>NC_090313.1:26868333-27190000 GCF_039906515.1 Pseudorca crassidens
TGCTCTACTACCCAACTTTTCCAGGCAGTCTCTGAAATATGAGATGTTCAGGCTAAACCACGGGTACTCTTAGAGGCTCTCCTACTTTTCCTTGCTCGTGTTTGAGCCCTTCCTTTCCCCAGATCTCTATTGAGGTCTCTTCTCCTCACATGCTTAGTAGATCATGGGAGAGACTGTCAAAAGAAAATAGGGCTCACTCTCTCTGCCTGCTTGAGAGGTGATAAAACTTGGGTTTAAATCTCTTCTGCTTGGTCTAGGCCAGAGGTTCCTCCTAATGTCAAACCATCAACTAGTGGTGGTTGATCATGAAGTTCCTATAGTCCTTAGGAAAATAAGAAAAATAAAAATAATGTGATTATTTTTTCATAAAATGAGATACATTGAATTTTAAAGACTGTCTTTTTTTCTGATCTTTTTTATACGAAATGGTCATTATTTGGGGTTCTATTTTTTTTTTTTTTTTTTTTTTGCGTACATGGGCCTCTCACTGTTGTGGCCTCTCCCGCTGTGGAGCACAGGCTCCGGACGCACAGGCTCAGCGGCCATGGCTCACGGGCCCAGCCGCTCCACGGCATGTGGGATCTTCCCGGACCAAGGCCCGAACCCGTGTCCCCTGCATCGGCAGGCAGACTCTCAACCACTGCGCCACCAGGGAAGCCCTGGGGTTCTATTTTTTCTTAACACCCTTACCTTCCAAAATGAAAACATTTTTAAAGTCTGTATCCCATTTTTTTTTTCCATTTACTGTACTGTAAAATTCCAACACCTAGGCATCACTCCTCCAGATATGCAATTTTAGTTTGCCAGCCCTCCGGGATATGCTGGGCTCTATTATCTTCTTGTTCGCGGCATTTTGGCAAATGTACTGTCAAGAGAGCAGACCCCGTAACTGCCCATGAAGAGACAATCTAGACCCCCTTAGTCCTCTGCTGAAATACTCAGAATAAAAGTTTTAAGTCAAACAGTTAACTTCCCATATTGTATCATTTTCTGCATCCAAATAGTATGGGACAGCTGTCAACTGTAGACACAAAGAAAAGAAATCAGATGTGCATAATATATAAAAACAATGTCCAGTCCCATGTCCTTCTATCCTGGCCCAGATGGTGAGGGAATACACCAAACCTGGGAGGAAAAACAGTCTCAGGACCAAAGTGGGACAGCCAGTGCAAATGAGATTTGGTAGGAAGGGGAGTGGTCTTGCAAGCGCTAATGTGGTTATTTCATTCTTATATGAAGAGGGCTACACCATCTAAAACTGAAAGAGGACGTTAACACAAACAGACTGAATAAAGGTCATAAAACACTTGTTGTACACCTTTATCAATCACCTGTTTCATCCTGTCTAGCTCTCTGACAGATATCACAAGGGATTCTCAAACACACACACACACACACAAATACATAGAGAGATATAGATATTCCCTGTCCTCAAAGAATCAAAACATGTTTTTTAAAAAACAAAACAAAACACATATTGTTAGGAGAATAAGCTAAATGATATAATAAGGACAAAAGTAAATCAAAGTCAGAAAAGAAAAAGAAAAAAAAAAAAAGAATGTGTGTTGGAATGATGAATTTCAGGAACTCCATGAAGTAGAAGATAGAACATGTGGGGAAACAGCAAATAAACCAGCTTCTCTGGGTGGAAGAATCAGCTTGGGGTGGGGTGAGGTGGGGAAGGCAGTAGGAAATGAAGTTAGATAAGAAGACCCAAACCAGTTTACAGACGCCTTGGATGTAAGGCAAAAAAAATTGCTGTCTCCACCTCCTCTTATATTAGTTCCTTTTTAACATGTTCTCTTACTTCCAATGCCAATCTCTCTAATTCCACTGACTTTACTCCTTACTCAAAAGTAGGCCAAATGTACCAGACCCAAAGTTCTATGAACAGCTGTTCAACGCTTCTGGATTGCATATTGTCTTTGCAAAGGTGTGCCAGCTCAAGTTAAGGAGACCCTGTCTGAAGGAGCCGCAGGGCTGGCAGAAGCACCGGGACACCAGGGGTTCTCCAGCTAAAGGCACATTACAGAATCTACATTGGTCATAGTAATTCCTAGATTCCTATTATCTTTAATCTGCTGAACCATCACTGGGATCCAGGAAGGGAATTTAAGTCATGTGAAAAAAATTATCATTATGAAATTCATTTAACTAGATATTTTGGGAGATTATACTCCTTGCAATACATCATCTTTGATAAATTACAAGGCTGCTATTACTTGCCTAATACTTATTTTACTTTTACCTGTGAACTTTGATGAGATTTTCTGGGCATTTTAAAGCCTGTTTAGTCCAAAGTGGTAATGAATTATGAACATCTAGTCTTATTTCCTCCTCTGCTGTCACTTTCTTAATTATTTTTGGTTTCACGGTCTTCCATGTCTAGGATAATTGTTGGATAATTTCCCCCTTCATTCTGGTACAGAGTTCAGTTTGAGTGCACACCATCCCTCTGCCCCTGGAAGGAATAACAAGAATGTTCATGTCTTGTTTTAACAAGTGGATGATCTGCCCCAACTTCAGAGTCAGAACTTCACACTGCAAAAAGGAGACCATTATGTTTAAATTTTTGCCCTGTGAGAAAAGCAGGATATGTCAGGCCTCCACTTAAGTTTTTCCTTTTATCCTTATGAGTTCCTCTCATGAGCTAATTTCTTTCACAGACTATATAAGCCCCTTAAAGAGCAGGACCGTTCCCTGACAAACACACTGGCACGCAGTTAATCATTAATTTTGCATGGTCCACATCTGCTGTCTGCTGGACTGTATATTGTTTGAGAGACTTCCTCCCATTAGTATAAATGCTACTGTGTGAGGGTCAGTGTGAGATGTTTATCTGAGCTATTATCAGCAGTCCAGACAGAGTCGCAGGCCTCCCCTTAACAAGTCCAACTTACAGTTCACAGGGCTTAAACCTACATGAATACAGTAGTATTTTTTATGGCAAAACAACAGCTGCAGGGGCAGACTCAGCGACACGCCCGGCTGAGTATGTGCAGACACTAAAAACAGGTGCACCTCACGACTCAAAGTGTTGTGTGCTGTAAAAAATTTAAAAAGAAAAAAAGCATGACATTCATTTCTTCATCAGATCAAGGTCTAAATAAAGTATGTATTGGGGGCACATAAAGGAATTCAGAAACTTGATCAGCTGAATCACCAAGGCTTTAAAAAAAAAAAAAAAGAGCCATAAAGGTAGAACTTAAAATCGTCAGAGAAGGATTACGTTTCTTTTACTGCTGGTGAGAACACTACCTTATAAAAGTCTAAGGAGGCAGCCAGCCGTGCACATAATAAAAGTTACTTTTTAATGACAAGCAAATTAAATTATATCATCTTTCTTCTCTTTCTTGGACTTGGTCTAGGGTTCCAGTTTTATACCACTTGGGGAAAAGTTGAAATTAGGCTTCGTGTGGGTGGAGGAGAGGCAGATTTGAATGTGATCCTGTCCAAATAATCTCTTGCAGCCTCGCTCTAGGGTGGGCCGTGAAGGCTGGAAAGAGTGAGCCTCCCAGCCCCCGGTGAAGGGGCCACACCTCCGTGGCCACGCTGCCAGGAAGGCTGAAAAGGCGGTGCCCAATAAATGTCAACGTTGTGTGGCTCTTTCAACTTGAAAGCGACTTGCACAAGTTTACTTGGAAATTAACACTGCAGTCATACAGAAGGGGGAAAGGAACGTGTGTTGTTTCCAGACATAATTGAGATTGAACTCTAACCAATTCCGAAACAAGCGATACTTTCCGCAGCCCCGGAGAAGCCAGCTGGCCTCGGGCAGAAGGGAAGTATTGCAACCGACCGGGACACAAAGCGCTCTGTATGCAGCTCGCAGAGAGAGGCGGCCCTGCCACTCGGGCTGGCCATTCATCTTTGTGTGTCCTCGTGATAGAGGTAGTGTTGAGAAGGAGACGTACACGCCCCCCCCCCCCAACGTGAGTGCTGCTTCTGTGGTCTAAGTGGTCCCCAACACCAGCTGCAATTGAAGCATTGCTGACCCAGGAAACGACCCAAGATCACTTTCAACCTGCTGTGTAGACATCAATAATGCAGGCCTGTCCCCCAGAGCTCTGAGCAGTTCCCTGCCTTCTATGGAGGCTCTCGAGGAGGTCAGCAGCAGCCCACTGAGGAAACCAGAGACAACCTCAAGAGACGTGATTCAGCCCCAGCAGAATACTGATACATGCAGGCTCTCCTTGGAGGCCTGCCACTCTTAGATTTGGAGACTGAGAATTCTCAAGTTATGTAAAAGTTGAGTAAAAATAACAATGCTGCCGCTACCTTTTATTATAGAAGTTACACATTTAGTCTCTTGCAACTTAACTCCTGGGGGTGTGAGGATGACTGCATTGCTGATTCATTGGCTTGGGACCCTCTTGGGTTTCTATTTTCAGTGGAGAGCCAGACCTTTGATCTGGGGTAAAATAAGTTATGACGAATGGAGTAGTTTATAGAAATAATTTTCTTAGGCATCATGGCAGTATTTTGAAGCTATAATATTCTTAATGGTATAGTTTTTATTTTTGTTTTTTGGATTTTTTGTTCTAAGGAAGATTATAAAAGTTTCAAGCAAGGGATTGAAGGGTTTTAGTTATTTTAATATCATGAGGTTACCACCCCTGACCCCCTCCTCTCAATTCCATTGTCAAGAGAAAGAACTGAATTTTACTATTGAATTAACTGTCAAAAAGATAATTGATACAAATTCAAGTGTTCTGAATGTATTTAGCTAAAATGTTTACATACTGATACAACATTTACAAATGCAGATAGAAGTGGGTAGCTGCTGAAGCATGTTTGTCTGCCAAAATAGGACTGGTGAGCAGTCTGGGTTGGGACTGACAAATGAGACATTAACTCTCCCTCCATTTAGTTAGGGGAGAGGAGTTGTCAGAAGCAACTCAGCATTCATAAGGTGGAGCAATCAAAAGAGTCCACACAGCATCGTAACAAAGAGCACGGACATTTCCCACAGACCGATCTACTTTCAAACCCAGTTCTACCAGTGGGAACCCTGAACACATTGTCTGAACTTAACCTTGTTTCCTGCATTTTAAACTACCTGAAGGTATGCTGTGCTGACTAAATGAAACAGTGGACTCCTAAAAGGTGTTATCTGATGTTGGGTATGAGCAAGAGTGTCAAAACCAGGCATGTGAAGCAAAGATGAGTATATCCAGGCTCCGAAACAGGTAAACAACTAACAATCAAGAGGTTGAGGAACTGTGGTGACAAAGAACAAAACTGAAGTTGCCAGAAGCCATAAAAGTACCCAGACACCTAGGGATTGAATAGTGGACCTGGTGATCAAAACTCAGAATTTCAAAACCCTGGATATCAAGTAAAGAGAAACCTTCAGGCCTGAAGCCCAAATGTCACAGTGAGCAAACCTAGCACTGTCTCCATCCCAACAGGGCAGAGTGATTTGCAGTGAGGACTGAATTGAGCCCACGTGGCTCCTATAGCCAGCAAGGCAAAAAGGAACAAAGCAGCATTCAGAGGTCCCCAACTTTTTTGGCCCAGGGACTGGTTTCGTGGAAGACAATTTTTCCACAGACGGTGGGGGGCAGGGGGTGTTTTCAGAATGATTCAAGCGCATTGCATTTATTGTGCACTTTATTTCTATTATTATTACATTGTAATACATAATGAAATAATTATACAACTCACCATAATGCAGAATCAGTGGGAGCCCTGAGCCTGTTTTCACTTGCCACTCGCTGTTAGGGTTTTGATATGAGTCTGCAAGCAATTGATTTATTATGGTCTCTGTGCAGTCAAACCTCTCTGCTAATGATAATCTGTATTTGCAGCCACTCCCCAGCGCTAGCATCACCGCCTCAGCTCCACCTCAGATCACCAGGCATTAGATTCTCATAAGGAGTGCACAGCCTAGATCCCTCACATACGCAGTTCACAGTAGGGTTCGTGCTCCTATGAGAAACTAATGCCGCCGCGGATCTGGCAGGAGGCGGAGCTCAGGCGGTAATGCGAGCGATGGGGAGCGGCTGTAAATACAGATGAAGCTTCACTCGCTCCCTGGCCCGCCGCTCATCTCCTGCTGTGCAGCCCGGTTCCTAACAGGCCATGGACGACTACTGGTACACAGCCCAGGGGTTGGGGACCCCTGGTCTAGATAGAGGATAGGAATATTCTAAAGATATTTATCAGCAGTCACTTGCTCTCTAGATGATGTCATCCAGTCTTAAGGCTTTGTATTAGTTTCCTGTGGCTTCTGTAACAAATTACCACAAACTTATTAGCTTAAATCAACACAAATGTATTATCTCAAAGTTGTGGAGGTCACTGGGCTAAAAGCCAGGTGTCAGCTGGGCTATGTTCCTTCTGGAGGCTCTAGGGGAAAATCTACTCCTTTGCCACTCCTACCTTCTAGATGCTGCCTGCATTCCTTGGTTCATGGTCTCTTCCTTCATCTTCAAAGCCAGCAGCTTAGCCATCCTCAAGTGCCTCTCTCTCTCTCTCTCCCTCTCCCTTCCCCTCTCTCTGACTCTGGCCCTCCTGCCTCCCTTTTATAAGGTCTCAAACTCAATATGTCAAAAACCAAACTACTGAATTCCACTCAACACCCTGCCCACAACAAAACCTGTCCTTCCTACTCCCTTCTGCTTCTCAACCCATGGCTAGTACATTATTTCTATGCTCAGACCAAAAACCTTGAAGCCATTCTTGATTTCGCTCTTTCTTTTATATTCTACAACCAATGGGTATGTTTGCTCTCTCTGTACGTTCTTACAAATACTTATACACAAATGTTCATAGCAGCTTTATTTGTAAGAGCCCCAAACTGGAAACACCTCAAATGTTCATCAACAGGTGAATGTGTAAACAAAGTATGGTATATCAGTATATCAGCATCGCATAATGGAATACTACTCATCCCAATAAAAAGAATAAACACATAACCACATGGATGAATCTCAAAATAATTATGCTGAGGTAAGAAGACAGACAAAAGAGTATACACTACATCCATTTAAATAAAATTTTAGAAAGTTCAAATTAATCTAATAATTAATTTATAGTGACAGTAAGCAGATCAGTAGGTTTCCTGGATGCAGAGTTGGGGTCCTGGGTAGGGGCAGGAGGGAGGAATTACAAAGGAGCACAAGGAAACTTTGGCGGGTAATGAGTATGCTCACTTTTTCAATTATGATGATGGTTCACAGGTACATGTATATGTCAAAACTTATCAAATTATATAGACTTTGGATATGTGCAGCTTATTGTGTGTCATAGTTCAATAAAACTTTAAAATATTGTAATTATGAAAAAATATGCCTTGTTTTTTAAAAATGAGATTGTCTTCTTCCACATGAGAAGGTATTTTTAAAAATGATTCACAGTTGAAATAACTACTGACATTTTGCCAAGAATTCAACACTGTTAAAACTATTGAAATTGCCATGATTTCAAATTTGATATTATAGTTTAATTCTTCTTCAGAAAATATAATTTTAATTCAAAGAAAAGAGGATATACTAAAATGACAAGGTTAAAGTTTTTGAGTGGGAAAACTATTCTTTTACAATTATGTTTTTATGTAATTTTTAAAAAGTAAATTATGCACTTCCTTTTCCTGAAAAAATGACAGAAAAGACAATATGCAAAAAGATAGAAATGACAAAATCTCCCATTGCAAAACATCTAGAAATTCTGGCTAAAAATCACCTTCATCCTTCAAAATACAAGGTGAGTTTCTAAGGAAATATATGGTGGTATTTTACATATCAGAAATGACTGGAGAAAGAACTGAAAACCAAAGTGGTAACTTTTTAAACTGAAATTTCAACTGCTCCTATGGGGTTGTATGTGTTCATCTCAGTTTTCAAGAGTCTGAATTCTAATGCCTACTTCATGGTCAGAAAATATGGCCTGAGCCCACTAGGAGCTAGAAATGTAAGAACCTCATATAATGTCAGGACACTCAAAGGACTGTAATTTTCAGTAGTAACTAGAAAATAATAATCCACCCAATAACACAGGAAAACAACAACAAAATATCTATCTCAGTCTAGACTCTGGGTAGGAAAAAATAACCTCCTCTGAGAATTCCTCATCATGGGGCAACAGCTCTCATGGGTCTGGGATTTGAAACTATAATATTCGTGTGGTCTTGGAATCCTAGAATGAGAAAGTAACATAAAGATTACACAAAGTCAGTAATATGCTTGGGATCCCTGGCAGAAGCAAACTCAAAATTCCTCCAGAAGAACGAGTCTTCACACAAGGATTCTCACAGATAAAGCCCCGCTTATGATGAATTCACAATCCAGAATTACTGAATGCATGAAAAAAAAAAATCCATGTGAACAAGAGACAGAAAACCAAGCAGTGTTATTAGTACCTCCACTCTCACGAAATTCAAATGCTAAAACTCTCTGATATAAACTATGAAATGAGTATATTAAAGTTGATTAAAGATGTAATAGAGAGACTTAAAAATCATTAAAAATAACAGATTAAGAAAAGATGAAGGCAAGGCGAATTTAAAAAATTACCAGATGGAACGTCCAGAATTCTTTTTTTTTAAACCTATTTAAACGTAAAACCAAATGAATGGGCTAAGTGTTGATGACAAAGCTGAAGAGAAAATTATTGCAATGATAGATACAGCTGAAGAAATTATACTCTTATTCAGCACAGAAAGTAAAGTAGATAGAAAAAATAAGAGAAAAAAGAGACAGAGATACAATGAAAAAATCTAACATATGTCCAATGATACTTTCAAAACAAGAGAATAGAGATTACATCAGAGAGGCAATACTACTTAAAGAGATAAAAATAGAATTCTCCAGGATTTATGAAAGATATGAATCAAATTCTAAAATCGTGTTTAATTCCAAGTAAGATACATATAAATAAACCCACCCCAGGCATATTGCACTGAAATTGCTAAAGGCCAGAGGCAAAGTGACTTAAGAGCAACCAGAGAGAGAAAGACAGATATTATACAGATATAACAATTAAAATCCAGAAGACAAGGACAGAAGAATACCCTCCAAATTCTAGGGTGAAATAGCCATAATAAAATAATAAAATTCAGTGATGCTACATATAATTGGAATCTTTGAAGAATGAGATAACCAGTTGAGCAAACATTGCAGGTAACTGAAATTATCTCTTTAAATACTGTAGTGGTTTACATTTTGGCTAAATGAAACCCTTTTTTAAGTTACACCCATTCCTGAATTTATATTCAAAGCATAGTAGCTATAATGTAATTTTTATTGAAATCTCAAGCAGTATGCCATAATTGCAATTAAAAAACAAAGCATGAATAGGGAGGTTTTGGTTCAAGATAACAAACCAAGTACATAGGTTTACTATCTTCTCCAAATCAGTGAAATGTCAGTAAAGATGTATAAAAGGGAATAATTCATAACAGTGCTGAGAGAGGGAGAGAAGCCCATCAGCATGCCAGAGACATGACAGAGTACCAGAAGAGAGAACACATATGGGAATTTTATTTCCAGGTAGCCAGAGTGGAAGAAGCTCAGGTCCAGAGCCCTCAGTCCAGGAAAAGACCCAGCAAATGTGTGAGTCTTTCCTCTTGACCGTAAGCGCAGCTGTGGCAGGGATGCGTGGCAATACAGTAATCAACTTATTGATAAGAGGGCAGTATATTAACCTCTGCGGCAGATCTCCTACCACCTCTCCTCTACACATACAGGAACCTGGAAGCAGGAATGTTTGCACTGTGACAAAAGCAGAGCTGGATTTACTAAAGAAAATATATCATCTTCCAGGGGAGTGCTAGTATGAAGGTCATCCCCCAGGAGTAAAGTCCCTCTCATTTTGACGTTTGGGGTGGGGAAAGCTCTCTACTGTTGCTTTCACCCCAACAGCAAGTCAGTTAAATCCAAGAAGGAAAGTCAATTCATTTAAATAATTAATATGAAGAAGAGGGTGAGTTATCTTAGTAATAAAGTAAAAGTATACATTTCTTCTCAATAAGGAAAAAACAACTAGAAGCTGCAGAGTAGGAAAAATAAAACAGCTAAAACAAGAAAATCATGGTCTGTATCTAAGGCGTACTTAATTGCAAAACGATGCTGAGCATCTAATAAAGCAGGAGAGAATCCATTTGACATTGACTCTAACCCTCCCTTGAGTGGCCCAAGTTTTGTGAGAAATAATTTAATTTCTTTCTTATAGTCCGGCTATGAATAACAATCGCCAATATTTATCATTTTTCAATTTTAAAAACACACCTATAGTCAAAGCACAGAAGACTAAATAATACTTACAAAGCAAACTGCAACATTTATAAACTTTAGCAATTAAAAAAAATACAGCTGGGAGATTTATAGATCTGGAAAAGGCAGGATAAGATAAAGAAAGAGGGACTTCCCTGGTGGTGCAGTGGATGAGACTCTGCGCTCCCAATGCAGGGGGCCCGGGTTCGATCCCTGGTAGGGAACTAGATCCCACATGCATGCCACAACTAAGAGTTCACATGCCGCAACGAAGGAGCCGGCCCGCCGCAACTAAGCCCCAGCACGACCAAATAAATAAATAAATATTAAAAAAAGAAGAAAAAAAGAAAGAGAACAAGAAAATTGTCTGAAGTTGACAGATTGAGAAGTAAAAGCCTAAGAGATTATTATGTTAAATTATAAAGGAAATTTAAAAGAATAAATTAAATTAATAGTATATCAAATATAATAAAATTTGGTAAAGAGGAAAAGGTAAGAGAAACTATAATTAGCTAAATTCTTTCTATTTCATAAAGGCAATTAATTAAATTCTGTCTAAAGTTGACAAATCAAGAAATGGGGCCTATATAAACACATTATTAATGATATCAAATAATCCCTGAAGTGCTGAAACCAGAAATGATTTTAAGTGGTTACTTCTAGAGAGAGCAGGAATTTTCACTATTTTACATAGTTCTGTTTTGTTTTATCTTTTTATTCCATGCATTTATTGTTTTTGCAATAAAATAAAAATAATAATAAACTTACACGTCTAGGAAAGATTAGAGATTACCCTTATTCTGAAATATTTTTCAAATTTCATGTATAACTAAATTTCAAAATGCTTAAGTCTGAAATACATGAGAGAAAAAATTTGAGAGGAAATTATGGCACAGATTCCTTTTAAGATGAAATAACACTTCAGCATACAATTATAATTTGTCAGGGGAAAACTTTTAAGGTATTACTTTACTTTACTTTTAAAAACCACATAAGCATAAAATTATATTCTGCATCTTTTACTTACTGTGTGCCCATAGGTGATTTATTTATCACTGAATCTCAATTTTCCCAAAATCTCATAAATAAGCCTAATGATATCTGTAAAGCTGGTTGGCAGAATTAAATGAGATGATTTTAATGAAATTACTAGCTCATTTCAGATGTTCAAAACTGCTAGATTATTAGCACCAATATCTACATAATAAATACCTGCCTGTATATGAAAAAACAGCAACAACAACAGCACAACAAAAAACCTTCAGGATGGTATAATGGAGAGATCACAGATTCTTTAAAGAGAGACTTGAGTTCACATCCCAGATCCAATATCTTGTAAGCATGTGACTTCGGACAGGTAACTTAAACTTTCCAGATCTCCCATTCTACATCTGAACATTGGGGATGGTAATCCATCTCGATATCTTCCAAGGATATTAAGGTTTTAAGAGCCGGCTGCTTTCACTTATGTAGATGACTCCAGAGTGATGAAATGTTGTAGCTGGAATTTCTATGTTTTCTCTATCACTGTCTGTAGTGGACATCAGTCATGTAAAACAGATGGATCTGAAGTACTTTATATGTTTGGAGAATGACCCACTTCGTAAGTCTTGGCTGAGATCAAGAGTACAGGGAGCTGAATCTATTGAATACTTATTTCCCCAGCCTCCTTCTCCCTTGTACCCAGGGTGAGGCATGTAACCTTGACTCTGCCAATTAGAGCACCAGACTTAAGATTCCAGACCTGGGACACAAGAGAACAAAGGTCTGGGGAGTTCACATTCTCCCTTCCTGGCAGTGCCTAGTAGCATTGCCTAATTGCTTAAATTCCTGATGCAGAAGTAGCTGCAGTACAAACTGTCACTTCTGGCAATCACAGGGGGTGAGAGCAGCCATCTTCTCATGAGTGATTTTGTAGCCTTTCCAATGAATCTTTGAGCTACTCAATATCTTTAATAAACATTTCATTGTTTGCAGCCAAGAACCTGACTGGTATGCTGTGTAGCGTCATTTCCTAATATTGTTGGTACCTCTCCTAGCAATCCTTAAACCTGCCCAATCCCAAATCTATGTCCAGAAGATGTTCAGAGAAACATAGTTCCACATGATAAGAATTTGCCTTTGTGCTCAGAGAATTTCCGCTAAGATCAACATGGGGGCTTGGGAGAGGTATAGAAAGACTAGAGTGAGGCAAATGATGTAAAAGTCAGAAAAGGAGGGCTTCAGAAATTGCAGAAAAATGGACCCTGCCAACGTTCAAGAAAGGAGTGAACATCACTCAAGGGCTTTACTTCCTCATTTGGGGAAGGAGTTAGTGTGTTTTTGGTTAAACACAGCATAGTTGTATCACGTTAGGTAGAATTATGACCTCCTGATTTTCTTTATTTGGAGAATAAGGAGGTGGGTATGGGTGCCAGGTTGACAAGGGATGGACCTGTCATGGTTAATTTTATATGTCAACTTGATGGGGCTAAGGGCTGCCCAGACAGCTGGCAAAACATTTCTGGGTGTGTCTGTGAGGATGTTTCTGGAAAAGATTAGCATTTGAATCAGTAGACAGAGTAAAGAAGATCACCCTCACTGATGCAGGTGCGCATGATCCGATCCATGGAGAGCCTGAATAAAACAAAAAGGCAGAGGATGGGAGAACCTGCTCTCTGCCTGTGCTGGGATATCAGTCTTCTTGTGCCCTCCGACAGGCTCCTAGCTCTCGGGCCTCCGGACTTGGACTGAATTATACCATGGGCTTTCCTGGTTCTCCAGCTTGCAGACAGCAGACTGAGGGACTTCCCAGCCCCCATAATTGCATGAGCCAATTCCTATAATGTCTCCTAAGATTAGATATAGATAAAGATATAGATATATAGATATCGATTTCTCTGGAGAACACAGACTAATACAGCACACTTAGAAAATCTTCTGTGGCCTAAAGATTAATTCCACAAAGGATTAACTGATGGATTTGTAGCAACTGAAGAGAAGTCTCTGGAGATTTACCACTAGGCTTATTTCTATTGCTTGTCCTATTCAAGAGTTTTATCTGCTGCAGGTGAAGGCATTGAAGATATGCTGATGAAATTTCTGAATGACCCACAGCAGAGAGCTAAGGTCACTGTAGCAATATTGCTTATAAACCATTCAGTCCCCACGGCATCCAGCTATAGACTGGATGAAGCAAGTAGCTTGCCCCAACTGGCTACATTTACCGTGTCATGAGCATTCAATGGGTTAATATACGTACAGAACTTAGAATAGGACTTGGCACATAAATAGTGTTCGGTAAAGGTGAACAGGGCTTCCCTGGTGGCGCAGTGGTTGAGAGTCCGCCTGCCGATGCAGGGGACACGGGTTCGTGCCCCAGTCCGGGAAGATCCCACATGCCGCGGAGCGGCTGGGCCCGTGAGCCATGGCCGCTGAGCCTGCGCGTCCGGAGCCTGTGCTCCGCAACGGGAGAGGCCACAACATTGAGAGGCCGTGTACCGCAAAAAAATAAAATAAAAATAAAGAAAATAAAGGTGAACTACTAAGTTATTGTTATTAGACCTAGCTAACAAAGACCTAGCTTTTCATTCTTAAGTCTAGGTGGCTGCAAAAGATCATAATAAATGTAGTAGCTGCAACGGGTGCAGTTTTCTGACCAAAGAATCATTCACTCCCCTTGAAGGGGAGGTGGTTTTACTGAGGGAATCACTATGGGGCAGAGGAGATGATAAGAGAGATTCCAGCAACAAAACCTGCAAAGAGACGCACAAGGTAATATAGACGCTCATATAGTTCTCTGCACCTGGTGAGTGTTTAAAAATATCTGTAGTATGGAACTTCCCTGGTGGTGCAGTGGTTAAGAATTCGCCTGCCAATGCAGGGTACATGGGTTCGATCCCTGGTCCGTGAAGATCCCACGCGCCACGGAGCAACTAAGCCCCTGTGCCACAACTACTAAGCCTCCGCTCTAGAGCCCACGAGCCACAACTACTGAAGCCCACATGCCTAAAGCTCGTGCTCTGCAACAAGAGAAGCCATCGCAATGAGAAGCCTGATCACTGCAACTAGAGAAATCCTGCGCACAGCAACAAAGACCCAACACTGCCAAAAATTAATTAATTAATTTTAAAAAAATCTGTAGTGCATGTTAGTTGAGTAGTTTAGAGTGCATAGACAATGCAAAAGAACACTGAGAAAGGAGAGAGCCATGGTGTGTGTGTATGAGGCAGACTATATTGAGATTGTCTTGCCTAAAGTCAACGCTAAGTATTGGAAAGCAGAGAAAATAGGCAGGAGAGAGAAAATAGATGAATCAGACTAATGCATGATCCCGAATACCAAGCTAACGAATTTGGACTGGAATCTTGTTTCTGAAAGGAGGGGGATGGAACATAAGGAATAATGTTTTAGGGAGATTTTAGCAGACCTTAGGGCAACTTGGTAGAAGAGTCAGATAGGTAAAAAGAAAGGTCATGAATATGCTGTCAAAATTATTCTACAGGGTGATGAGGGTGTTAACACATTGAGATAAAGTCCACACGTAAAAGTCCTCACTACTCCAAAAGTTAAATGAGCGCTTACTCAATCTCCATTATTTAACTTAATTCACTTTGAAACCAAAGGGTCAACTTGGTATATATTATCAGTTCCAAGTGCTTATAATTTGATGAAACTCTCTAAATTGCTTGTCTAGTCTTTTGACTTGGTCAAAAGAATAAACTTTTTACATCTGAACCCCTGAAAAACTCCATATATTTGAGAAATTAAACCATTGAATAAGGAGTCAGTCTTGGCCAAGAAAAACATATGTTTCTGTGTTAGAGGATCTAGAGGAAAAATTTGTCAAAAAGCACCAAAGGTTTCTACTTTTTATGCATATGTTTGTTGAGCTTGCAACCTAAGTTACCTAAATGGAAAGAGGAAAATTTCCTTTTTTAATGTGTTCGTCTAAAAATTAACACCCAGAAAAGTGATGTTAAATGATGTGTTTGTTTATTATAGATTAATAATATATGTGTCAGTTTTGAGGATTCTTTCAAAATTTTAAATATTTTAAAACCATGCCAATAAAATACAATTTCAAATTTTCCATTCCATTTAGGTGCCTCTAAAGCATATGAAGTGTGCATGTTTTTCCTAGAATTCAAACTCACACAATCTGTTAAATTTGCGGCACGGACCAAAAACCTTGGATTTAGCACTAATTTCTCGACTTATCTCACAACCCACTTCCAATCCCTCAGCAGATGATGAGGATTCTACTTTCATAATACATCCAAAATCCTGACACTTCTCACCACTTCTTCTGCCAACACCTGATCTGAGCCACCATCATCTCTCACCTAGGTTGTTGCAAAAGCCTTCCAACTGGTCTTCCTGCTTCCATGCTGTCCCTTTTAATCAATTTTCAAAAGAAGAGCTAGAGTGGTTGTGATAAAACCCCTAGTTTCCCCCTTACTACTCTGCATTCTGGGGCATGGGTCTTGTTCTTTGGGCAAGTCAGACACACATGTGACTCAGGGCCTTTGCACTTGCCATTTCCTCCATCTTCCCCTAGATGTACAATGGGTTGACTCCCCCGTCCTCCTTCAAGTATTTACTCAAATGTCAGCTTTTCAGTGACCAACATTATACAAATGGACACATCCCCCAAATACTCCTTAGCCCCCTTCTCTGCTTTCCTTTCTCCATAGCAGTACATATACCACAGTCATACCTTATATTGTACTCATTTGTTTCATTTATTGTCTAGAATAAAGCCCCAGGTGGGTAGAGATTTTTGTCTCTTTTATTCACTGCTCTATACTCAGTGCCTAGTGTATTCTAAGCATCCAGTAAACATGTTGAATCAATGAACTAATCTAATGAGTATTACTTTCAATATAATTCAGTGTTTTATCAATTGTTCATGAGGATTGGATCAGGAACAGCAAGGAAATATCAGGTTCTTTAAATATCATTGACATTATCAAAAGCCAGATTGAAAACATCCTGGCTTACAACACACACTTAAAAATCAGATATGGGTACAAACCCCACCTCTACCACCTTCTGGCTACATTATGGAGGGAATGTTATTTAACCTCCCTGTATCTGAGATTTTTCATCTTTAAAATGTATGTGGGGACTTCCCTGGTGGCATAGTGGTTAAGAATCCGCCTGCCAATGCAGGGGACACGGGTTCAATCCCTGGTCCAGAAAGATCCCACATGCTGCAGAGCAACTGAGCCTGTGTGCCACAACTGCTGAAGCCCAAGCACCGCAACAAGGGAGGCCAGTGCGATGAGAAGCCCACGCACCGCAACAAAGACCCAACGCAGCCAACTGACCCTGCAGAAGTCCAAAGAATCATGAGAGATTACTACAAGCAACTATATGCCAATAAAATGGACAACCTGGAAGAAATGGACAAATTCTTAGAAAAGCACAGCCTGTCAAGACTGAACCAGGAAAAAATAGAAAATATAAACAGACCAATCACAAGCACTGAAATTGAAACTGTGATTAAAAATCTTCCAACAAACAAAAACCCAGGACCAGATGGCTTCACAGGTGAATTCTATCAAACATTTAGAGAAGAGTTAATACCTATCCTCTCAAACTATTCCAAACTATAGCAGAGGGAGGAACACTCCCAAACTCATTCTACGAGGCCACCATCACCTTGATACCAAAACCAGACAAGGATGTCACAAAGAAAGAAAACTACAAGTCAATATCACTAATGAACACAGATGCAAAAATCCTCAGCAAAATACTAACAAACAGAATCCAGCAACACATTAAAAGGATCATACACCACCATCAAGTGGGATTTATCCCAGGGATGCAAGGATTCTTCAATATATGCAAATCAATCAATGTGATACACCATAGTAACAAACTGAAGAATAAAAACCATATGATCATCTCAAAAGAGGCAGAAAAAGCTTTTGACAAAATTCAACACCCATTTATGATAAAAACTCTACAGAAAGTGGGCACAGAGGGAACCTACCTCAACATAATAAAGGCCGTATATGACAAACCCACAGCAAACATCATTCTCAATGGTGAAAAACTGAAAGCATTTCCTCTAAGATCAGGAAGAAGACAAGGATGTCCACTCTCGCCACTATTATGCAACATAGTTTTGGAAGTTCTAGCCATGGCAATCAGAGAAGAAAAAGAAATAAAATGAATACAAATTGGAAAAGAAGAAGTAAAACTGTCACTGTTTGCAGATGACGTGATACTATACATAGAGAATCCTAAAGATGCCACCAGAAAACTACTAGAGCTAATCAATGAATTTGGTAAAGTTGCAGGATACAAAATTAATGCACAGAAATCTCTGGCATTCCTATACACTAATGATGAAAAATCTGAAAGAGACATTAAGGAAACACTACCATTTACCATTGCAACAAAAAGAATAAAATACCTAGGAATAAACCTACCTAGGGAGACAAAAGACCTGTATGCAGAAAACTATAGGACACTGATGAAAGAAATTAAAGCTGATACCAACAGATGGAGAGATATACCATGTTCTTGGATTGGAAGAATCAATATTGTGAAAATGACTATACTACACAAAGCAATCTACAGATTCAATGCAATCCCTATCAAATTATCAATGGCATTTTTTACAGAACTAGAACAAAAAATCTTAAAATTTGTATGGAGACACAAAAGACCCCGAATAGCCAAAGCAATCTTGAGAAAGAAAAACAGAGCTGGAAGAATCAGACTCCCTGACTTCAGACCATACTACAAAGCTACAGTAATCAAGACAATATGGTACTGGCATGAAAACAGAAATACAGATCAATGGAACAGGAAAGAAAGCCCAGAGATAAACCCACGCACCTATGGTCAACTAATCTATGACAAAGGAGGCAAGGACATACAATGGAGAAAAGACAGTCTCTTCAATAAGTGGTGCTGGGAAAACTGGACAGCTACATGTAAAAGAATGAAATTAGAACACACCCTAACACCATACACAAAAATAAACTCAAAATGGATTAGAGACCTAAATGTAAGAACGGACACTATAAAACTCTTAGAGGAAAACATAGGAAGAACATTCTTTGACATAAATCACAGCAAGATCTTTTCTGATCCACTTCCTAGAGTAATGGAAATAAAAACAAAAATAAACAAATGGGACCTAATGAAACTTAAAAGCTTTTGCAAAGCAAAGGAAACTACAAACAAGACGAAAAGACAACTCTCAGAATGGGAGAAACTATTTGCAAACAGATCAACAGACAAAGGATTAATCTCCAAAGTATATAAACAGATCATGAAGCTCAATACCATAAAAAACAAACAACCCAATCCAGAAATGGTCAGAAGACCTAAATAGACATTTCTCCAAAGAAGACATACAGATGTCCACAAAGCACATGAAAAGCTGCTCAACATCACTAATTATTAGAGAAATGCATATCGAAACTACAATGAGGGATCACCTCACACCAGCTAGAATGGGCATCATCAGAAAATCTGATGCTGGAGAGGGTGTGGAGAAAAGGGAACCCTCTTGCACTGTTGGTGGGAATGTAAATTGATACAGTCACTATGGAGAACAGTATGGAGGTTCCTTAAAAAAACTAAAACTAGAACTACCATGCGACCCAGCAATCCCACTACTGGGCATATACCCAGAGAAAACCATAATTCAAAAAGACACATGCACCCCAATGTTCATTGCAGCACTATTTACAATAGCCAGGTCATGGAAGCAACCTAAATACCCAGCGACAGACGAATGGATAAAGAAGATGTGGTAAATATATATACAATGGAATATTGCTCAGCCATATAAAGGAACGAAATTGGGTCATTTGTAGAGATGTGGATGGATCTAGAGACTGTCATACAGAGTGAAGTAAGTCAGAGGAGAAAAACAAATATCGTATATTAACACATATATGTGGAACCTAGAAAAATGGTACAGATGAACTGGTTTGCTGGGCAGAAGTTGAGACACAGATGTAGAGAACAAACGTATGGACACCAAGGAGGGAAAGGGGTGGGGTGGGGGGAACATGGTGGTGTGATGAATTGGGAGATTGGGATTGACATTTATACACTAATATGTATAAAATGGATAACTAATAAGAACCTGCTGTATAAAAAAAATAAATAAAATAAAATTCAAAAATTCGAAAAAATGTATATGAAGGCTCAGATTATTGATAAGGTTGAAGGCAATATAAAGTGCTTAACACAGTGTGTGGCACATAATTAGTGATTTATAACCATCATCATCATCATTATAGCCCCTTGATTAGTATAACCAGAAAATGGGTACATTAATCCATTGGGTTTCTTTATCCTTGTTTGTGTACCTGACCCAGTCAGCCCAAATATATCTGAACTGCATTCATGAAACACTGAACTTCTTTCTATTTACACTTCAAAAATAACTAGGATGATAATGGAATTGTTCTATATCTTGATTGTGGTGTTGGTTACATGACTGTATGTATTTGTCAAAACTCACAGGACTCTACAATGAAAAGGGTGAATTTTACTCAATGTAAGTTATGACATTTCAAAACAATACATGGGAGCATTAGTGCAAATGTGTGGAACCAATCATAGTAGTCAGAATTAATTACTTGCTTTTCTCCAACGAGGAGCAAAAACCACTAGGGAAAATCTAAGGACATCAGAGGTAAGGAATTTGCCCTTCAATGCACAGGAGACATGAAATGGCTATGCTTGCCTAATTCCAAGTAAAAACAATTATTTCAAAACAAAACCAAAACATGTGCTGGCATTGCAAAGCAATGAACTGACTCTCTTCTCACTCATACTAACGGAAAGGTGGCAGTTATAAGCCTCTGTCCAAATACATGAAACAGCCTTATTATAATACATGTATAATTTTACAGTTCCCAATGCTTTAGAAGCAAGTATAAATTAACCTAAAAACTGTTCTTAAACATAACACCACTCAGAAACTTTCATGGTTATATGATAAAGCAACATATCCAAATTTTTACTATTCTTTTGATGAATTACCTAGTGACCCATAATAAAGAGAAAACTTCTGGAATTTAATAATATTGCCAGGCCAAATGAAATTTACACAAATATGTATCAATGAGTAGAACAGAAAACACATGTTTTTTTAAACATATGTTTGTAATTCAAATGTTCCAGTTTTCTCAAACATGAAAGCAGCTATAATCTCCAGTGTGGCTACATACAATGTTGTCAACAGGGAGGAGAGGAATCTAAGCCTTTACTTTTCAAAGAGATTATATGTCAAGGTAAACTTCCATTTACTACATTTATTGTTAATTTTCCCTAAATGTTTGGCCACACTGACTGGCTGCCATATAAAGAAAAACAAATTTTTTTAAAAAATTGAGAATTATTTGCTTAAAGGTAATAACCAAACTTTTATAGAAAATTTCTCGTTAGTATGTACCTTAAAAGAAAAGAAAAATCAACAATTGGTACTTTCTAATCCCTGTTTAAGGACTCAGGCAAGATTACTCAGAGATTTAGCTAGACATGCTAAATAAATACTGCAAAAACGAGGCCCATTTGAATTGAATTTGAACAGCTGTCTGTGGTGTCTAGACCATAAATGATACTGTATTTCAAAAACAAAATGCTAAATGGTTAAGTATTTCCAGGGCCTAAGATAGAAACACAAAGTGAACTCGTTTCTTTGTAAGCCGTTGGAGTTCCCCAGATATTTCTAAACACCTGTTTCAAGGAAATATTGTCTGTGTTTAAATGGTAAAAAGATTCAAATCAAGGAATAAGGTCACTATGACATGGGTCTGAATTCCTAAACTAATATGTATAGGAGGGTAATTGGCAAGGGTAGAATTTTTTTTTTTCCTAGAGAAAGTAGTCCAAATGCAATTTAATAAAAGGCAGATGGCAAATTAGAGACAGTTGATGGTTAGAATTATGGAAGATATGCATTTCATTTTTTGTTGTGAAAACTATTTGTAAACACCAGATCAAGTATAATTTTTATATTTCAAACCACTGAGATTAATACAAAGCAGAGTAGTTTATGGACAATCCTGATGCTTGTGGTGAAGAATTCCATCTTAGGTACTGATTAGCTCCACTGCCAGTGGCATAAGAACTTCAGGGCGAGCCAGAATCTGCTACAATATGGTGATGACTTAAAATAGTTTTAAAGCAGACAAGACAGTTGAATATAAAAGTAGAAGTAGGGTCCTCAGAGCCCCTATGGGATCTTACTCTATGCAGCATGGAACAGTCACCTAGAAGTTGAGTATTTCGTACATTTCTGGTCTCCACCAATTACAAAAGGCATGGTGAATTTGCAGGATGTTCAAAGCAAATCAATACAGATAATTAAAGAGTTGGAAAACAAGGCTGATGGGCAAAGGCAAAAAGAACCACCTTTTTTAGTTCCCTCAGGGCAGTGATTTTGCATCCCATTTAGTCTGCAGCCCTCAGAGCAGTGAATATTGATACACCAGGTAAAGTGAGTCCTTGGTAAAAACCTGTTGGTTAACCTAGGAGAAAAATTGAGAATGACATGAAGCAGTCTTCAGATATGTGAAGGACTGTTATTTCCTAAAAATGGTGACCTCTGTCTCTGCCTCTACCCAGGAGATAGAGCAACGACAGAAGGCAAAAGCTAGTCGGGATAGGTTAGGGTTTATCAATAGGGTGAGCAAATTGTTCCAGTTTGCCCAGGACTTTCCCAGTTTTAACAATAAAAGTCCCATCCGGATGAGAAATAAAATATTGCCTGCCATATCAGTAAACGAAGGATGTTGCAGCCATCAGCCATCACATTACAGTCACCCCAATGGTGAGCCCTGACGGAACTCAGGATGCAAACAAAGAACGCCCGCCACCTAGCAGTCATCAGACTGCAGTCACCCCTGATGGTACAGCCTGAGGAACCTCAAGATGAGAAAACACAGGATGCTACTAACCCTAAACTCCCAGCCATCGCATAGAATGGATAAACAACAAAGTCCTACTGTATAGCACAGGGAACTATATTCAATATCCTGGGATAAAGCATAACGGAAAAGAATATAAAAAAGAATGTATATATGTGTATAACTGAATCACTTTGCTGTACAGCAGAAATTAACACAACATTGTAAATCAACTTTACGTCAATAAAAAAATAAAGAAAAAGACAGAAAACACAGGATACTGGCCCCAGATAGCTGAGGTGCATAACGAAGGAATGATTTCAGTGAGCCCAGATTCTTGCATCTTCCCATATATAGAAAAGTGCTAAATTCCTTCACTTGAGATATCTAGTTTTCTATAATTAACAATAATCGTTTGACGTTCCGACTACCTGCCCTTTGTTGGAAAAATTCCTATATATCCTGGCTTCCCCCTCAACTCCTAGAACCAGTTTTCTCAGTTATTTGAGATGCTGTCTCCCGGGCTTGAAGTCCTAAGAATGCCCACCTAATAAAACATAACTCTCAACTTTAGGTTGTTCATTTTTTTTTAGTCAACACGGGGAACCCCTTAACCCCTGAGCAAACCAGGCAGTGTGGGTCGTCCGACATTGCAGATGTTTAAAACAGGAGAGATTCTTATCTGAGAATGGAGAAAAAACTAGTTCCTTTTCATGGGGTTTCCCATGCATATGATTCTACCAGTACCATTACTATCACAATTATTAATTATCAGGGCAATCGTGACAGTGATAACAGCAGTTATCATTTTATTTCTACCTGTCAAAGTAAGTTTGTGCTGACATTAGCTCATCGAAACCCCATGAAATTTGCGTTGTAACCTTGAGCAGAAGAGCTAAGCACACCCCCCAGTCATAAGGAAATAAATACGAACCACAAAAAGGAGTATAATGATTACTTGTAGTTGCATTACAAGCCAGTCTATGCTTGGTCATGCTTGAGGTTGATCAGGCCAAATAAAACATGGCCGAGTGGTTAAAAGCAGGGCTTGGAATCACGCAGGTCTGGGTATGAGTGCTTATTAGATGAAATGGCCTTGGACAAACTACAGAACTCTCTAAGCATCTGTTTCCTCATCTATAAAATGGAGATAATGTCATTACCTGGTCATAATAAGAATTTTATAAGACTTTCTTTTAGTGAACCTTCCTGCAAAGTGATGGTGTAATGGAAAACAGGTCTATGAAATAAGAACATAATTGGACTCAGGAATTGAGGTCTCTGGTTACAATAGCTGACATTTTAAATATTTTCTATGTGTCAGAAACTTTCTCAGCACTTATCATGCATTACACACTGAATATAACAACCCGATGAGAAGTATTATTCTCATCCTCATTTTTTAGGGAACTGAAATACAGAAAATTTAAGTATTTTGCCTAAGATCACATAGGTAAGAAAGCAGCAGAGTTCATATTCAAACCTCAGCAATGTAACCCCAGAACATGTACTTGTAAACACAACGCTATACTGTCCCTGGTCTATTTTCAAACAACCTGTAAAGGTATGCGTGAACTGCATACTCTTTAAAAAACAATAAATAAATACAATTTCTCTCAGTAAAACTTTTAATAAGTTTTAGTGGCACAGGGTCAAGGTTAAATCCTCTGACAAGTACCAAAAATATATTTTGTTGATTACAAGAATGAAACAGTCATACCTTCAGATACAATTTGAAGTGATAAATACATAGTACATCCAATCTAGTTTTCATCTAACTAAAATAGTGCTTTCTATTAGCACTATGTGTTACATACTCCATGTGCTAAATAACTACTTTTTGCTCCATTTTTCATATAACCCCTGTTTGAATATTCCAGATTCAGTTAGCTCTCTATTTCATGAAGCAAACTACTCCTAATGATAGGTTAGCTTTAGGAGTAAAAAGGACTTTTATGATACAAGTTGACTTGGCTTTCAATAGGGGAGTAGTTTATCCTTCAGAAACATAGATACAAATATCCTTAACAAAATATTAGCAATGAAATCCCTGAATATGTAAAATGGATAATACATCATGACCAAGTGGGGTTCATCATAGTAATGCAAAGTTGGTTCAACATTCAATATGCAATCACTGTATTTTATTATGTCAACAGACCAGACAAGAAAAACCATACATATAATCTGAAATATATGCAGAGAAAGCATTTGACAAAATTCAAAATCCATTCTTGACAAAAACTCTCAGCAACCTAAGAATAGATGGAAACTTTCTCAGTGTGATAAAGGACCTTTTCAGAAAGCCTACAGTTAACATCACAATTAGTGGGGAAATACTGAATGTTTCCCCACCTAAGATTCTGGGGCAAAGGAAAGGAAGAATGTCTGTTCTCACCACTTCTTTTCACCGTTGTATTGGAATTCCTATTCAATGTGATAAGGTAAAAAAAAAAAAAAAATTAAAAAGAAAACTGCTCCATTTATTGACAATAATTATCTATGTAGAAAATCCTAAGAAATCTACAAAGCATACACTATAACTCATAAGTTTAGCAAGGTCTCAGGACACAAGAACAATAAAAAGAAGTAATTGCATTTCTCTGTTCTAAAAGCAAATGATAAGAAAATATAAATTTTAAAAGCTATTCTGTTTATAGGCCATTTTTTACAACATCAAATACTGTACTTAGGAATAAATTTAATAAAACTGTGCAAGACTTAAACACTGAAAACCTAAAAAACATCGTTAAGAGAAATTAGAGAAGACGTAAATAAATGAAGAGATAAACCATGTTCACGAATTGGAAAACTCTATTGTTCAGAGGTCAATTTCCCCAAATTGATCTGTACACTTAGGCTCATTCAAATAAAAATTCTGGCAGCCTTTTTGAAGAGCAATTTATAAGCTGATTCAAACTTTGAATGGAAATGCAAAGGCTTTAAAATAGCAAAAATAATTTTCAAACAGAAGAACAAAACTGAAGGATTTACACTACCTAACTTCAAGAACAACTATAAAGCTACAATAATAAAGACTGTAGTTTTGACATAGGATAAATAAAACAGATCACTGAAACAGAATAGAGGGTTTATAAATAAACCCAGTTATATGGCCAGTTGATTTTCAACAAGATGTCAAGGTAATTCAATGGGGAAAGGATAATCTTCTCAACTTGCTATCCATATGGGAAAAATGAATCTTGACCATCACCTCTTGTACTCTAGTTTCCATTGCTTCCATTAAGAAGTCTTAAGAACACAGGAAGTCTTATTTTTGCTCCTTTGCTCACTGTAAGAGTTGGTAAAATTATCTAGTCAGCCATTACCATGAGTGGAAATTTGTCATAATTTCAACAATCGCATTTTATTTCTGTATTTTGGTCTTTTTAACATTTTAATGTATTCTTATTTTTCCAATTTCATCTTTTATTTATGTAATATGTTAAACATGGTTATATTTCAGAAAATTCCTATACCTGAAGTCCTTGAGGGCATAAATTTATTATTTTTCCTAACTCTTGTCACTTGTTTCCTCTTTTTTGTGGTAGTAATTGATTTGATTTTTAAATTTTAATCTGTGGAACTCTCTAGGATCCTTTTCTAGAAAGAGACTTGTGTTTGCTTCTACCGGATGTCAGATTACCTTACGTATCTGGATTGACATTTATTTAGTGTATTAGCTTGGGGTTTGTGAATTACCCTGGTAATATAAACTTGGACTCCAGGCCCATTCGAGAGTAGATAACAAGTTCTAATTTTCCTGAGAGCCTAGATAGAGACAAGCAAGTTTCATTTTTGCTATGAGCAAGCAGATTTTTTTTATGGCCACATTTTCACTGGAGGCACAGTTCCTTCAAGGGGCCCAGGATTATATGAAGGTCTTAAGTTCAGCTGCTCTCCTTACAGGTCCATTTGGTTTCTCTCATTATGTTGCATTGCCATCAATATCCTTGACTTTGACATTTGCTGCCAAGTTAGTCTGAGCTTCTTTTACCCACCACTCTTGTTTCAGTTAGTTAATTTATGTTTACTATATTTTACTATACTTTCTTTTCTCTTTTTTATGTCCCTTAAAAGGTTCTCTTCCTTTTATGTGGCGTAAGTAATACATTAAAAGTGGTTTTGCTCTTGTTGCTGCTTATCCAGCACCTACATATTTTTCAGTGTGAGGATTTTTTAGAATATGTAAGACATCCCTACTGCTGAAAGTAGGAAGCACACACAATATTTCAAGTAACTTTAACACTCCTTTAAATAACATAAATTTTAACTTGGTTCATCTCTTTACACTGATGCTTCAGAAAAGCAATGGAGTGAAGAAAGTCCTGTCTTTAGATTAGATTTCTTCCAAGTGATACCACAAAGGCCTTAACATGAAGTGAGGGAGAGAAAAAGTACCCCCAAAAGATTTTTATGTGAAGATACACATAGTCCTCCTACAATACCTCAAAACTAGACTATTTTTAGGCTTCCATCTCAGGTTCTTCACAGATGGTGAGGCAACATACACAGATGACTCATTTCAACTTCATGTGTGACATTCTGACGGAAAGAAGTTTTCTTTCCATTTGTGAGACAAATAATACTTTCCTTACGACTAGTATGGACTCCACATGATGTTGATTAGATGTCCATACCGTAGTTTCTTTCAATATAAATCCTTGGCATTATTAGTGACACCCTGAAACACCACTGTCTTTTTTCTATTCCAATTGCCCTTTGTGTTCCTTTCACAGAATCAGTAGTTCACTCAGCTACATATAACTTACTAAAAGGTATTTTTTTTTTTTTTTTTTTTTTTTTTTTTAGTGGTACGCAGGCCTCTCACTGTTGCGGCTTCTCCCGTTGCGGAGCACAGGCTCCAGACGCGCAGGCTCAGCGGCCATGGCTCATGGGCCCAGCCGCTCCGCGGCATGTGGGATCTTCTCGGACCGGGGTACGAACCCGTTTCCCCTGTATCGGCAGGCGGACTCTCAACCACTGCGCCACCAGGGAAGCCCTAAAAGGTATTTCTTTAAGTCACTTCTAAAGACCATAATAATAAGTCTGGCCATGATAACTTCTGTAACCGTTTATTAAGTAGACAAAACCAAATATAAAGTTTATCTTTCTTGTATGTCTATTGCAATGAGACATAAGGAGAATATGCAGACATCTGCTACAGTTAGAGCAAACTGGAAAAACTCTAGAGATTAACTGTATTGGACACCAACTTGGAAATATATCAGTATTATACATTTAGAAAAATGAAATCCAGAGTTGCTACCCAGGTTTTTTGAGAAAATGTTTTGCCAATTCAAATATAAATACATGTGGTAGTAATCAATGTCTATGGATTTTCTAGGCTACTATTAAAATGAATGCATCTATTTGTAATGGTATACTTAATTTAAAACTTCTATTGTTTAAAATTCTAATTGTTAAAATACAACGTTTCAGACACTTCAAATAAAGAGTACTAGCAGAATGAAAAGAATAAAGGAGAAGGTGAGAAAAAAGGAAGAGTAAAAATGTGAGAGAAGAAGAAAGAGAAAGCATAAAGTGGAAAAAAAGAATTGGGGGTGGGCAGAGAAGTAGTCTGAGAGTGAGAAAGAGTTGGAGGTTGAGAAGCAATAGACATGGTAAAATTATGCTGAGCGTGTAGCTAGTAACCTGTATGTAAAGCACTACCAGACTTATTTCTAAAACTTATACCTTTAGTCTGAGCTCCATATTAATGTTTATAATCACTTCCTGCATTCTCCCATTGGATGAATGAGACATCTCAAAAATCAACAGGTTTACATCAAACCACCATCTCTTCCTAACTCACTCTCTTCCCCCAAACATATATATCTAAAACCTGCTGCACCCAATACTTCTCATCAAAGTAACTAGTATCCTCTACTCATCTACCAGGTGAGCTGTGGCAAATCCTTTCTTTTTCTCCTTGCACATAGAAAATATTTCCCAGTATCTTTTGCAGTTAGGTATGGTCATGTGACTGACTCTACCAACAGAATGTGGATTAAAATGACATATGCTACTTCCAGATCTTAATCCTTCACACTCTCTCTCCAGGGGAAGACTCAGAAGCTCTAGGATGAAGAGGAACTAAAAGGAAACAGCATAGGTCCCTGAATGACTTAGAATAAAGCCTTCCCCTATGGCAGACTCTTAGCGGACTGATACATGGTTTGGGAGAATTATAAAGGCTTACCTTCCCAACTAAAATGGTATCTTGAAGTAAGGAACTCAGATAACAAACACCAAAAAAATGCATGGCATTGACCTATCGGTTGGAAAGCAAGCAGTAAAGAAGCAGCTGTCACAGGTTCTGAAAAGACGGTACTATACGTTATACAACGGCAAAATATTTAATAAAACTGTTGTCTGTTCTCCACATGACAACAAAATCTCAGCATCTAGGAGACGGAGCTGGCAAGAATCAGAATGTTGTGTGTTACCTGTTACTGACTTCCTCAGGCAAGGTATTACAGGAAGGAGAGGAGCTTTAAAAAGAACTGCCTTGTTTCAAGAAAGAAATTAAAAAACAAGAACGTACAGAAGTTTATAAAAGCCCACTGCTACTAGATCACTAGTAATGAAAGCTTGATAAAAGTTTCCAGCAAAAACTGTTCAGTAAAACTTCTCAGTGAAACAAAATAACTCAACCTTGTGGCAAAGATTGAATAAGGGTCCTAACCTCGTCCCCATGCTTATTGTTGCGGAGAGCCTCAGGTTGCCTCTATCATGTTGAGAGAGAAATATGAAAAGAACTAGGAAAGAGTGTGGTTATTGGTACATGGAACTGACTGGAAACAGTCAGATCAGGAGCCGACTACTGGCATACCTCGTTTTTTGCACTTTGTAGGTATTGCATTTTTTACAACTTGAAGGTTTGTGGCAACCCTGCTTCCAGCTAGTCTATTGGTGCCGTTTTTTTAAACAGTATTTGCTCACTTTGTGTCTCTGTGTCACATTTTGGTAATTCCCACAGTATTTCAAACTTTTCATTATTATTATGTTTATTATGATGATCTGTGATCTCTGATCTTAATATTATAATTGTTTTGGGCCTCCACAAACCGCGCTCGTATAAGACAGCACACTGAATTGATAAATGCTCATGTGCTCTGGCTGCTCCGCTGACTGGCCCTCCCTCTTTTTGGACCTGCCTACTCCCTGAGACACAACAATATTGAAATTAGGCCAGTTAATAACCCTACAATGTTCTCTAAGTGTTCAGGTGAAACTTGAGCACTGCCTCTCACTTTAAATCAAAAGCCAGAAATGACTAAGCTTAGGAAGGAAGGCATGTCCAAAGCCAAAACAGGCTGAAAGCTAGGCCCCTTTCTCCAGTTAGCCAAGTCAGAAATACAAAGGAAAAGTTCTCGAAGGGAATCAAAAGCACTGCTCAAGTGAATACATGAACGATAAGAAAGCAAAACAGCCTTATTGCTGATACAGAGAAAGTTTTAGTGGTCTGGATAGAAGATCAAACCAGCCACAACATTCCCTTAAGCCAAAGCCTAATCCAGCGCAAGTCCTAACCTTCTTCAGTTCTATGAAGGCTGGAGAAGAAAAGTTTGAACCTAGCTGAGGTTGGCTCATGAGATTTAAAGGAAAGAAGCTGTATCTATAAGATAAAAATGCAAGGTGAAGCAGCAGGTGTTGATGTAGAAGCTGCAGTGATTTATCCAGAAGATCTAGCTAAGATCATTAACGAAGGTGGCTACACTAAACAACAGATTTTCAGTGTCAATGAAACAACCTTATATCAGAAGAAGGTGCCATCTAGGACTTTCACAGCTAGAGGGGAGAAGCCAGCGCCTGGCTTCAAAGCTCCCAAGGACAGGCTGACTCTCCTGTTAGGGACTAATGCAGCTGACGACTTGAAGTTGAAGCCAGTGCTCATTTACCATTCTGAAAATCCTAGGGCCCTTAAGAAATATGCTAAATATACTCTGCCTGTGTTCTGTAAATGGAAGAACAAAGCCTGGATGACAGCACACCTGTTTACAAAACGGTTTAGTGAATATTTGAAGCCCGCTGTTGAGACCTACTGCTCAGAAGAAAATTCTCTCAAATATTAGTGTTCATTGACAATGCACCCGGTCACCCAAGAGCTCTGATGGACATGTACAAGGAGATTCATGTTTTCATGTCTGTTAATACAACATCCATTATGCAGCCCATGGATCAAGCAGTGCTTTCAATGTTTAAGTCTTATTATTTCAGAGATACATTTTGTAAGGCTATAGGTGCCATAGATAGTGATTCCTCTGATGGATCTGGGAAAAGTTAAGTGAAAACCTCTGGAATGGATTTTCCATTCTAGACGTAATTAAGAACATTTGTGATTCATGGGAAGAGGTCAAAATATCAACATCCACAGGAATTTGGAAGAAGTTGATTCCAACCCTCATGGATAACTTTGAGGGATTCAAGACTTCAGTGGAGGAAGTAACTGCAGATATGGTACAAGTAGCAAGAGAACCAGAGTTAGAACTGGAGCCTGAAGATGTGCTGAATTGCTGCCATCTCATGATAAAACTTTAATGAATGAAGAGTTGCTTCTTATGGATGAGCAAAGTTTGAGATGGAATCTACTCCTGGTAAAGATGCTGTGAAGACTGTTGAAATGACAACAAAGGATTTAGAATATTACATAAACTTAGTTGATAAAGCAGTGGCAAGGTTTGAGAGGATTAACTTCAATTTTGAAAGAAGTTCTACTGTAGGTCAAATACTATCAAGCATCATTGCATGTGACAGAGAAATCATTTGTGAAAGGAAGAGTCAATCAATGTGACAAACTTCACTGTTGTCTTATTTTAAGAAATTGCCACAGGCCCCCAACCTTCAGCAGCCACCAGAAGTCAGCAGCCATCAATGTCAAGACAAGACCTTCTACCAGCAAAAAATATTAGGACTTGCTGAAGACTCGGATGATGGTTAGCATTTTTCAGGAATAAAGTATTTGTTAATGAAGGTAGGTACATTTTTTTAGCCATAATGTTATTGCACAATAGACTGTAGTATACTGTAAACGTAACTTTTATATGCACTGGAAAACCAAAAAATTTGTGTGACTCGCTTTATAGTGAGATATCCACTTTCTTGCAGTGGTCTGGAACCAAACCCACAATATCTCTGAGATATACCTTATTTTTTGAGACAGTTGTACTGACAAAGAAATTATGAACCTGGTCTAAATACGCATGTAAGTGTTCGGGGAGTCTTCAAACATCTCTCAAGCAAGAATGCGCTATGAAAGCTGCGCATCCTTTAAGAAAGGCAAACTCTCCACCATCTACTTCAGATGCGGTCAAGGAGGAAACGGACAGGCAACAATCTCCTAGAGGACAGAACCAGGGGTCACGAACCAGGGAGCTTCTCCAAGACCACAGAATTGGGACTAATCAAGAAAATTCCCCTACCTCCAAGATAAGGGATGTTTCATAATGTCCACCCAGTGAATTTCAGAATTGCTACACACCAGTGACTGAGTGCTACCCATTCTGCCTCTTTCTGAATGGAAGTGTTTATTTGTGCTTACTTAGGCTCTGCAACACCATTGTATGTGGGTGGAAGGCAGGTAGAAAATCTGTTATTTTACTCTACAGCTCACTGAACTATGAGAAGCAACATCTCTCACTATAAATCATCTGGAGAGTCTGCACTCTGAGCAGGATGAATGACCAGCCGGGGCTTTAGGTTGTCTCCCTTGCCAAAATGATATCTTCTATACGAGAGAAGAAGAGTGAAAAACACTCTTGGTGGTTGGAAGGGCACACTGTGTTTGTGTCTTCAGCAAAGTTTATTTTCTCCTCCTTTTGGACATCCAAAGATACTACATTTCCCAGGCTCCTTTGCAAGTAGGTATGGCCATAAGAATAAGTTCAGACCAATGAATGTGGCAGAAGTGATATATACAATCTCCATGAACGGACTCAAAGTCTCCCCACAATCCTCCGCGTTCTTTTTCTTTCTGTGTCAACAGCTGGATGGAGGTTCAGAGGAGGACTCTGAGGCCCTATAGGATAGCAGAGCCAAGAAATGCAAGGAGTTTGGTTCCCTGAAGGAATGATTTGAAACAGTGACACCCCTGCCCACCACTACCAATGTGCACTGGACGGTGCCATGAGAAAAAAAAAGAAATCTTTATTGGGTTAAGTGCACTGAGACTTTGAAGTTGTTACAGCAGTTAGTGTACCTTGACTAATCACTCTCTCAAGCTGAATACTGAAAATTAACCTCAATTTTCCACTCTCTCTCACCTCTTACGTATCGTTTTTATAATATGTCTATTTTGGTGCCTAAGTGTATTTCAAATCCTTCTCTTTCTCACTGTCCCTATTGCCACTGTCTTAATTCAGGTCCTCATAATCTTGCATCAAAATTATTGATACAGTCTTCTAATGAATAGCCCTGTATTCCAGTTTACTGTGTATACTCCTAATCATCTTGGACACCGCTTCCAGCAAGTTTTCTAAAATGCAACTCTCCCTACTCAAGATCCCTCAGTGGCTTCTAAACGCCTTCAGAGAAATTCTAAATGCCTTAGTACGGACTATAAGAGCTTTCAGGATTTTATCACTGTCTACCTATTTGGCCTCATTTTCCCCCCACTCCAGCACGTGCTCTCAGAACATCTTCCAGACAAGAGTATTCTCTAGGATTTCCAATTATGCAGCTCCCTTAAGTAACGACCTATAGCCTGGTTGCCTGCTTAGGGTGTGAATAAAAAACAGATTCCTGTTCTCACTAAATTACTCTGGAACCCTCATGTTTTATCCACTGGTACCCTCATTCCTTACTCTTCATCCATGACCCCAACTTCTTTTCCTTATTACTAAATCGTTGGTCCATTTTCTGTCAGTGTCTTAATTTCACACATACTTAGAATAGTGGCAAATCCTATTTTTCCTCACGCTAGTCTGACTCCACTTGAATGCTGTATTCCTAATAATGGATTTCAGGGCAACACCCTCCATTGTGCCAGCAGCTACCCTCTCTGCTCTTTCCCAAGACAATCAAGCCTAGTTTTCCCACAATGGAAACTTTGTCTGTGCTCGCCTCCTCCTGGGAGTTGAGAACAAGACTGGAACCTGGGCTTCTTCAAACTTCCATTCCAGTGTCCATCCTCTTTATTTAGAATATGTCCTCCTACTATTTTGCCTGGAAATTCCCAGTCACCTATAAATCCCTATTCAAATGTTACCTCTTCTGTGAAACTGTCCTTGATCTTCAAAGCAGTTTTACCTTCTTTTCTTCATACTCCCATAGCACTTTTTCATACTCCTATTGTATTACTAATTTATTGTATTTCAACATTTTGTTTCTTGTTCATCTCTCTATAGGGTATACACTGAGGACAGAACATTGTCTTCTTCATTCTTGTTTGCATGGTTCCTAGCAAAAGCAGGTGTGTTTCTTGAATAACTAGACTCATAAAATCACTGATCCCAAAAATGTAGTTGAGGAAGAACAAAAACAGTGGGGTTCAGCTTGTCAGCATGGAGTATTAAACACACTGAGCTGGGTCAAAAGACCTGACTCAGTCACCATCTCCAGGAGCAATGAGCAAAGCGTCTTAAACTCCTTAGATCAACTTGAAGGATTTTCCAACTCCAAATTCTAGATACCACCCAGACATATCCCTCCCATACCAAAAGTAGCGGGGAACGGGGACACATACAACAATTTACCACGGACAATACCAGACTCTGCGCAGAATTTTTTTTGGAGTTTTCTGTGGTCTAACTCTGACCAACTCACTCTTCACACATTAGTACTAGTAATAATTTGTTAACCAGAATTTTATTTACTACATCTTCTCCCTCTAGTAAAATTAAAACTTCTTGTTTGCCTTCTCTAAACTCTGTATTTTCATGAACATGCCTTTTTTTATTTGGTCTGTCTGATCACCATCCAGCTTCCAAATGAGCAAGAGCTTCTTCAAAGGTTTTGCCATTTCACTGTTACTTCTGAATATGTAAACAGAAATACATCGCTTTTAAAAATAATTATTTCTAAGTCAGAAGTTAGCTGCTTCATGAGAAATATCTTACTTGTAGGAGAAAATTGCCAAAGATATTTGGCTTGGTTTAGCCCAACTTGGATAAGGGGCCCAAATCTGTCATAACTGATACTTGCCCAGGCTCATACTCAAAGAGTGAGGAACATATGTATGTTATCAAGCCATTATCTCATTACCGCCATCAGTTCTGCGTGTGTGCTGGGCAGAGACGCATCTGTCTGTTCTAAGCCTGAGAATGAAAGCTTAATGCCAACAGTTATCAGGCTGCTGGGAAAATGGTAAAAGCTAGACTGTGGTAAGATTAAGATTCAACTGCCTACACAAGGAAGTTTAGAAGGCTTGGGGGAAAAACTGGCCTAGTGAGAAAGTTGATTTTATGCTCCTTTAACAAATTTAAAAGTCTTAATACACACACATAAATAAAGGTGTCAATTTTTCAGAAAGGCCTGACATCTCACACACCTAATAGAAAGAAATTTTTATAGTTCCAACTACTGGTTATAGTTAAAAAGGTATCTTGAAGTTCCCACTATAGTTAGAAATGTGTCTTGAAGTCCTCTTTAAATTAATATATAATTATATATAATTTTAAATGTGTCTTCAAGTTCTGGGAGAGAAACTTCATCTTGTTCCCTTTTTATTTTAGGAAGATTTTAAAAATCAAAACGATGTCAGACATACGTAGAATGGGGATTTTGAATAGTTTTCCTTCTTTCCCACTGGGTCTTAATTATTGGGCAACCTAGATCCTATTCTCCTATATCAGCAGGAAGTTGCAGAAATGACACTAGCCAGACTGTGGGACTGTGGGAACATAGACCAAAGTATGACTTTTCCATGCACTTTTCTCCATTAAGCCAGAGCCATATAAGAAAGACTGTGGAAATTTCTGCTCTTTTTGGCTCCATTTTCCCAAATATACACTATCTGTGGTTTAAGATACAAGTCCCATATTTCTCTGAAATTCAAGAAAAGCCAAACTCCCCATAAAATTCATTAGTCAGTTAAGCAAATATCTAGTGTGTCAGTGCCTAGGAATATTCAGCAACAAATGTGATAATTGATTCAGATATTTTTAGTGACCCTATTTCCATTCCTTTAAATTTAGTATCAGAGCAAAACCAATGGATACACATGTAAATTTTGATATCTTTAAAAACTCGACAGCAGATAGAGTTTCTATTGCCTGACTGACTCCTCAAATTCCTAAAACTAAAATTTTTTTCAACACAGCATAGTGACATATTCAAGGCGAGGGGATAAAAGGTAAATCATGCCCGAATACCTTTAGCATGAATAAAATTCTAAAACTGAGTCGACAGCCACAACCTCTCAACCCCCAAATTCCTCCTATTGAGAGTCACAGGCTAATTCCCCTCTCCTTGAACCGGGACTGGCCTTGGTGCACTGATTGATGAGTAGAATAAGGCAGCTGGGTTTTTCTGGCACTTCTGAGACTAGGAGATAAGAAGCCTGGCAACTTCTTCCCAGACCTTTGGAACACTCTATGTGGGAGCCCTGAGCCACCATGTAAGAAGTCTGACCACCTTGAGGCCACCATGCTGTGGAAGCTCAAGTCACGTGAAGAGATGCTGGAGGGTGAGACCCTGCACGGGGAGAGAGAGGCCAAGGAACAATCAAATATGTGGCTGAGCAAGCCGCCTTGTAAGTGGATTCTCTAGCTCTAAATGCCTCAGCTGATGTCACAAATGGATTACAGACAAACCATCCACTGAGCCTAGATCAGAAAATCCTGAGCAAAATAAAAGGGCTGTGTGAAGCCATTAGCTTTCGGGATGCTTTTTTTACAGCAATAGATAAAACAGAACAGAGTTTGGCACCTGAATTGGGATGTCATTATAACAAAAATTTCAAACGTGTGACATTGGCTTTTGGACCTCACAGTGAGCAAAAGTTGGAAGGACGTCTTCTCTGGGCTTGAGGGATGGTGAGGAAACAGTGACTGCAGGCTGGAGGGAAAGGCCACCTCTATTTCGTAATGGTAGGAAATTTGGCAACACTATGCCCTTGTGGAATTTACAAAAAAAGAAAATATACCTCATGAACTGATGGATTTGTATAAAGAAATTTCCAGTTAGGATGCTGAAAGTGACAAGCAGCCTCTTACACCTATGTATGAGAATGTACAAAGAGAAAGAAATGAATTTTTTAAAAAAGAACTGTTCAGCTTTCAAGCAGAACTGAGAGGAAATATAAAGGAGCCAGAACTTGCTGGATTAAAAAAAAAACAAACTTTTTAAATCCTAGTTTTTCCAATCAGCAAAGGACTCTCAAACTAAGAAACGGCTTCCAGGTAAGTACCAAATTTGGGGCACTACCGGCAAAGCATTGCCATAAGGTAACTAAATCAAGGATATGGGTAAGAAAGATTAAAGGGTGTGTATACTAGGGCTTCTCGAGATCTTAAGAACCTGCCTCTCAGATCCTTTCTCCCAAACAAAAAATCTTAAGGATACTGTTCCCAAGCATCCTGACTCTCCATCCTAGGTTTAAAAAAAAAAAAAAAGGCTGATTTTGGAAAGAAGCATGGTCTGGCTTTGGACTGTTCTCCTATGGCAGGGCTACCATTTTTTGTTGGGTGTTGCAGAGAGACAGAAAACTCACCTCTCTAGCTCACAGGTCTTCAGACTTGTACTCAAGAAACTTCACCTGAGAAACGTATCCATATCTGGACCTGAATTAGCTGATCAGATCCCAGACTTCAAGCTAATGCTGAAAAAGGATGAGATTGAGAGGCTTGGAGATATGTGAATATATTGCGTGTTTGGGAAGAAATGTAAATAATTTGTGGCCAGAAGGCCGACAGTGATAGATTAATGTTGACTACAAATGCCTTGCTAGTATTGAATCCTGACTGGCCTTAGTGTCTTGCTTAATTAACTACAGAATATAGTATAGGTGACACAGTGGGACTTCTGAGGCTAGATTATAAGAAGGGCTCGCAGCTTCTGCCAGGGTCTATTGGAACACATTCTCTGAGTACCCTGAGCCATCATGTAAAATATCTGACCATCTTAAACCCACCAAGCTCTGAGAAGCATAAGTCATCCGCAGAGACCCTGCTGGATAAGACACCATATGGAGTGCAAGGCGGAGGAGCACTGAGGTGCCGAATAGGTGCATGAAGAAGCCATCTTGGAAGTGGATTCTGCCATCCCGAGCTGCCCTTGATGACATCATATGGGGCCATTCCCAAATTCCTCATCTACATTATTGAGAGGAAAGAAAGAGAAAGAAATGGTTCCTTGGGCTTCCCTGGTGGCGCAGTGGTTGAGAGTCTGCCTGCCGATGCAGGGGACACGGGTTTGTGCCCCGGTCCGGGAGGATCCCACGTGCCGCGGAGTGGCTGGGCCCGTGAGCCATGGGCCTGCGCGTCCGGAGCCTGTGCTCCGCAGTGGGAGAGGCCACAGCAGTGAGAGGCTTGCGTACCGCAAAAAAAAAAAAAAAAAAAAACAACAAAAAAAGAAATGGTTCCTTTAAGCCACTAAGTGTTTTGGTTTTATTTATTTATTTATTTTTGGCTGCATTGGGTCTTTGTTGCTGGGCGCAGACTTTCTCTAGCTGCAGCGAGCGGGGGCAGCGAGCGGGGGCTACTCTTTGTTGCGGTGTGCGGGCTTCTCATTGCGGTGGCTTCTCTTGTTGCACAGCAAGGGCTCTAGGTGCGCGGGTTCAGTAGTTGTAGCACGTGGGGTCATTAGTTGTGGTTCGTGGGCCCTAGAGCGCAGGCTCAGTAGCTGTGGCGCAAGGGCTTAGTTGCTCCGCGGAACATGGATCTTCCCCGACCAGGGCTTGAACCCATGTCCCCTGCATTAAGCAAGAGGATTCTCAACCCCTGTGCCACCAGGGAAGTCCCAAGCCACTAAGTTTTGATAGTTTGTTACACATCAATAGAGAACCAGAACATTTTTCTTGCTTATTTCCCTACCATGTTCCTTCCCAATTTAAAATCTATTTTAGAATCTTTCCCATTAGTTTAAGATTTTGATATAAGACACGTACTTCTAGAACTGCCCTAGTAGTAGAACTCGTGATGTTTTTCCTTTCACCTTAGATAAGTGTTTAACTACAAACATGAGTACTCCTTACTATTTTATCCTTTGAAAACATACAGCCAAAACTGAACTCGTAATTCCACAGAGAGCTCTGCTTTTTAACCACAGCATATGTTGACGTTACCCATTAGCTGGTAAATGCCACTTTGTTCCTATCCTTTTTTTGCTAAAAGGAGATAAAATTTCTGTACTATCTTACTGTACTGGTCCAGATTATTTTTGTCATTTGGCTTAAAGACTACAAGTTTTCTCTTCCATTTGACTACTGCAACTGAAATGCAGCATCTGTGTCGTGAGGAAGCCCAGGTCACATGGAGAGGCCCTGTGCAGATTTTCTAGAGTACTGTCAGGCAGTAGGAGTTGGCAAGACACATCCAGCTACATGTCAAGATTTCAGTGGACCCCTGCCTACTGTGTGTCTCCCATTTCCACCACCGCTACCACCGTTTTTGAATAAGGATGTCTACAGCAGTTATCTTATGCTTGCCCTTCCATGGCACGTTAATTATTGGAGACGGGTAATTGTCTTTTTAGTTCACAGATCTTCTGACCAAGAAGAATGAGACTCAAGGAGCTGTACCTGATGATCCATACCCACAGAACTCATCAGAACTGGACCCCATTTTGATAGTGAGATTCTGGACCTCAAGCCTGACTGAGTCTGAGGCTGAAATGAAGTGAGATTTTAGAAGTCTTAGAAGAAAGGTGAGTATATTTTGATGAAGAGATCACTATTGTAATAGCCAGAGTACTGACTTTAGACATTTTCCAAAAATGGCTATAGCAGTATTTTTAGTCATACACGCCCTTCAGGGAACGGCCACTCCTCCATCAAGAATTAAGGTCTCTTTCTTTTCCCTTTGAAATTGGACTAGCTTTTACAACTGCCTGAACGGACAGAACGCGCCAGAAGTGATGCCTGTGTGACCTCCGAAGTTAAGTCATAAAAGGCTGGTCATGGTCTCAGTTTGTCAACAGCCAGCACTAACCGTCAGAATGGGGATGGGCACGTCTTCAGATGATTCTAGCCTCCAGACTTCAAGCTGCCCCAGCTGATGTCACATGGGAAAGATTGTCACCATCAAGTTCTGCCCGAACAGAGCTCGATTTATGAACAAAATAAATGTTGTCATTGTTTTAAGTCATTAAGTTTTGGGAAATAGACGTTAGAGCCTATCAAGAACACAATTTTTCTTCCTCCAATACCAGAAACACAAATATCCCTGCCACAACCTGTGTTTATCGAAACTATTGAATACTTGGATGAAGAAAAATTAAATTTTTCTGTGAGGATCACCTACTGCAGACAATCTCCCAATCCTTGCCAGAACTGAAAGGAGTATTGCTGTGCTCGAAAACACACATGCTCCCTGTTTATTATTAAAGGCAACAGGGTTCCTGGCTGGGTTAGAACTGAGATTCAGAATGTCACAGTGTGAGATCAGTCTCACCCTACTCCCCACACGGGCTACAACTCCTCGAATCCTCTCCACAATGGCAAATGTAGGTACTCAGTTCCTCCACGGAATTTTTACTGAGTGCCTGGAGTACGTTAAGGACTGTTCCATAAGCTGAGCATACATCAATAACAAATAAAATAACATCAATAATAAAAAAAAACCCTGCTCCCCTGGACCTCAAACTTCTCTTCAAGAGAAACAAAATAAACAGGTAAGTGAAAGAGTGTGTTAGAGATTATCACGCTGTGGATAAAATGAAGCCAGTAAAAAGGATAGGGCTACCAAGGAGGGAGCAATTTTAAAAACGAAAAGATGGCATGGAAACAAAACCATGAGAGAGGTAAGGGAGTGAGCCCTGTGGCTGTCGGAGCCAGGGGTGGCCTTCCAGAACAAGGGCCAGGAGGAAGAGGTGTGTGTCTGGTGTCCTCCAGCATCTGTGGTAGATGGAGAACCTCAGTGGAAGGCAGAGAGTACTGACGGACCTAAAATAATCATCAGTGAGGGTTTTTCATAGTACAGTAAATCCCCTACACATGAATGAGTTCTGTTCCGAGAGTGCGTTCGTAAGTCCAATTTGTTCTAAGTCCAACAAAGTTAGCCTAGGTACCCAACTAACACAGTCGGCTATATAGTACTGTACTGTAATAGGTTTATAATACTTTTCACACAAATAACATAAAAAAACACAAAAAATAAAACATTTTTAATCTTACAGTACAGTACCTTGAAAAGTACAGTAGTACAGTACAACAGCTGGCATACAGGGGCTGGCATCGAGTGAAGAGGCAGGAAGAGTTACTGAGTGGATGAGGGAGAGGAGGTGGGAGATGGTAGAGCTGAAGGATCGTCAGCAACAGGAGATGGCGAGCAAGCTGCAATTTCACTCACACCTGACGTGGATGGCACAGGTTCTGGTTTCTTGCTGGATTCAATTCTATCGACCCTCTTGAAAAAAACGATCCAGTGATGTCTGGGTAGTAGCTACTTTTTTTCTCGTCATAGATGACATCCTGGGCTTGAAATCAAGATACTGTACTACTGTACTCTATACAGTACTGTACAGTAAAGTACACAAAAGCACCACCACTTGTAGAAGATGCACACACATGACAGTGTACGCCAGACACGTGAACTAACTTACGTGATTAGACATGCAAACACATGTTCGCATCTTTGAAAGTTTGCAACTTGAAGATTCGTATGTAGGGGACTTACTGTAGCTCAAACTCAACATCATGGCGGTGAAAAGAACAAAAGCAATGATTGCAGGTCCAAGTGAAGTTGTACTTGAACCTACACTGGCCCAGCCTCCTGGAGTACTCTGCACTATGGGAAGTTGAAAGTTGTGTAAGAAAACTGAAAGCCCTGAGTCTAAGTGACCGTCTTAGGGTCTAAGCGACCCTAAGTCTATGAGACCATCCCCAGGCCAGGAACTGGGTGGTAAAACACAAATATTTAGGAAACAAAAATATTGTTAGGAACATAAATCATTCTTCCATAAGACATCTCCTTTCCTTTCCTACATAGGACCTGTGCTCTCTACTCCAACCTCATCCTCAGAAAAATACATGATTTTAAGCACTATTTATTTTGAATTAATCAAGCTTACTGAAATGTAAAAATAGCTCAAATCTTTTTTTCCTAAACAACTTGAAAATAATGTGTTAATGGATGCCTCATGACCCTGGCATATATTTGTGTTTATTTCATACAAACAAGGACATTCTCCTACATAACTTCAATAATCACCATCAAAATTATGAAAGTAACACTGATACTTATCTACATCTAATTCTTAGAACTGATTCAAATTTCACCAATTAATAAATACAATTTCTGAAAGAACTGTGTGTTCTTCATTTATTGACTACCTACTCTTCTTTCCCAGGCAGTGCTCTGACCACTATTCTAGGCAGATGCAATGCATCAGTGAACAAAACAGATAAAGATCCCTGCCTTTGTGGAGCTTATATTCCAGTGGAGCTTATATTCCAGTGGGTGGAAAGAGGAACAGATTAAAAAATGATAATAAGTAAATTACAGAATACATTGGACTTATACAAACAACTGCTATGTGGGGGAAAGGTAGAAGAGGGTAAAGGGATCAGGGTGGTAAGTAGAGAAGTTTGCAATTTAAAACAGGGCAGCCAAGGTTGGCCTCATTGAGAGGCCAACAGCCACTTTTCTCCTAAATCTCCAGAAGCTGTGAAGGAAGCCAGGCATTTCACCATGGACGGAGTGTTACGTACGTGCAAGTAAAGTACAATGAGAGAAGGCTGAGTTGCAGGAGATGAGTTCAGAATAGCAAAGACCTTCAGGTTTTTATAAAGACTTTGTCTTTCATCAAGAGTGAAATCAGGTGAATGGATAAACAAGATGTTATATATATATATACATATATATATACACACACACACACACACACACACACACACGATGGACTACTACTCAGCCATAAGAAAGAATGAAATATTGCCATTTGCAGCAACATGGATGGACCTAGAGTTCATCATACTAAGTGAAGTAAGTCAGACAGGCAAATATCATATCATTTATAGGTGGAATGTAAAATATGATACAAATGAACTTATTTACAAAGGAGAAACAGACTCATAGAGTAGACACAGAAAACAAACTTCTGGTTACCAAAGGGGAAAGCTGGGGTGGGGGAGGGATAAATTAGGATTTGGGGATTAGCAGACACAAATTACTATACATAAAATAGATAAGTAACAAAGTCTCTGTCCTGTAGCATAAGAAACTATATTCAATATCTTATAATAAACCATAATGGAGCCTCCCAGGCTTTCTCCCTGCACAGCCTGGGAGCAATAGCCCTTCCCTCGCACCTGACTGGGCCTCTGGGGCCAGGAGGTGCTGCATGAAGGGAAATCTGAAGCACAGAGAAGTTAACTGTCTGGTCCAAGATCACAGAACTAAGCTGTGAGACTTGAGTTGGTGTCCTTCATGCATCACATCTTCCCCATCACTTAAGAAGCCATTGAGATACTTGCATATTTATCTGTCTCCTACCTGCCGTGTGGCTGGCAGGATCCTGGTGCTCTGGCTGGGTGTCAGGCCTGAGCCTCTGAACTGGAAGAGCCGAGTTCAGGACATTGGACCACCAGAGACCTCCCGGCCCCACGTAATATCAATTGGCGAGAGCTCTCCCAGAGATCTCCATCTCAATGCTAAGACCCAGCTCCATCCAATGGCCAGCAAGCTCCAGTGCTGGATGCCCCATGCCAGTCAACTAGCAAGACAGGAACACAACCCCACCCAATAGCATAGAGGCTGCCTAAAAACATAAAAAGTTCACAGACACCCCAAAACACACCACCAGACGTGACCCTCCTCACCAGAAAGACAAGATCCATCCCCACCCACCAGAACACAGGCACCTGCGCCTTCCACCAGGAAGCCTACACAAGCCATTGAACCAACCTCACCCACTGAGGGCAGACACCAAAAACAATAGGAACTACAGACTTGCAGCCTGCAAAAAGGAGACCCCAAACACAGTAAGTTAAACAAAATGAGAAGACAGAGGAATATGCAGCAGATGAAGGAGCAAGGTAAAAACCTACCAGAGCAAACAAATGAAGAGGAAATAAGCAGTCCACCTGAAAAAGAATTCAGAGTAATGATAATAAAGAGGATCCAAAATCTTGGAAATAGAATGGAGAAAATACAAGAAACGTTTAACAAACACCTAGAAGAACTAAAGAGCAAACAATGATGAACAACACAAAAAATGAAATTTAAAATTCTCTAGAAAGAATCAATAGCAGAATAACTGAGGCAGAAGAATGGATAAGTGACCTGGAAGATAGAATAGTGGAAATAACTACCACAAAGCAGAATAAAGAAAAAAGAGTGAAAAGAACTGAGGACAGTCTCAGAGACCTTGGGGACAAAATTAAACATGCCAACATTCGAATTATAGGGGTCCCAGGAGAAGAAGAGAAGATCAAAGTGCCTGAGAAAATATTTGAAGAGATTATAGTGAAAACTTCCCTAACATGGGAAAGGAAATAGTTAATCAAGTCCAGGAAGCACAGAGAGTCCCATACAGGATAACTCCAAGGAGAAACACGCCAAGACACATATTAATCAAACTGTCAAAAATTAAATACAAAGAAAAAATATTAAAAGCAGCAAGGGAAAAACAACAAATAACATACAAGGGAATCCCCATAAGGCTAACAGCTGATCTTTCAGCAGAAACTCTGCAAGCCAGAAGGGAGTGGCAGGACATAGTTAAATTGATGAAAGGGAAAAACCTACAACCAAGATTACTCTACCCAGCAAGGATCTCATTCAGATTTGACGGAGAAATTAAAACCTTTACAGGCAAGCAAAAGCTAATAGAATTCAGCACCAACAAAACAGCTTTACAACAAATGCTAGAGGAACTTCTCTAGGCAAGAAACACAAGAGGAGGAAAAGACCTACAAGAACAAACCCAAAACAATTAAGAAAATGGTAATAGGAACATATATATTGATAACTACCCTAAATGTAAATGCACTAAATGCTCCAGCCAAAGACACAGACTGGCTAAATGGATACAAAAACAAGACCCATATATATGCTGTCGACAAGAGATTAACTTCAGACCTAGGGACACATACAGACTGAAAGTGAGGGGATGGGAAAAGTGATTCCATGCAAATGGAAACCAAAAGAAAGCTGGAGTAGCAATCCTCATATCAGACAAAATAGACTTTAAAATAAATACTATTACAAGAGACAAAGAAGGACACTACATAATGATCAAGGGATCAATCCAAGAAGAAGATATAACAATTGTAAATATTTATGCACCCAGCATAGGAGCACCTGCTAATAGCCATAAAAGGGGAAATTGACAGTAACACAATCATAGTAGGGGACTTTTAACACCCCACTTTCACCAATGGACAGATCATCCAAAATGAAAATAAATAAGGAAACACAAGCTTTAAATGATACATTAAACAAGATGGACTTAACTGATATTTATAGGACATTCCATCCAAAAACAACAGAATACACTTTCTTCTCAAGTGTTCATGGAACATTCTCCAGGATAGATCATATCTTGGTCACAAACCAAGCCTTGGTAAATTTAATAAAATTGAAATCATATCAAGTACCTTTTCTGACCACAACACTATGAGACTAGATATCAATTACACGATAAAAACTGTAAAAAATACAAACACATGGAGGCTAAACAATATGCTACCAAATAACCAAGAGATCACTGAAGAAATCAAAGAGGAAATCAAAAAATACCTAGAAAAAAATGACAATGGAACCATGACAACCCAAACCTATGGGATGCAGCAAAAGCAGTTCTAAGAGTGAAGTTTATAGCAATACAATCCTACCTCAAGAAACTTCTCAAATAAACAAACTAACCTTACACCTAAAGCAATTAGAGAAAGGAGAACAAAACAACCCCAAAGTTAGCAGAAGGAAAGAAATCATAAAGATCAGATCAGAAATAAATGAAAAAGAAATGAAAGAAACAATAGCAAAGATCAATAAAACTAAAAGCTGGTTCCTTGTGAAGATAAACAGAATTGATAAACCATTAGCCAGACTCATCAAGAAAAAAAGGGAGAAGACTCGGTCTTCCCTGGTGGCGCAGTGGTTGAGAGTCCACCTGCTGATGCAGGGGACACGGGTTCGTGCCCCGGTCTGGGAAGATCCCACATGCTGCAAAGCAGCTGGGCCTGTGAGCCATGGCTGCTGAGCCTGCGAGTCCGGAGTCTGTGCTCCGCAATGGGAGAGGCCACAACAGTGAGAGACCCGCATACCGCAAAAAAAAAAAAAAGGAAGAAGACTCAAATCAACAGAATTAGAAATGAAAAAGGAGAAGTAACAACTGACACTGCAGAAATACAAAGAATCATGAGAGATTACTAAAAGTAACTATAGGCCAATAAAATGGACAACCTGGAAGAAATGGACAAATTCTTAGAAAGGCACAGCCTGTCAAGACTGAACCAGGAAGAAACAGAAAATATAAACAGACCAATCGCAAGCACTAAAGTTGAAACTGTGATTAAAAATCTTCCAACAAACAGAAACCCAGGACCAGAGGGATTCACAGGTGAATTCTATCAAACACTTACAGAAGCATTAACACCTATCCTTCTCAAACTCTTCCAAAATATAGCAGAGGGAAGAACACTCCCAAACTCATTCTACAAGGCCACCATAACCCTGATACCAAAACCAGACAAAGACGTCACAAAAAAAGAAAACTACAGGCCAATATCACTGATGAACATAGATGCAAAAATCCTCAACAAAATACTAGCAAACAGAATCCAACAGCACATTAAAAGGATCATACACCACCATCAAGTGAGGTTTATCCCAGGAATGCAAGGATTCTTCAGTATATGCAAATCAATCAATGTGATACATCATAATAACAAATTGAAGGATAAAAACCATATGATAACCTCAACAGATGCAGAAAAATCTTTCAACAAAATTCAACACCCATTTATGATAAAAACTCTCCAGAAAGTAGGCATAGAGGGAACCTACCTCAACATAATAAAGGTCATCTATGACAAACCCACAGCCAACATCGTTCTCAGTGGTGAAAAACTGAAAGCATTTCCACTAAGATCAGGAACAAGACAAGGTTGCCCACTCTCACTGCTATTATTCAACATAGTTTTGGAAGTTTTAGCCATGGCAATCAGAGAAGAAAAAGAAATAAAAGGAATCCAAATCAGAAAAGAAGAAGCAAAACTATCACTGCAGATGACATGATACTATACATAGAGAATCCTAAAGATGCTACCAGAAAACTACTAGAGCTAATCAGTGAATTTGGTAAAGTTGCAGGATGCAAATTAATGCACAGAAATCTCTTGCATTCCTATACACTAATGATGAAAAATCTGAAAGAGAAATTAAGGAAACACTCCCATTTACCATTGCAACAAAAAGAATAAAATACCTAGGAATAAACCTACCTAGGGAGACAAAAGACCTGTATGCAGAAAACTATAGGACACTGATGAAAGAAATTAAAGCTGATACCAACAGATGGAGAGATATACCATGTTCTTGGATTGGAAGAATCAATATTGTGAAAATGACTATACTACACAAAGCAATCTACAGATTCAGTGCAATCCCTATCAAATTACCAATGGCTTTTTTTTACAGAACTAGAACAAAAAAAATTTTTAATTTGTATGGAGACACAAAAGACCCCGAATAGCCAAAGCAGTCTTGAGGGAAAAAATCAAAGCTGGAGGAATCAGACTCCTGACTTCAGACTATACTACAATGCTACAGAAATCAAGACAGTATGGTACTGGCACAAAAATAGAAATATAGATCAGTATAATAGGATAGAAAGCCCAAAGATAAACCCACACACATACGGTCACCTTATCTTTGATAAAGGAGGCAAGAATATACAATGGAGAAAAGACAGCCTCTTCAACAAGTGGTGCTGGGAAAACTGGACAGCTACATGTAAAAGAATGAAATTAGAACACTTCCTAACACCATACACAGAAATAAACTCAAAATGGATTAAAGACCTAAATGTAAGACCAGACACTATAAAATTCTTAGAGGAAAACATAGGCAGAACACTCAATGACATAAATCACAGCAAGGTCCTTTTTGACCCACGTCCTAGAGAAATGGAAATAAAAACAAAAATAAACAAATGGGACCTAATGAAACTTAAAAGCTTTTGCACAGCAAAGAAAACCGTAAACAAGATGAAAAGACAACCCTCAGAATGGGAGAAAATATTTGCAAACGAAGCAACTGACAAAGGATTAATCTCTGAAATATACAAGCAGCTCATGCAGCTCAATTTCAAAAAAACAAACAACCCAATCCAAAAATGTGCAGAAGATCTAAAGAGACATTTCTCCAAAGAAGATATACAGATTGCCAACAAACACATGCAACAGACATCACTAATCATTAGAAAAATGCAAATCAAAACTACAATGAGGTATCACCTCATATCGGTCAGAATGGCCATCATCAAAAAATCTACGAACAATAAATGCTGGAGAGGGTGTGGAGAAAAGGGAACCCTCTTGTACTGTTGGTGGGAAAGTAAATTGATACAGCCACTATGGAGAACAGTATGGAGGTTCCTTAAAAAACTTAAAATAGAACTACCATATGACCCAGAAATCTCACTACTGGGCATATACCCTGAGAAAACCATAATTCAAAAAGAGACATGTACCACAATGTTCACTGCAGCACTATTTACAATAGCCAGGACATGGAAGTAACCTAAGTGTCCATCGACAGATGAATGGATAAAGATGTGGCACATTCCATTCCAATATACAATGGAATATTACTCAGCCATAAAAAGAAATGAAATTGAACTATCTGTAGTGAGGTGGATGGACCTAGAGTCTGTCATGCAGAGTGAAGTAAGTCAGAAAGAGAAAAACAAATACCGTATGTTAACACATATAAATGGAATCTAAAAAAAGAAAAAGAAAATGGTTCTGACAAACATAGGGGCAGGACAGGAATAAAGATGCAGACGTAGGGAATGGACTTGAGGACACAGGGAGGGGGAAGGGTAAGCTAGGACGAAGTGAGAGAGTGCCATTGACATATATACACTACCAAACGTAAAATAGACAGCTAGTGGGAAGCAGCTGCATATAGCACAGGGAGATCAGCTTGGTACTTTGTGACCACCTAGAGGGGTGGGATAGGGAGTGTGGGAGGGAGATACAAGAGGGAGGAGATATGGGGATATATGTATACGTATAGCTGACTCACTTTGTTATACAGCAGAAAGTAACACAACATTGTAAAGCAATTATATTCCAATAAAGATGTTAATAAAAAATAAACCATAATGGAAAAGAATATGAAAAAGAATATATAAATATGTATAACTGAATCACTCTAAGGTATACCTGAAACTAATATAACAATGTAAATCAACTATACTTCAATAAAAAATAAATAAAAGAGTGAAATCAGGAGCCATTGCAGAATTTTCAGCTGAGGATGACAGGAGTGGACAGTCAGAATTACTAGATGCAATGTTGAGAAACAAGCTGTAGGGGGAGATATGGCAGATGCAGGGGGATCTGTTAAGGACAACTACAGTAATCCAGGTAAGAGATTACGGTGGCTTGTCAATGGTAGTACCAGTGGGTAGGTGAAAAATAATCAGACCGAATATTTCCAAGATGTAAGAAGGAAAAGGCACCTGCCTACAGGTCCAATAGAGGGATGAGTCATGAGTGATGGAGAGAGACCTTTAAGGTGGTAGCAGGCAAAAGGCAATGCAGAAAACCAAGGAGGGTCAGTGCCACCACATGAGTGACCTCAATGGACACAAAGTGTGCAGCATTCCAGTGCAGCAGAGACCTGGAGCAGGCGCTACAGAATTCTGGGGAGCAGTAACAGAGCAACCAGATTCACGCAGATTTTGAGAAGCTTTATCCTAAGTGTCTGTTTCCTGAAATTAATCACATAATTTGGAAGGTCTGGCATGATGTTTTTGTCCTGAATTCTATATCAAAACTACTGATTCAGCTTTCCCGGTGGCAAGGCTTAGAACTTCATTGTGTTTATTGTGGTATTTCGTCTTCTCCACTTTCACTCAAAAACTGTGTACGTATAAAGAAAAAGAAAAATTAAAGGCCAGAACAAGTTACAAGACAGAAATGGAAAACTTCATAACACACATCAGCCCATAAAGAGTGCTCTTTGTCGCAGTTCAGCTTCTAGCCTCCATTTAGGGGCTTCTTTCTTTACCTTTTAAAAGATTCAGAGGCATTATTGGCTTAAGGTCGTAATACACGGGGATCTCCCCTCCGATGCATTTGGCAGGTATTTACGTTTGGGGAAATCTTTAGACTTAATACCCGTCTTATTAATACGGTGAGGTTGTAAGCTCCTTGAAGTAATGTGGACATGGGTATTAACACAAAGATCTCCTGAGGCAATGTCCTCCCTACGACACAATTTTCCACTGACTTGCCCTCCACCCAACCAGCGAGGTAGAGTCAGGGCCTTGTGTCTCCAAACACCTACCATTTAATGAAGGAGGAAAAAATGAGGGGCTAGAGAAGAAGGGTAGATACCAAGTTTGCCTTACTCTGATTTTTTTTTTTCTCTTCCCCAAGAAAAGAAGCCAGTTGCCACTATTCTCCAAAACCTCCAGAAACTGTCAGAGACTGAAATTTCAAATATTCCAAAAAGCCTCTCTTGGTATATGAACATTTTAAGAGTATCCTCAAATTTTTGATAAATTTTATTAAAATGAGATAACGCATAAAAGGGGAAAAGTGATGGCTAAGTGGATTTATTTCCATTATCAGCATTAACATTCTCCAAGCAGGAAACTTGTTCTCCATTTTTTCCTCCCTCCAAATCCACTCAGTCAAGCAGTCCTGCGTCAACATTTCTATTAACAGTGTCTCTGGAATTCCTTTTCCATTCCTAGTCTCTGCATTGATGCCACTGCACCCCTTCTTTACTCTAGGATCACAGCAGCGGTCCCAGATCTGACTTTCTACGTCTGTTCCTTCTCCTTCACCCTAGCTTCCAAATTGATCTTCCTCGCACACTTTCATTAGGTAACTCCCCTGCTCTGAAACCTTCCATGATTCCCCAGTGCCTACAGAATGAAGCCCAAAAGCTGTGCATAGCTGCCCCCTGGTGGCCACCTGCTGATTCACTGTGCTAGATTCTAGACTCAACCTAGGCTGCAGAGAATAATAGTTTCTCGTGGAAGATGGAACACCTTCTTACGTTCTAAAGAAGCCTAAAAGTGGGAAATTAAGAAGGTTTCTCTTTCACCTCTGTAGAAGAAAGCACGCGTGACGAATAACCTTATGCTCCCAAGGAGACACTAGTCTTCCCATATGGCTCTTTTAGAAGGAGCTTACATTGTGAGGTGGACCTTCTCCATTGTTTCCACTTTTGAGTATTACACCAACTGTGGAATTTTCTGGACAAAGCATAAATAAGAACTCCCTGATTTACAATTTAATTGGCCCCTTGACCTTCTTTCCTAAAAGCAGAATGCTGTAAATTTAGATTCCATTCTTGGAATGGAACATAAAATCCCAAAATTAATCAGAAAATAACGTTTAAAAACACAAAATTTGCTGTTCCACACATTAAGAATGTAAGACCAAACACTTAATGTCATTTCTTAAGCGTTTCTCTGGGGGATATTTTTCTTTTTGTGGTCTGGACAAGATAACGCGTCTTAAAATATAAGTGTAAAGGAGTTTTAACATGGAACAATTTTGGTCTCGGTTTCAGCTGAGGTCTTAATACAAGTAAGTGCCAACTACTCCAACATTCAAAAATACAATCTTTACGCAGAATTAGCAAAGTAATGGCTGGAAAAACAAAAAACAGTTGTGACACTGACCCCTCAAAAAAAACCTATACCTTTATATAAAGTATACAAAGGGTATAATTGGAGGGCCAAGAGGAATTGGAAATTGTAGACAGGGTTTCTTTAGAGACAGTGGGAGCTGTGCCGCATCTCTATCCTCTCCCATTTTGAGAGTGAAATGGGAGTGTGATATTGTCTTCCAACCTCAAGCCTAATATAGGGACCTTCAGAAGACCATTCAGAGCGCTCGAAATGTGTCCCCTGAGGTTTGAAGGACAGAGTGAACTGACATGTCCGATTCACCTATGTAATCCAAGGACAAGAGGCTGGCTGGGCAGCAGAGCACAAGCTGTAGCCTGAGAAAGAGTATCATCCCTCTGGATAGAGAGTCTCATGTGTGCATTTCTCATAACACCAAATGTAGGTCACAAGCAAGTAAGTGGCAGAGAAGTCATCTTAGATCCTGTGCAAGAGGGTCTCCTGGAGGGACAAAGAAACAGCAGAAAGATGCTGGAGGAACTGCTGGAATTCTCAGGAAATGACAACTGAATCCTGAACAATCGTGACAGAAGATGCACTCATCTACATCAAGGAAACTCATGGATAAGACCCAAGAGATGGTGGAGGATGGCAGAATGTCTTCAAAGAACCCAAGCACCCTTGAGATGCTGTTGTGGTCAGTGTAAATCCTCATCATGTCAAAGACATTGGAGGAAGATCCCTTCTGTATGGAGCTTTCTCGAAAAACTGAAAATAGACCCACCATATGACCCAGCAATTCCAGTCCTGTGTATATACTGGAAGGAAACAAAAACACTAATTTGAAGAGATACAAGCACCCCAATGTTTACAGCAGAATTATTTACAATTGCCAAGGTATGGAAGCAACCCAAGTGTCCATCAAGAGATGCATGGATAAAGAAAACGTAGTATATGCATACAATGGAATACTACTCACTTATAAAAAGAATGAAATTTTGCCATCTGTAGCAACATGGATAGACTCGGAGGGCATTAGGCTAAGTGAAATAAGTCAGGTAGAGAAAGACAAACATTGTATGATATCACTTATATGTAGAATCTAAAAAATACAACAAACTAGTGAATAAAACAAAAAAGAAGCAGACTCATAGAGAACAAACTAGTGGTTACCAGTGAAGAGAGGGAAGGGGGAGAGGCAACATCGGGATAGGGGGGAAAAAAGGATTATTATGGGATTTTATGAAATCATGTGTGTGAAAATTTTCAAAATTGTAAAACATTACAGAATTTAAAGACTCTTTCACTCAATAAAAAAAAGCAAAAACAGAAAGATCCCTTCTGTCTCTTCTGCCGCTTCTACCCTTACTAAATTAACTCTAGAGAAGTTAACTTAGTAAGGGTAGCCCAGTGACCGGGAAAGAGGAGTAGAGGTAGTAGGCATGGAAACAGAGAATGAGGTAACCATGCCCCTAGTCCCTGCATTTAACTAGATGTATTTCTCAACTTAGGCTCTTAATGACTAAAAGTGACTAGAGGGGTTTGTGTTACTGAAAGTGAGCAAAAAAAAAATCATGAGCCTACTCTACATTTCATTTGGAAGCAGAAATATAACATTCCAACTGCACTAAAAATTAGAGCAGAATGTCTCAAAATTTGATTGTCAAGGTTTATGAACAGTAGACGCTGGTGGTGGATGGGACAATTTTCATGTAATTCAATCAAATTCTTCTACTTCAAGAATCCCTTGTTCTTCTGCTGGAGTGAGACCTACCTATTTCAAGAACAAACGTTCTATGGTTGCTTGTTAAGTTATAATTCCAGGTATTTTGTAACACAAAGATTTATGTGTCATAAAGACAAAATATTCTGGTCAACTAAAAGAAAATTATCTTAATATATGTCAATTATGACTCATGCAGTGAATTTAAGATTTGGCACTTCATAAAAAGTTGTTTTCTCATTGTTTTTGAACAGCAGGGCTTTTTTCCTGCATGTGTCTGGTCATGCACGCACGAACTCTGCTTGATTTACCTGTATTCTAAGAACATTCGCCTTGAGTCTAGCAGTGTAAACCCCAGATGTTGGATCATTGCCACCTTAAGCTCACAGTTAACTGCAGAACTGAGAATGAATCTTGTCTTAATACTGTTATAATATGACTTAATATGAGTTATGGTCGATTCAACATCCCAACTGTAAGAAACCTCAGTCGCCATTAGGGCTAGAAGGTACCCTTGTATTAATGATACTCAGAGAGCCACAAGGGGGTCTGTGACTACTCCCTTTGCCCCTGCAGTTGGTTTAATATTTAGCAAGCACCTGCTGAATGAGGGGATACATGGAATACGGTGAGACGGAGGTGCTGGACATTAAAGAGAACTGTGTGAGGAAGTTTAGTTTTCACCCAACTGAAAAGATAAAATTGGTTTCATTCTACATGTATTTTAAAGGATAAATAGGCACTTTCAAATATGAATACTACCCTGCCTGGAATTTGTGTAGCACTTGTTCATCTACTAGATTATAATATCTGCAAGAGAAAGGGACTGGCACTTTTTAACCATCCAGAGATATGTGGAATATTGCTCCTGCTAGGCTAAGTATAAGGCTTATTAAAGGGCTTCCCTGGTGGCGCAGTGGTTGAGAGTCCGCCTGCCGATGCAGGGGACACAGGTTCGTGCCCCGGTCCGGGAGGATCCCACATGCCGCGGAGCGGCTGGGCCCGTGAGCCATGGCTGCTGAGCCTGCGCGTCCGGAGCCTGTGCTCCGCAACGGGAAAGGCCACAACAGTGAGAGGCCAGCGTACCGCAAAAAAAAAAAAAAAAAGAGTACATTAAAAATCCAACTAAAATATTAAACCAAAAAATAGTAGGAGATAAAGATAAGTAGGTAAAATGTAGCCTAATAATAAAAGTATTGGCTTACACTTCTGGTCATCTAACCATGATAGAGTAACAAGGACTGCATTTACCCACCTGCCTTAATTTTAAAAAGAAAAAAAGCAGGCAAAATATGTGAAACAACACTTTTTCAGACTGTGGACAGCCAGTAGTGTAGGACAGTGATCTCTGAAAGAAGATAAACAGGGTGAGCTCACAGTGGCCCAGCTCACTCTTGCCTCAAGCCTAGAAAGGGTTTTCCAGCACAGCTGAGGGAGAGGAAAACCACACAGGGCTTGACAGACCCCTTGAGTAGAGGACACAACTGAAAATCAGGAGACCAGGGCAGCTAGAATGAGCTGGGCAGAGTACTGTAGAGGAGAGAGGTCAGAAATCCACAGAGGCTCCCGTGCTTGAGTTCTGAATAGTGAGTGAGGAAACTACAGAAGTCAGAGGAAGAACCTCCAGAAAGAAGCAGGAGGAACAATCCCTGGAGTTCACACAGGGCTACGAAGAGCCCCTCTTCCCACCAGCCAGAGTGAAAAGATCTTATCCTCCAGGGAGCAAGGAAGAGAGCCCTCAGAATGGTCCTACCTCAGCAGTGCTGCCACGTGAGACACAGACTACAGGCTACTCTGGACCTGCCTAAGAAGACCTAAAAGCAAGCCTCAGGAGGATCAAACAGATGCCTAGCAACCTAACTGCACCCCAGAGCAAAGCCCAGAAATATTTATAGTACCAAAAGAAAAAAAAAAATTCAGCACTCAACATTGTACAATTCACAATATTTGGCATTGAATCATATCAGGCATGCAAAGAAGCAAGAAAATATGACCTGTGACCAAGGGAAAAATTAATATAAAGAATCTTAATCATTTGGGATAGTTTTCTTTCCTGAAGGGGAGAGTGTAGGGGTCCAGGGGGAGAAATAAAAGATTTTAATGAAAGATGTGAAAAAAAGCAGCTCAGTTGAAAGTCTTAGGTAGAAAATCTAGAAATGAGGTAATAATGTCCTTCTCAAGAGCTACTGCTCTTGAATAAGGGAGATACAAGATCTGTTTTAAATGTATGAACCATGGGGCTGGCGTATGGCAAATCATGAAGAAAAAGATGTTAAAAGCTCCATTGTTTTTTAAATTAATGTAACTTGGAAAAGAATGTGATCATAAGTCAACAAAGGAAAGCTAGAAGATGATAAGATCAGCCTTGGAGAAGTGAGGTCACTGTGGGTCACATCCAATTGAAGACCCGCCACAGGAGACAAAAGAAAGACGGAAAGAGCAGAGTAGATGGTGCCAGCAACTCTGCCACCTGCTCCTCCTGCTTTCTGAGCGTCAGAAGCCCCAGGGAGGTGGCTTTGTTGCTATCCTATACATTGTTGAGTCATCCAAGTTAAATCCAAAGAGGAAACCCCATTCAACAGCACAACTCTATGGAAAAACTAGACTTGTTTCTGGATAACCTGTAATTCTGTGGGGAATTCCCCCTAAAATCGGACTTCTGGGAAAGCCTGGAAACTCACAATTTGCATCCTTTGAAAGCTTGTAGACCCTTGCACTGATGCTCACTCTTTCTCTCTGGGCCCTGGTCTGCATCTCCTGCTATCTGTGCCCTCTAGGCCCCTCTGTGAGGTCTCTCTATAGACTAGCTCCAGGCAGGTTCCATCCTGACTGGGCCTCATGGCTCCCTTCCTTGTCAGCCTGTGCATAGTGAAATTATTTCCAGTGAGGTGATTACCCTCCCAGGGTATATATCTCATGCTCTAACCTAGGGACCCACAGCCTGCCTAGGAGTACCAAACCAGTAAGTTGGCATTTACTCTGGACTTCTGTTTCATTAACTGAGCTTCTCAGTTGGTTGCTCAGTCCAGAAGACTCATTGGCATGCTTTTCCCCTAAATGTCAGATGTAGTTTGCTTTAGTCACTCTTCAGTCCATATTGTGGAGATGAAAAGCGCTGTGATCTCCAAAACTTAGTTTCTCCTTCACAATACTTCTGTGGAAAGTACTTATATTGTCTCTCAGTGATTATCAGCCTGGAATCAGAGGACTGTAGACTGTACCTATTAGTTTCCACAGTAATCCTGTTTTGTGCCTATTTAAATATATTATTCTGAGAAGGTAGCTATAGGTTTCATCAAACTTCCAAAAGCTTCCACGGCACAAGAAAGGTGAAGAAACCCAATGAAAGTAGCTGTCTCATACAGAGCTCTATTCTTGGATTCATTCGTATATTTGAGATATGGACTACCTAGTAAGGCATAAGGTAGTTTTGGGGAAGAATGGAAAGTAACAAGATGTGTAAGGCAGAGTCCTGGGCAGTTCACATCTACTTTGGATGAATAAGGCATATACGTGAAATCTATGTAAAAGCGGGACAAAATCACTTTCTACCATATTCCCCTGTTATATTTTCTCCATAGGTCTAATAATGGTTGACATTATCTCGTCTGTTTCCACTCTCCTTGCCTGTTATTTATTGTCTATCTCTCCCACTAGAATATGTCTTATTCAGTAAATCTCCAGACCTAGAATAGTGCCTGGCACATAAAGGGAACTCAATAAAGATGTGATGGCTGTATACACGAATAAGTAAATAAATGAACAGAAAGACTAGAGCAATTCTAAGACTAAACTACATCCAGCCAGTACCATGCTAAAACAAAACAAAAAAAACCTTATGACTCTTCATTTCTAGGTATCCATTTCTTTCTCTCCCCAAAAGCCCGCACTGAGAGAAGCCACTTACAATCTCTCCTACTCTCTCTCATGCAGGGAGTTCCCTTCACCCCATGCTGTGTGCCCTGTTTTCTTCCTTTGTCCTCCTGGACCCACCCTGCTCTCTACGAGTGACCGAGTGACTGTCCTCACCGGGCGAATGTCACTCTTCTCCCAAGCAGCTGCAGGCTCCAGAATTTCTGGGGGATGAAATTCTCCTTGCCACACATCCCTGAAAGGCTAAATTAATAACGTTAACACCAACAAGCGCCTAGGACTTCAAAGGAGGTAGGATCAGCAGCCCCTGGAGTTGTCAGGAAAAACTTCATGGCAGGAGTGCGACTTGAGCTGGTGCTTGAAGGATTAGGTTTCGAGTTCAGACCCATGGCCTGTCCCAGGGCAGGGCCCCATGCAGTACAGATCAGCATTTGTAGCCCTCACTGGCTGACAAGCCAAACTCTGGAGAAGGGAATTGGGAGCTACTATTTAAACAGGCCCAGAAGGATCCTCAGCACTGTAGGTCCATTCACAGCTTTAGTTCAAATAAAACTGAACTCGGAATTCTCTGAGTAAACTTCATCACCTCTCAAGCACTTATCCCTTCAGCAAACCGTGGCATACTCCCTGATTTATGAAATCTTTAGAAGGTGCTAAAGGGCCTGGAGGAGGATATTCAATTGCAAATTCCTCAGTGCCTCTCCCTCTGGGACTCTATCATGGCAGGAACACTCATATTGGGCATTTGACTAGGACTTTCCATGCAAGGGACCCAGAAACTCTTCACACATATTATCTTATTATAATTCTTAATTAGAATTTTACACTTTAAAAATGTTTCAGGAAGGCTTCCTGTTCCTCTAACATTTCCTCAGGTTCTAATCCCAAAAGTAGCCACCTACAGCGATACCTGAGCCTACGACCAACAGAGTCACTCTTTTATTTCCAGCAGGCCATGTTTTAAATACCAAGGCATTGTCTGGGATGGGTAACATCACAAACAGATAGAGCACTTTGTCAGGCCCAGCCTGGTCTCTTAAAAAGTAGAGAAGTTCCCAAAGAAAATGAATAAATTAAGATTGTGGGCAGAGAGTAGGAAAAGAGAGGATAAAAGCTTCAGACCATGAAAAGGGGAGAGTGTGAGATGGTTGGGCAGTGAGGTAGCTCAATGAAGTCAGGGAAAGCGATGGGGTAAATGGCCAAAGAGAAAGAGATGGTCCCCAAGCCCAAGCTGAGCTTATTGGACGAAGGTGTAGGTGGAACCAGCCTAAGTGCTCAGAGCAGCTGTCCAAGAAGTGATGAAACCAGAAGATGCCCTAGAACTCATGTTCTTAGTGATAATTTTAGAAAACAGAGAAAAAGAATTTAGCTATAAACAAGACAGAGAGAAAAATTAACCCTGATTCTTCTACCATCTCAACAAAGCTCTGCTATATATACAGTAGAGAGTACAGCAGATTTCTACTCTTCCATAATCTTAGAAATCATTTCCGAGGGTAATTCCCATAAGCATGCTCTCTCCAGTTTCCAAACCCCTCTTCTTTCCTTCTGGAAGCCGGTCAGCATCTCACCTTTTAGCTCTTAGCAGCTCAGACCTGCTTCTACCTTCTCCTGTGGTCTCAGCTTGGTCTCCCTGCCCCCCGCCTTCAGCCCCAGCACAGATCCCCATGGCCTTCCTCCTCTCCTGTCCTCCTAGAGAACAGCAGCTGGTTCCTGACACGAAGTTACCATTCCCCTGCACCCTTCTACCAGCAACTGAGTTGATGGCACTGAAATTCATCATTCTTCCAAATGTATGTGCTTTAAAATTAATTTTTTAAGTTTTTTTTTTAAAATTAACTTTTAATTCCTAAAATCTACCTCTCAGATATAATCTGCCCCTCTCTCATATACTCTGTGTCTTTCTCAGTTTAGTAAGTTAAGCTAGACACATTCTGTTCAAAGAACTGTATGAGAGTGATTATTTCCCTATTAAATTGTTCTCATTTGTAGCTGTTTTCACTATGAATAAAATAAATGCCCTAAATTCTATCTTTTCATTTCCACAATATGTACCCCAATTCTGAGCATCTTGTTTTGAAAATAAAATATTAATCTTGGTTCTTCTCTCCAGACTTCTTTTATAGCCGTATGGTTTTAAATTTTCATGAAAATGTAAACAAAAACTACTGCTTCTTTCTAGAACTGAATATTTTCAATAAAGTCACTTGCCTCAAACTGGGAACCCAGAATAATGAAACATGTGTTTGGCCCCCTGTCAAAAGAAATACTGCTTTCCTGTTCCTCTCACTGCCAGTCCCTCAGCCAAGCACGGATCCCTGGGGATCTGTGAAGTTTCCACATCTCACTTACTTCAAGAGCTTAAGAGAAGGAATCTTTCTAAATTACCCAGTACTAAGTGATCAATTTAGGTAAAGTGCTGTCATTTCTTCATTAGAATCATTCTCCGGGACGGAATTATTACTCTCTTCCAATCACCTTCATACTTTTTTGACTGAGATGCAAAGATTAATAGAATAATATGATAAACTGTGAAATAAAACAAACTGCTTTCTTTTTTCTTTCACCAATAAATCTCCTTGTCTCCCTGAGTTACATTTTGTCACTAAAACTAAAGATTCTTTCCTTAGAAATCCATCAAATTAACTATGCCATGCTGTGTAGTGGAAGGCACATTCAACTAAGTCAAAACACCTTGGTTCTATTCCAGAATCTGCTTCTAATTATGCAGTTCTAATTCCACTGGGTCTCAATTTCCGCATTAGTAAAATGAGCAAGGCAAGCTATATGATTACCACACTCTTTGCAAACTTCATTATTCATTCGTTCAGTATTTATTGCAAACCTACTGTATGCCAGGCACTGTGTTAGGCACTGGGTATATAAGATGCCTCTAGGAGCCCACATAGCGAATGAGATTGAAATATAAACAATATCCATGGAGGAAAGGGAACTTGGAAGATACATACAGAGGAGATCTAAATATTCCTGGAGATGGGAGTGAGGGTAGTGCAAAAGAGATGACTGTTGGACAGGGACCTGTGGGGTAAGAGGTAGTCCAGCAAACAAAAAGGACAGGACGAGGGGCTGAGGATGGGGAGAATGCCAAACATAGAACAGAGGACGGACAACAAGATGATATACTGTTAGTTCTTTAGGCTTTCTGCAAACGCAGACATATGAGAAGGAATGGCATTTTAGGGAAGGTAGAGATGCCTGGGTTAGGTGGAACTCGGTGCACGGTGAGGAATGGCAGTCGAGGAGCCACAGAGGAAAGCTGGGGCCACACTGCGTAGGAGCCCTGCGTGCAGCAGGGTTTAGGCTTCACCTGGGCAGTGGGCTGCAGCAAAGGTGTTGAAGCTGCAGAGCACGTTGGCAGCAGTGTGGGGATGGACTGGTGATAGCAGGTCTGACAAGATCAGTTGGAATACTCCTGCAAGAATTGAAGGAAGAGAGAAGGGGGACCCAAGATAAGGAAGTGGCAGTGAGGATGCAGAGGAGGGACCATATACAACAGAGATCTCTGAGGTATAATTGACTGGCCTTGCTGACAATTAAAGGTGGGCGGAGAGTGAGGGGAAGGAACTGAGACGATCTGGATGTTGGTCCCGCTCATTAAGATGGCGTATGAAGGTGGAGGCGCAGTTACGAAAGGCAAGATAAGATGTTCAACTGGGGCCGTGTAGTGCATGAAACTGTCTTGAGGACGCGCAGATGGTGCTATCCATCAGGTAGTTGCACAGTCAGGTCTGGAGTTCAGGAAATGGCTCAAGTCTTGGAGGTTAAAGGCCTGTGGTTGCCAAGGGGGAGGGGGTGGGGGAGGGATGGAGTGGGAGTTTGGGGTTAGCAGATGCAAACTAGTATATATAGGATGGATAAACAACAAGGTCCTACTGTGTAGAGCAGGGAACTATATTCAATATCCTGTGATAAACCATGATGGAAAAGAATATGAAAAAGAATGAAATGAATGAATGAAAAGAATGAAATGAAAAAGAATGTATATATGTAATATAACTGATCACTTTGCTGTACAACAGAAATTAACACAACATTGTAAATCAACTATCCTTCAATTTAAAAAAAAACTGCCAAAAAACAAAAAGGACTTGAAGGTTAATATGAACATCAATAATAGTATCTAGATGGTAGAGGTATTTTGACTTTGCTTCTTCTCCTCTTAATGTGTTTCTTACATCCCCTGCACAGTGATGTTAGATCAGAGGCTTTTTTGGTTGACTGACTGCTTGAGTGGTTGTGGTATTCCAGCTTCTCAGAAAATTCACAGGACAGAAGGCTGCTTTCTCTTGCAATCTGAGGAAGGGACCTGGCCTTACAAATGGAAGAAATTCTTTTGGAAGGGAAGTAATTCCATCTTTTAGAATGGAAGTAAATTCTAAACAAAGCATCCTTGTCTAATGCCACACCACAAGACCATTTCCTAGGATCCTTAGAGAAAAATATCCATAGTTAAGTGTTCAGTGGATAGAGAAAAATGATAGAGCTGTAGGTAGATCCAAGAGTATACCAATGAATGTGTAATCTGAAAGTGGGGGTTTCACTCCTCACTCAAACACCGAACTGTGCATTCAAGATTGGTGTCATTTACTGTATGTGCACGTGGGCAAGTGCTGAGAAAGGTGCAGTGGTTTTCAGCCTCAGTGGGACAGACATAACTGGTGAAAGGTGATAGATGGAGGGAAAACGGCAAGACAAAGTTCCAGGCTGTCTGTGTCTTCAAGGTGGGAAAGTTTAAGGTTTAAGGTTTAAGGTAGAGGGATAAAGGCAAAAAGGGAAACAAGTTTCCATGTCCCCTGTTCATGCTTAGAAAAGGATGGCTTCCTTATCATTCCAAATACATTTAAAACTTTCATATGGCCCATAATTTAGATAATTAAATTTCTATCTGGATCTTCCAAGTAATCTATCTGCTGGTAGTTAAAGTCATGAAGCCATGAAAGTAGGTGTTCTCCAAAGAAAATAGATAGAGTGAGAAGGAAAAAGGGTCAAGGATGGAAACAAATAGAACACTAAGACAGGCTCTTAAATTGTTTCAGGTAACAGACCATTGGAGAATCTGTTTATAGCTATGGACCATCTCCCCGGGGGGAGAAAATGTTAACAGATTTTAGCATGGAATTTAATGGGATTCACTTACTCCAGGATTCAAGGATCCCAAGTCAAGGAGATGGGGGAGGGCTTACCTGGTGGCTCAGTGGTTAAGAATCCACCTGCCAATGCAGGTGACATGGGTTCAAGCCCTGGTCTGGGAAGATCCCACATGCCACAGAGCAACTAAGCCCATGCACCACAACTACTGAGCCTCTGCTCTAGAGCCCGCGAGCCACAACTACTGAGCCCGCATGCCACAACTACTGAACCCGTGCTCCACAACAAGAGAAGCCACCGCAGTGAGAAGCCCACTCACTGCAATGAAGACCAAACGCAGCCAAAAATAATTAATTAATTTAAAAAAAGAAGCTACTATAGTGTTTCTGTGCATGAAGAGAGAGACACTGAGAATTGGAAAGTGTATGTACAAAATGTTACCTGTCAATTATACCTCAATAAAACAATGTATATATTGTACATTCCTTACATGAGATTCCATGCATACACAACTCCATAATATGGAAAACTATAAAGCAACAAAAATAAGCTACGGAGTTATGCTATACCATGGATGAATCTTAAACATTATACTATGTCAAAGAAGGTACACACAAAACAAGACAATGCATTGTAAGATTCCACTTATATAATGTCCAGAAAAGGCATATTTAGAGAAACAGAAAGCAGATCAGTAACTGCCTAGGACTGGGAAGAGGAGTGGGTCCTCTCTACAAACAGGCCTGAGGGAATTCAAGCCACTAAGCTGAACATTTATGGGGGAAAATTGTTTGTACAATACACCTTGATAACACTCTTTTTAAAAAGATGTCTCTAGAAGCAAATGAGCACCTCAGGATTTTTAAATGGAGCTTGGATATTTGGTAGGCATTTTTTCATGATATTTGGAATTTACATTATAAAATCCTTCTGTATCAAGTTTTGGACAATCAGATTGGTTCTTTTCAAGGAATCCTATTACCTCAAGCCGCTGGACTGAAGTTGTAATTGCAAAGGAGATTAGTCTAACAACTATCTTCCATTAAGTACTCTAGAAATCTTTGCAGTAACTTCCTGTGGTCAGGAGGGAATGTGTGACTGTGTGCGGTTGATATTCCATGGGGATGACTCCATTGTGCTACTATTCCTTGGATAGTTGAAGTGGTTTGGCTTAACACAAATAATTTTTTGTCCTTGGTAAGAATTTGCTTAAGTAGAACCATCATCATTACACTATTAGGTTGAATTTTAGGACTTAAGCTTGTTTTGCTGGCTTTTGGTCCATTTACATTTGGCTTTCTTAGGAATTAACCACAAACCATTAGTGAAAACAATACAGAGGTCTGGAGGAAGTCTGGGCAAAAACAGCTGAGGACATCCTTAGCAAAGTTTCTCAGACCTTTTCCTTGAGTTCTCCAAATACACTGACAAATTAATGACCTCTATTAAAAAATCATTAAAAAGAGAAAACGTCTGGAACTATTTCCAGAAGATCCTCTGAACTCTCCTTACATTCTCCCCTCCTCCATTCCCTGTTCCAGGACACAACACCGCACTAGATACACGTGGCAAGATGTCAAGACTGTATTAATTTTTAAAAGAAAAACAAAATTAAGTCCTAGCATCTATACAGAAAGAGGAAAGATCTGAAAGCCTCTTTTAAGTATGCCTGAAATCTACTCTACCGCTACCTCCAAGATTCTGATTAGTGCAGTGAGGAGGGATGTAGGAATATTTTGCCAATGGGGTAAGGCTGCTTTGGAAGAGTCTGACATAACCCTCGGGTGGGCGAGGGAGGATGAGTGGATGCCAGGTGAGGGTGAAGGGTAGCACGTGTTCTCTGAAAAATCTACCTAGTTTGCTCATAGGAGTTAGATATTTCCTCAATACTCCCACCATATCACTCTGAATATAGCTCCAAAATATAAATATTTTTGTGTTTATCATATTGTATTGTCTTTCTCCCTCTAGAGATACAACTGTAATCTAACACAGGGCTCTCTCCACAGTTCCTGGCACACTGCCTTTCAAAGGGTGTGTTCTAATGTATCTAATAAAACTGTAGAAAGGTTGTTATAGAAGTTTTTATAAATAAAAGTAATTATGAAGTGAAATGAATTTATTGGAACAATGACATTGATTAACAACACACTTTACCTGGAGAAAGAATTTTATCATTAAGATTTTTCCATCAGATTTTGTACTCAGTAGCCACATATCTGTTTTTGTAAGCCAGTTGCTTATGTTAATGTGCAGCGTACTATATGCCTTTAGCATCAAAAAGAGTCATGTTCTCACTAGGAGTTTCTCTAATTAATGTCATGCCAAAGAAACGTTCAAGCATGCCTTCATAATGCTTGTGTAAAATTTCTTCCTGGTCATTATATTATGTCGTCTAAATACAGGATTTGCTGTATGTAGTGTTCTTAATTCTTTGCGTTGCGCCTTGTATCTATAGCTGTTGCCACTTGTTTTGCAAACCGGTCAATCTGTTATGGTGATGTCAATATTTGGAGTTACATAATAGTTTCTCCTTAAAGGTGAAAGGCACCATACCAATATCATAAAATATTTAGATCTGACAGAACACTTCATAATTAGATGCAATGTGCATTTGGAAAAGCCTAATAAAATGTACCCAATAAGAAATATAATAAACCAAGCCTGTAAGACCATCTCTTACTCTGTGTAATGCTTAACTCAACATCATGATTTTCACAGGAAAGTTGAACTCTAATAACTGAAGGGTCACTAGTAAGAGAAGGAAGGGGAATAGATGCAATCACTTCCCAACACTTTTATGAAGCTGATTTCCATTACGCTCAAAGCATATTAAGAGAATGTATTGATTAAATAAGTTACCACTAGTTATTTCATCACACAGTTAAACAACAGGAAAACTAGACCAGCTGATACAGATCTGCCCATGAACACATAGCAGGGGAAATGGCCACATTCCAGTCACTGCCATTTGGTGACACCTCATTGAAACACAGATAAGGAACAAGAGAAATGGTTGTGAACTTTCTTTATCCCGGATAGTTAAGAGGATGTTTACTTCCACTCACCTTAATGACTACATATCAGAAGTTCCTCTATATCTGACCTAAAGTAAACAGATCTTTTTATGATTTATTTCACTACAATTTCAGCTTTTATGAAGACTGTTGAGTCTGAAGCCTAGCGAGATGTGAATGGTCCTTAAGCAACAAGGGAGCTCAAATGCCCAAGTAGGTAGATAGCATGGCTCCTTGTTCAAACACATTTTTCCTAAGTGATCCACAGTGATGGCAGGAGAGAAAATGATGTCTCTTAGAAAGTCATGACTTGGCTAAAGTTAAACTAGCCTTAATAAAGAACCTAAGAGAGAGGAACTCAAAAGAATGTTTGAAAAGCTGTCTTAGAGATAATCAACGAATTCTACTCATTTGTTAGGTGTCTCAGAGGGAAAAAGTGGGGAAATCTACATTTGGGAGCCTCTTTAAACCTTCTAAAATAAAATGGTGATCACTACAACTGAAGAGTTTAGTTAAAGGACTTCATTTTTAAATCCATATTTCAAGGTATACGTAATTTATACGCTTCTTTTCCTTATGTACTTTTGGAGAACTATATGATGTGAAAGAGATATGAGACATTTTTTACCAAATCTTTTTCCCTAAGAATTAGTAAGTAGTAGGTGTTTTGACTGGTAAAGATGAACCTAAATTTATTCTAAACTCAGAATAAATTCGACTAATGAAAACTGGATTTTGCTCATGGCCAAATGATTAGTTCATTCCTTGAGTTGATATTTTAATTCTCTAAAAATGTTATGCTGTTGTAAATTGCTAGACTTCCATTTGTTCAATGTGCTCTACTTTAGAATAACCTTCTCTCCACCTACCCTAAAACCGAGCATTGCTGTATGAGGAACGAGCTTGGGGTCTATTAAGCAGACCCGGAGTGGAACCCAGATTTTTGTCACCTACTCATGGCGTGACCTGTGAACAGTGCTTAACTTTTCGTAGGCTCAGTTACCTCATCTATAAGAAGAGGACAATAATAACTGACCCCAGAAAGTCACTATAAAAATTAAATGAGATAACATATTTAGAGTGTTAGGCACATATTAGATCCTTAATAAATATCATTTTGCTTTCTTCTTCTTCTTGTAACATGGGAAATAATACATTTTAATATATCTAATGGGTTTTTATGTCCAGAATTGTATTGATAATATAGGACACAGTAGACTAAGAGAAAGTACCTATTTGCAAGGAGCTTACACTTCTGTGTAGGTAAGAAGTTGTAAGAAATAAGGCAGGGTTTTCCTCTCTCACCACTCCACTTTGTTTCATCCCCTCCACACCTTTGGTAGGTAAAGGAACTTTCATAATAATAATTCATAGAAACTACACTTTGAGAGAATGTTAATATTAGCAAGAGAGAGAAACTTTGGATCTATAATCATCTACTCTACAAAATAAGAAACAAAAGTCGGCCCTTTAGGAGTACCGTTAGCATCTACAACACAAAATTAGAAGGGATTACAGACTTGTTGGTGGGGGGAGGGAGGGATGGATTGGGAGTTTGGGATTAGCAGATGCAAACTATTATATATAGAATGGGTAAACAACAAGGTCCTACTGGATAGCACAGGGAACTATATTCAATATCCTGTGAGAAACCGTAATGGAAAAGAATATGAAAAAGAATGTATACGTATGTAGAATTGAATCACTTTGCTGTACAACAGAAATTAATGCAACATTGTAAATCAACTATACTTCAATAAAATTAATTTTTTAAAAAAATTAGAAGGGGGCTTTCTCTCTATTTTTACATGAAAACCAACAATAGTCTAGCACCCTCCAAGAGTACTGGCTTTGAAAGAATTGGAATGTAACACCTTTGCCATGGACACAGATTCTCATGATGGATCCCACTCACTGCTAAAAAAAAAAAAAAAAAAAAAAAGAGATACCTAGAGCCATTTCAACTGCAGAGGACATCCACAAAAGGAAGGCAGAGGGAGAGAGAAAGAATACGGTAGATGCTACTTGTAGACTGGAGCAAACAGATTAGTTGGTTCCCCTCTGGAGACTTCAGGAATACTTGAGTGCAGAGGGGTTTGCAGGAAGGTCCTCAGTTCTGCAAGTTGCAGCTGAAACAGGTCAAATTTGTAATGATAGTACCAAATGCTATCTGCCAGACATCATTCAATATGATTTACTCACATTAACTCGTGTGAACCCCCCAACTACCCTAGGAGGTAGGCACTATTATCATCCTCATCATACAAATCACGGAACTGAAACTCAGAGTGGTTAAGTGGTTTGACCAAGGGCAGGTAGCTAGTGAGCTGTAGAGTTGGCCCTTGTAGGCAGGCCACAAGGGCTCCAGGGTCCACATTCTTTTTTTTTTTTTTTTTTTTGCGGTACACAGGCCTCTCACTGTTGTGGCCTCTCCCGTTGCGGAGCACAGGCTCCGGATGCGCAGGCCCAGCGGCCATGGCTCAGGGACCCAGCTGCTCCGCGGTATGTGGGATCTTCCCGGACTGGGGCACGAACCCACGTCCCCTGCATCGGCAGGCGGACTCTCAACCACTGCGCCACCAGGGAAGCCCCAGGGTCCACATTCTTAACCACTGTGCTACACAGCGAAGTTGGCTAAGCTTGAGACTGAAAGTTAGGGATATAGACAATACACCTCTAATTTTGTGAAACTGAATATACAGTATATAAAGCAAAGATGAAAAAATACAAGCAAATGTTTACAACATTTACCTCTGATGGTGGCTTTACCTAAAGGTGGCTTTTAGATTTTTTCTTTATGTACTTTTTTTGGATATTATTCAACATTCCTGTCAATAATTGACATTAGAAGTCATTTTAAAAGGAAACTTTATAATAACTACACTAACTTTTCCTTACACAGTTCTTTTGTTTGTGGTACCTTATTAAGATAATCCCCAAATCTTAATTTTATAAACGTCATAATGGAGGAAAGTACAGATTCCACTTCATAGACAAAGAAAACAAAAACAGAAATTATTTACTCAACAGTAAATAATGTCCTGATGGACAAATATTTGGAATATGGCCACTAGTGTTTGCCAAATATTTATCAGATTTTTAAACTAAGTACCTAAAAAGAAGAGGCAGAAAAAGTGAAATAAATATCTGAAACACCATGAAGAAACTTAATGCAGAATTCAAAATAAAACCTAAGTTTCATGAGTGCAAAACTAATAATTCTGAGGAATTCTGAACTTACTATGGGTTGAAGCCCTAAGTGACGCAATGAGGACTCACACTTTCACTGGGATGGTCCTGGATTTCAGTGGACTATGACGCAGATCCTTAAAGAGACATTGTTCTATATTCTCCTATGGAGGCAAACTCTGGGGTGTTGTCAGGTACAGCATCACACCACTTAACACCTAGAGCAGAGGCGTCCAATGGAACATTCTATATCTGCCCCGTCCAATACAATAGCCACTAGTCACACGTGGCTATGGAGCACTTGAAATGTGGCTAGTGTGACTGAGAAACTAAACTTTAAAGTGTATTCAACTGTAACTAACTTAAATAGCCATGTGTGACTGGAGGCTACCATCCTGGACAGCACAGATCTATAGCTTTCCCACATCTTATCAGTTTTTGGCCAGTTTCTCCTATTCATTTTTTATTGAAGTATAGTTGACTCAAAATATTGTATTAATTTCAGGTGTACAGCAGAGTGATTCAATTATATATATATTTTTTCAGATTCTTTTCCATTTTAGATTATTATAGGATATTGAATATAGTTTCCTGTGCTATACAGTAAATCCTTGTTGTTTATTTTACGTATAGATGCGTGTATCTGTTAATCACCTACTCCTAATTTATCTCTCTCTACGTATAGATGCGTGTATCTGTTAATCACCTACTCCTAATTTATCTCTCTCTCCCCTTTCCCTGTTGGTAGTGATGAATTTGTTTTCTGTGTCTGTGAGTCTGTTTCTCTTTTGTAAATAAGTTCATTTGTATCATGTTTTTTAGATTCCACATATAATTGATATCACATGATATTTATCTTTCTCTGACTTACTTCACTTAGTATAATACTCTCTAGGTCTATCCATGTTGCTGCAGATGGCAATATTTTGTTTTTTTCATGGCTGAGTAATATTCCATTGTATCTATGTACCACATCTTCTTTACCCATTCATCTGTTGATGAACATTTAGGTTGCTTCAATGTCTTGTCTATTGTAAATAGTGTTGCTATGAACATTGGGGTGCATGTATCTTTTCAAATTAAAGTTTTCGTCTCTTCCGGATATATGCCCAGGAGTGGGACTGCTGGATCACATAGTAATTCTATTTTTAGTTTTCTGAGGAACCTCCATACTCTTTTCCGTAGTGGCTGTACCAATTTACATTTCTACCAACAATGGAAATCCTATTCCTTTTTCATACATAAATATATATATAATATCAATTCTACCATATTAATAGCTTCTAATAATTGATGTTCTTTCTCTCTCCCATTTCCTAAGCTACCAAAGTCTAGCCCTTAAAATATATACTTGGGCAAAATTCTCCAAAATCACCCCTTACAGAATGAAGTTTATTAGAGATTCTGAAGTAAGACTGTCAAGTTGATGGAACATGTGCTTACGTTCCTACCTCACAGGAAGATGGTGCTTCACCTTAGTCAAGCTCGAACCAGTGTCTCTTTTTTAATAACAGCTTTTTTTGAGATAGAATTCACATACCATAAACTTCACCCCTTCAGAGAATATAGTTCAATGGTTTTTAGTATATTCAGGTTGTTTAACCAACACCACTAATTTTAGAACATTTTCATCACCCCAAAAAGAATCCCTAAACCCCTTAACAAGGACCGCTCACTCCCCACTACCTCGAGCCCCTGGCAGCCACCGATCTACTTATGGTCTTGATACTCTTGTCAAAGCACCACATTCCTTGAGCAACAAATCTGTACCAAGTAATCTTCGTTTTCTTCTCTCTTCTTCTTTTCCATGTATTTTAAATTTTCTTAACTATTTTAAATTGCTACATTGCCCCCAATTTCTCCTTGCCTATCCAGCTCAGTGATGCCCATGTGCCAGGGCTCTTTAATCCACCTACATTCAATGTCTTTTTTTTAAATTCTTTTAAGTCTATGGTCAGAGGCAACAGTTCTTTTATCATCAAAATAGGCCAAGTGAGGCAACGAGTTCATGCTTAAGAGTCTGGGACTTGCGGGCTTCCCTGGTGGTGCAGTGGTTGAGAGTCCGCCTGCCGATGCAGGGGACACGGGTTCGTGCCCTGGTCTGGGAAGATCCCATATGCCGCGGAGCGGCTGGGCCCGTGAGCCATGGCCACTGAGTCTGCGCGTCCGGAGCCTGTGCTCCACAACAGGAGAGGCCACAACAGTGAGAGGCCCGCGTAACGAAAAAAAAAAAAAAGAGTCTGGGACTTTAAGAGTCTGGGACAGGTAGAGTGAAAGTGTGTCTCGACTTCACTTTCATAAGCAATCTGAATGGTGTTATTCCTGCTCCCATCCCCAGCTCCATCTGGTACCGTTCCAGTTCTCAGCATTTGCAACAATGCCTGGCATATAGCACCTCTGCCATAAATCATCGCTGAGTGAATCATCGTATTTCTTTATGACATGTTTAGAGGCTTATTCCTCCCATAGAGCTACCCAGCTAGACTATCATTAATTTCCCTTCAAAAATTACCTATTAAATGGCATCCTGATGCCATATGTAATGTACAGAGATATGTCAACTGGAGTGTGTTTCCTAGATTGCTGAATTCAGTGAATTCTCAGAATTCTTCTCTTTGGTGAGCACCAAATTATAAGGAAGGAAGTCCCCGAAAATAATGGCTTATATGCTTTTCCCCACAGAACATGAAAATATAAATACCTTCATACATAACTCACGTTGGTTCTCTCATGAATGTTTGTTGGCACCTTTGTCCTAGCTTACCCCCGGACCAGACTTCTTCAGCATGCACAGAGGATTCCAGCCTCTGTGATGTTCTCACCGTGCAGACAGGTGAGGGGAAGGAAGAGAGGTGCTGGGAGGGAGATACAAGTCTCCACACATATCTTCCTTTCAGTTCAATCATGAAAATGGAGATCAAAAGCCAAACCTGCAGACACACTGAACTCGGCCGGAGCCAAGAGTTACCTTTGAGATCGGCAGTTCCAAAAGGCATCAACAGGCATCCTCCTGGTAATTGCCAGGTGGGAAATGTCATCCCGTTGCTTGTGACAGACATGGCGCAGCTGTGCTTTGCTGAGGGTGAACAGAGGCTGGCCCTGAGCCGTAACGGGGGGCCCACTGCGGCCTGTGCTCCGCTTCCTGCCCACAAGCCTCTCCTGCTCAGTGCTTGTCAAACACACCGGCGATTAATCACCCTGAAGAAGTGGGTCTAAAACGGCTGAAATTGCCTGTTGAAGATTAACCGAATCTATCAGATTTCCAGCCAGAATTAGGGGGTAGGGGTGCAGTGGGGCTGAAGAGTGTCTTTTCATTGGGGAAAGCTTTTCAGTCAGATTCACTGCAAAGCTCTCAGGCTGGTCATTCCAATCCTGACTGAAATTTAGAGCCTCTTCCAGCCAGAAATCCTTATTCTTGAGGGAGAGACAGAGAAAGGACATACTATATTTATTTGCCTTTATGAATTCCTGGTGTGGAATCGAAGGTGTACAGCTCGAGCTAATACAGGTGGCCCTGTGGCCTCAACTGCCATTGTGAAGAGTAACTTGTATGTATTCTGCCTACTGTTTGTATAAAACAGCTCTGCTGCACCAACACTCACCCTTCCCTGGGTGGAGAATTTCAGTCTCTGTCAGGGGTCCTGGGCCGGCAGTCTCACCCTCGGCGGAAGGTGAGCCTCCCAGCTGGGCTTGAAGGGCTAGTCTCGGCCCTCTGAGAAAGACACGGCCTCTAGAGTCACACTGCCTTGGGCAGAGGAGCTGCTTAGGCCACACACTGCAAAACCATCGGCTGCCAGGGAGCTGTGTGGAGCTCACTCACCCTATGCCTGAGGCCAAAGGCTTGTGGTGACCCCAGCCCTGGCATGGGGTGATGGGAAGTAGGCATCTCCTAGGGTAACTCTGATCTCAGGACATTGGGTAACCCCTAGGGTGTCTTTATATCCATATAGAGTCATTGTCCTTAAATACCCCAGCTTCAGGCCACCAGGGAAGTCTCCAGAGACTGTCACTTCACAGAGGGAAATGACTGTGTCTTCTTTCTAACCTCAGAATGTCTCATTCGACTCTCTGTCTTCTCATTCCTTTAAAAGTGTCATCACGGCATGATCTACAGGCAAGCTAACTTCTTTCTATTTTAATCTGTTCATTTATGTAACACTGACTTCTGCCAAACATGCTGTTGTTTTTATTTAAAAAGCTATGTTCGCATAAATATCTTCTTAATAACATAAATATTTCTAAATAACACCTAAGGCATATATGGACCACCCTTAAAATAGAATAACCCTTTAGGTTTTTACATGGGGAAAGAAACCCCAAATATACTGGAAGGCGAAAAAGCGAAAACAGAATGTTTTGAATGAGCTCATTTCCCGAAAGACAGTCATACATACAGAGAAAATAATTGGGAAGAATACGCATTAAGTTGTTGACAGCAGCTGTTTCTACAAGGAAAAATTATTGAGAACTTTTACTTCCTACATTTTTAATGCCTGTAATATCTGAAGTGTTTTTAACAGATCTTGGTAGTTGGAAAAACAGTTAAGATAAAAGTAACTGCCGGGCAAAGCCAATCATTAGCTGTGATTTAAGAGCAGAGAAAGCTTAAGGCCCTAGGGCCTCACCACTCAGAATGTGGCCCCCAGGATACAAACAGCAGGTCACCTTGGTGCTTCTTAGAAATCCCGAATCTTAGGCCCCTTTTTACGTTCTATATTCATATCTACATTTAAGTGGAAGAAAGCATGGTCTGCCCATATTAACTATTACCTCCTTCACCTGATGCATGTGATTCCTTTTTATAATAATAAAAATAATTTTCAGAACTTAGAAAAATATCTACAGCTATTTTATTTTATAACTTGTACTAAGAGATAAACATATTTTTGTAAGAACAGATTTTCAACCATTCAATGACGATGGACTAGGCTCCCACTGAGAGGGAGGCACTTATCTCTTCACTGAGAAGGTCAAGACTGAATCCATGTCCTCCAAGTAAAAGAGACAGGAATAAGCAGTCAGATGGAAAATGTGTAAAAATGGTATAAATAGGACTGCCCTGGTGGCGCAGTGGTTAAGAATCCACCTGCCAATGCAGGGGACACGGGTTCCAGCCCTGGTCCAGGAAGATCCCACATGCCGCGGAGCAACTAAGACCGTGCACCACAACTACTGAGCCCATGTGCCACAACCACTGAAGCCCGCGCACCTAGAGCCGGTGCTCTGCAACAAGAGAAGTCACTGCAATGAGAAGCCCGTGCGCTGCAATGAAGAGCAGCCCCCACTCGCCGCAACTAGAGAAAGCCCACGCAGAGCAACGAAGACCCAATGCAGCCAAAAATAAATAAATAAAACTAATTTTTTAAAATGGCATAAATACAAGGTAAAAAGTGATAAAGAGCCACAACTAATCAAAAGGCTGTTGTGCTATTTGGCTGAATGAAGAATATCCAATAATATCTTTGCTAATCTTGCTGACTTTTCACCACTCAGAAGTAGAGGAAGGATATTGACTGGAGTAACAAATTCTGGAGTTAATTATGACCATCAAGGAAGGATAAGTTGGTGATATAAAACTAAAAAGGAATTGGGGGTGGGAAAGTAACAATGTCATCTTGAGCTTATCATATTCACAACAAAAGAACAATGGGTACAGCTAGATTTCAGACAAGCCACATTGATCTGAGCACCTAAGATGAATACAGTTCAATTAGAGGAGAATGTCCTGAAAATGAATCATTCGGTCTATACATCTGCCCATTGCCGAGACTGGAGGAGAAACACTTGTAAAAAAACGTAAATGGCTCTAACAAGAACTCTCTGGCAATTTAAGATTTTAGAAGGTCACTTACAAACAATAAATGGGCGTGTAGATGATCCAGGGTTTATGACATGCCCCTTCAACATACTTGTATTTGATTTTGGGCCCATGTGAATACGGAAATGATATTTAAAATTTTACTCCTAAGTTCAATTCATAGGAGCTTAGACTGGTGAGTTGAAGATGTAAAGTCTTTGGGAGAGGTTGATCTGTGTGCTCCCTTGGGAACTGGAGACATGTAGACTGCCAATAAGAGAAAATGACAGACTATGCTGGTTATTTTCTGAAGGAAGAAAACAAAAGGCTGGATAAAAAAGGTGCTTTGAAGTTATCATTACACGCATGACTTTGGTGGACAGCCCTGGAGGCTGGGGCAAGAGAGGATGCACTGACCATTTAAGAATCAGGGGCTATTCGCGCCTACAAGCCTAGAGTCTGCCACACATCTGGAACATTTCAATAGAGGCCTCGCAGATAAGATTGACAGCTTCATGTCAGACACAATTAGAGGAACCAGGATTTCAATCCCTGATATGTAAGATGAAAGTAAAGTAGGACAAAAGCAGAAATAATAGCAACTCTTTAGATAAAAGTGAATAGGTCAGAGATGTTTGTGAAATAAATAAGAGAGATCCACCCAAGTCACCCTCCTTTGAACCCAGCAATGTCTTGACAACGCTCACTGACATTCCAACACTTGAGCGTAAAGAAATATTTCAGCAGAATCATCCAACCAGGATTCTAGTCCTCAGTATTACTTGTCATTTCTAAAGAGCAATATCAGAGCTTGTTAGTTGATCTCTATTAATACTTAAATGGAAATATACAGAGATCGTGTTTAACACATGTTTCTCACACATAGCTCTTCTCCCCAACCCTCCACAAAAAGATAGAAAGAGCCTCTGATTTAATGGATAAAAGATGCTGCATCATTCGAATTATTTAACATGTGGTCTATTTCACTTGGATTTAACTCTCAGTTTGAAAACCTTCAAATTTTTGAAACCAGTTCTGTCAGACTAAAACAATGGAACTAAAGGCATTGGTTTATATTGTTACCTCGTTCAAGTAAAGATTTGAGGTGACTTACAGCCAAAAGCATGTGTAATAAAATTAATAGTATAGAAATTTAAAGAAAAATTAGAACCCAAGAGAAGGAAAACAAAAAAATATGACTACTCTGTGCTTTATGGTTTGCAAGATTGCTGTGCATGAGTTGTCAAACCCTGCCCTGGTCTTTCTGGTAGAGAATAATTGTTCTCATTGTCATGAAAAAATATAAAATCTCTACCTATGAAATGATGTAGAAAAAGCACGTGTTGGGACTTTGCTGGTGGCACAGTGGTTAAGATCCGCCTGCCAATGCAGGGGACACGGGTTGGAGCCCTGATCCAGGAAGATCCCACATGCCTCAGAGCAACTAAGCCCGTGCACCACAACTACTGATCCTGCGCTCTAGAGCCCGTGAGTCACAACTACTGAGCCCGTGCGCCGCAATTACTGAAGCCCACGCGCCTAGAGCCCGCGCTGTGCAACAAGAGAAGCCACCGCAATGAGAAGCCCGCACACCGCAGCGAAGAGTAACCCCCGCTCGCCGCAACTAGAGAAAGCCCACGCGCAGCAACAAAGACCCAATGCAGCCAAAAATAAATAAATAAATTTAAGAAAAAGCACACGATTGCTTTCTTTCTTTTGTTAATATATGGACAAGGTGGGGTCAACACTGATCTCTGGCTTTTTGGAAATCCTGCAGCATCGACTGTGCTACTCAAAGTGTATTCTCAGGACCAGCAGTAACAGCATCACCTGTGGGCTTGTTAGACATGCAGACTCTCAGCCCCAGCCCAGACCGGCCAAATCAGGAGCCGCATTTTTTTTTTAACATTTATAAAATTCATTTTATTTTGTTTTTAATTTTTATTGAAATGTAGTTGATTTACAATGTTTGTTAGTTTCAGGTATACAGCAAAGTGATTCAGATATATATATATAATATCTATATATTATATAATATATATGAATAGTTACCCCTAGGGATGCTTCTAAGTATAATATATATATATAATATATATATATATTCTTTTTTGGATTATTTTCTGTTATAGGTTATTACAAGATATTGTAATATATAGTCAGGAGCTGCTTTTTAACAAGATCCCCAAGTGATCCACATGCACATTAAAGCTTCAGAAGCACAGATCAGTGACATTAATGATCCCATACTGTCTTGTTTTTGCATAAATGTTTAGTATGTGTCTACCTAAGCTTGTAGCAAACTATCAATTGCTCAGGGCAGAAACTAGCTTATTCCTTTTTTTCTTCCATGACACCAAGCACATTGAGAACACTGTAGCAGAAATAAAATAATTTTTCAATGAATAAATCATCATAAAAGGAAAAAAATTAGACCAAGAGCATCAAAATCAATTTACACAAGATAAAACTATAGTATATATTATACACCTTAATAACTTGATATTATTTTAAATAACATTAATAATGACTAATATTTATTACTTATTTGTGGCAGGTACTGATAAGCACATCTTATTATCTTCTTCACAGCACTATAAAGTAGTACTATTACCCTCGTTTTATAAATGGGAAAATTGAGATTTGAGATTAAACAAAGTGTCCAAATCAACTGCTCAAATGTAGTAGAACTATAGTTTAAACACAGGGTGTCTGATTACACAAACCATATTTTTAGCCACAATTGTCTAATGAGAGCTTCTTTGTGCCTGGGTTTCTGAGTGATATAAAACCCCAGGACCAAGTAATGAGATTAGAAGGTAGGAAAGCTCATAATGGATCAAGTGATTGGACCTGATCCAAGTTGATAAATGAGTATCTCACATTTTTAAACAACGATAGCATGCTTATATTTTTGTGACTCTGTAAAATCACAGGCCTGCTTTTACGAATTTGAAAAGTATATTCTAGTATCAATGGAGATGAGACATAGGGAAATGAACTGGGTAATAAGTCACAGTAAGAAAGCTTATACATTACAATGCTCCGAACTACAAAATATTTAATGAATATTCATCCCTAGGGATGCTTCTAAGCATAAACTATCTATGTTTCGCTAGACAATAGTTGCCAAAGATAATTTATCCTTTCTACAGCTAGGGAAACTGAGGCTCCAATAGGTCAGCATGAATCAGAGGTCCCTTTGGGTGACATGTGTGTTAAGTTATCCATGTTTGTCATGACCCACTACATTTTCTCTCTCCTACTGATGGAAACCATAAAGAAAGAAGATAGCAGGTGTGTGTATCTATTTACATGAGTGTGAAATATGTATATAAGGAATAACAGACTTCCCTGATGGCGCAGCGGTTGAGAATCTGCCTGCCAATGCAGGGGACACGGGTTCCATCCCTGGTCCGGGAAGATCCCACATGCCACGGTGCACCTAAGCCTGTGCACCACAACTACTGAGCCTGTGCCTGTGCTCTAGAGCCCGCGAGCCACAACTAATGAGCCCGCGTGCCACAACTACTGAAGCCCGCGCGCCTAGAGCCCATGCTCCACAGCAAGAGAAGCCACCGCAATGAGAAGCCTGAGCACCGCAACGAAGGGTAGCCCCTGCTCACAGCAACCAGAGGAAACCCGTGCACAGCAACGAAGACCCAACACAGCCAAAATTTAAAATAAATAAATAAAATTTTTTTTTAAAATGGAATGCCATCACAGATGAAGATGAATGTGTAGGTGGAAAGATACATGAAAGGTGAGGGTCGTGACCTGCAAGGAAGATGATACATTCCTCCTAAGGGCTGGAGTTTTCTTTTATTCCTCTTAACATCCCCAGTACCTAGCACTATATTTGGTACTTAGAAGGTAAGTTTTATTGTATGAGTACCTACTGTGTGCTTAGCTAGTAGGTACTCAAGAATTACCTGTTGAAACTTTACAATCACATATCTAGTTCTGAGTACCAGCCTGACTAGTACAATGATTTTAAGTTGTTTCACCAGTCTACGCCTCAATTTCCTCATCTGTACAATGGGCACATGAGTCTAACTTCATTAAGTTATGAGGATCAAGTAAGATAACGTAGGTAAATTGCTTAGCATGGCCCGCGTCACACTAAGTGTCCAATAAATGCAGCTAGAAATGTGAACCTTCCAGTAAGGTTACATCCAACCTCAGTTTTTACCCATGACATCTTAGCCCATCTTATGATTTTTTTCAGATGTGTAGACCAGAAAGAAACATGAACTGACTGCCTTTGAGTGGCAGAGCCAGGACCATGACAGGTCTTTGACCAGGTCTACTCCTCCTTAGTCACCATTCACAGGAAAAGGTCTTTCCTTAAGATATTGAGTTGTCTGGGTATCTTTCTCCATTAGAAAGTCTCTCTTCCAGGCTCTTACACAGCCCCAATGAGCAAATGGGGTTCCCACTTAAACAACAAGGAAGATTCTACAGTGGAGTTGCAGCCACAAAGGTCAAATTTGTCATCTTCATTTATGAAGAGGAACTGTATACACCACTTCCGCTGCAGAAGTAGGCTGCTCATGGTTTTGTACTGCAGGAGATCACTCATTCAACTAACCCCAAATCCAGATTTCCTTGAAACTTGGTGCCTTTGGGTTCTTTATATTCCTTTATCTGGGCCCTAAAAGGACATATCTGGTAGACAAATTACCTGGAAACTCAAGCCTTGTGCTGCATACTTTCATGAATGATGAAAACAGGAGGAAATGAATCCAATGTGTCATAAAGGAAGAATTAAGCCCTGGAGGATGGCAGGGTTTCTGAGGTCATTCAGACTGTGACCATTATGATCATGGTGACAAGAGGCAGTGTAGTGAAGTGGTTAGAACAGTTTTAACTACAATATGGTATCCTGGAGGGAAACCTGGTACAGTAAAAGGACATTAGGTAAAAACTAAGAAAAACTAAATAAATTACGGACTTTGGTTGATATTAACATCAATATTCGTTCATTTTTTTAAATTTATTTATTTTTGGCTGCACTGGGTCTCCACTGCAGCACGCGGGCTTCTCATTGCAGTGGCTTCTCTTGTGGCGGGGCACCAGCTCTAGGCGCGCAGCCTCAGTAGTTGTGATGCATAGGCTCAGTAGTTGTGTCTTGCAGGCTCTAGAGTGCAGGCTCAGTAGTTGTGCATGGGCTTAGTTGCTCCGTGGCATGTGGGATCTCCCTGGACCAGGGCTCGAACCTGTGTCCCCTGCATTGGCAAGCGGATTCTTAACCACTGCGCCACCAGGGAAGTCCTGGTTCATTATTTATAACAAATGCATCATACTAATATAAGACTTTAATCACAGGGGAAACTGGTTGTGAGGTATGTGGGAACTCTGTAACATCTTCCCAATTTTTCTGTAAATCTATAACTGTTCTAAAAAATAAAATTTTAGAACCTGGGGAGAGGGAATTGATGAGGGAATAGATGAAACAGGATTAGACCCAGAAATAATAATTATTGAAGCTGGGTCATGGGTATGGGAAAGTTCATTACACTGTTCTATTTAGCATGCTTGAAATTTTCCATTGAAAAAGTTTTTTTTAAATAACTTTCATTAAGAAAATAAGATTAAGAAATACTGTCCTAGACAACATTTCCCCCACAGTTCTATTTAAGCATCAGTAAAATTACCAACTACTAAAAAAATTTTAGAAATAAGAGGCTTGATTTTGACATACCAACTCAATCTAAAGCACCATTTGTTTACTAAATAAAGTCCTCTCACGTGATATTTATAGCTACTACAGACAGCAGACAGCCGTGCTCTCTAAGGAAATAGGTTTGTATGTATGCATAAATTTGCAGATGCTATACATCTATTTCAATTAAATTGACCCATATTAATATTCCAGAGTAGACTTACTCTCTAGTTTTAAGATTGTTGCTTCTTATTGCTTTGCTATCTCCAGCCACTAGGCTTGGGATGAAGGCTATGTAATGAGCTAGTGAGCGTCCACCACAAGCAACCCTAACTCATATATTTTACATGACTTATTACATAATGGATAATATGTAGCTTTTTTGTTAAAGTTGAGTAAATAACAGAATAATGGTACTTGACATGTTAAAAATCTTTCAAAATGATCATGAAACAAGGAAAAATATACTCTCTCACATATCTTCTAAGACAATTTACTCTCAAAAAGACTAGTCAAACTACATAGTTAAATGCAATAAAATAATAATTAGTGTAAGGGTACCTTACAATGAGGGTAGAAATAAGTATTTTATAAACAGGGAAACTGAATGAGAGATTAAATCCAAACTCACAGAACTGGTGAGTGACAAAGCCACATATATAAACAGAAGTCTGAACGAAGTTAGAGCCCATGGTTTTTGAATTAGATCAGATGCCTTTCTTCTAAAATATTCAATATAAAGACTCAAACTGAAAAATCTAAATTGCACCCTTAACCTACAGTCAACATCTTTCTTCTCTAGGATAGAGACCAATGAGTCAACACTAGCATTCCAGGAATTGTGCCACCATGTTAGAAGACACGTATAGCCTAGGTTTTGTTCTTCTTCTCCTTCAATTCCCCTGTGCAACTCATTTTTCTTTATATTTATCAAGGTAATGCTATTATTCTTTTTGCTATATTATTTAATCCCCAAACAACTGTTTTCACCTTTTTTGTCATTGGCAAAGTTATGGAGGGTTATAGGGTTATTGAGTTCCCACCTTACAACACAAGGGAGTTTTGCTATTATTTATTAAATATGCTGGACTGCAAGTGTGCAAAATATCTGCATACAAAAGCAAGGTTGACCCAATTTAAGAAACTGCCTGCAGGGGCAGAAATAAAGACACAGACATAGAGAACAAACGTATGTACACCAAGGGGGGAAAGCTGCAGGGGGTGGTGGTGTGATGACTTGGGAGATTGGGATTGACATGTATACACTGATGCATATACAATGGATGACTAATAAGAACCTGCTGTATAAAAAATAAAATAAAATTCAAAAATTCAAAAAAAAGAAAAAAAGAAACTACCTGCAAGAAGAATTATGTGGGAGTTGCACAATCCAGAGTTTGATATTAATGAAAGAGGAGTCTTGACAATACACTCTACAATCCCGTCATTTCAAACCTTGCCTCCTTGGTTCATATATTCCGTTGTATATTTATTGACATATATTTATGAGATGTACTTCAGGCTTGATAACACACTGAGAGTGGCCTAGGGAGTAACTCCCAAATACAGTGCCTCCCTCCACTGTAGTGCATTCGGGTAGATGAGGCAGAAGTAAGAGAACACTGGATGTGAACAACCCCTTCAGCAAACCACTCTGTGTCCACCGCCTTTCTGACAGCATAATACTTCACACCTGCTCAATGATGAAGAGCTTGATGAAAGAATGAATCATACCTGTAAACCCTGGATGCTTTCTAAACTAAGGTTACCATATACAGATTTCACCCAGGTAACACTTTTTTTTTTTTTAATTTCTTTCATTTATTTATTTTTGGCTGCGCTGGGTCTTCGTTGCTGCGCGCAGGCTTTCTCTAGTTGCAGCGAGTAGGGGCCACTCCTTGCTGTGGTGTGTGGGCTTCTCACTGCGGTGGCTTCATTTGTTGCAGAGCACTGGCTCCAGGCACACGGGCTTCAGTAGTTGTGGCTCGCAGGTCCAGTAGTTGTGGCACACGAGCTCTAGAGCGCAGGCTCAGTAGTTGTGGCGCACGGGCTTAGTTGCTCCGTGGCATGTGGGATCTTCCCAGACCAAGACTTGAACCCGTGTCCCTGCATTGGCAGGTGGACTCCCAACCACTGCATCACCAGGGAAGCACCCAGGTAACACTTTAACAAGCTGCATGATTTCTGTGTGTCACCAAGAAGACTCACTGTTTCGCCCTGCCGTTATTAGTGTAGCTTCCAAGGGAAAAAGCCAGTTTCTTGCCAGGGGCCTCAGTAAGATGTAGAATTCTCAGAAACACTGAATTCTAATGCCGGTGTTAATCCTCGGCGATTTTTTTGAAACTCTGCATGGTTTAGCTTCACCTACACAAGACCTAACAGAGATTTTCTACAGAACAAACATCAGCAGAGAGAATAATTGTAAGGCCTTTTACAAAAACAACTGTTAAGACTATTTAGAGACAGCCAGCAACGTACAAACCTGTCCCCACTTGCTGAGAAACCCAGAAGCTGTTCTGTTGAACCAGCCTAACTCACCCAGTAGACAAGCCTCCCAGCCTAGCTCATGACGGGTCTTGTCATAATTCAGCTGGAGCCACTGGTAAATATCCACCTGTCTATTACTCATTAATAGAGACAGGATGTCAGCTGTTTCCGTGACTTGGAGAAACATAGGCTTTTACCACCTTCTGGCTTACTCTCAAAGTAATATTAGAAACAATAAGGCAGACAAAGAAAAGAAGGACAGGAAGATGCAATGTCAAAAATAAAAATAAATCATCATTGTCTGATGGATACAAAGATTACAAAGCAAGCCTTTAACTTGCTTTACAGGTTTTCGTAATTCAACTTCGGCAGTTTGGTCACCTTCTTAGGAGATGGAGAAAAAAGTCTCCAAACTGATTTATGTATTAGCACATTTTATTCTGCTAAGGCTGATAGGTATTTTCATCTTGGGAAGTTATTAACCCCCATCGGTGATCTTTCGATTACATAACTGGTGCTGACATCTGTTTGGGCAGTAAATAATTTGTCATACAATGTTTACTTATGATATGATTAGAGATCTTCTAATTTGAATATTAAACAGAATTGCTTCCTGTCTTCAATTTTAATCTCAGGATGTACTTTCTGTGTCAGTTACCACACCAGTGGTTGTAACAAATAAGTATGCAAATTCAATGGTTCAACCCAACACAAGTTTATCTCTCACTCATCTAGCAGTCCAGGGTGTGTGTTCTGGGACAGCAATGAGCTTTCCATCACACAAGGAGTCAAGGACCCAGGCTCTGCCCGGGCCATGGCTCTCCCCTTCTCCCATTCCTTAGAAACATGTCATCATCTGCATTCAGCAGTGGGAAGGGACAGGAAGCATGAAGAAGGTACAGCCCTGATTAGATGCCTTGGCGTTGAAGTGACACACATCACGCATGGGCAAGGGAACTAGAGTCAAGGGGACTCTCACATGCAGTCCTTACTGGGAAGCCACTTCCATGGCGTCTACACCTTGGAAGGAGGAACACAAATTCTAAGAGACAAGTGAGCGCCCCCTCTGCCGCAAGCACAAACCTATAGGGATGAGGAGACACACAAAGCGAATTATTCCCAAATGCCTTCCAATTCATTGGGCAATGCCTGAAATTTTACAAAGTCTTTTATTTAGGTTCAGACTGTGACCACCTGTTACAAGGTAAACGTGCTTCCAGCTGTTCAGTTATTTACATCGTGAACGACTCTCTACTCCTTTCTTTAGAGAAGATATTGGTAGCGTGAAAGCGGCATGAGGAGAGCCTGAGTACATGGAGGGGAGAAAAAGGACCAGGAGGATGGTTGTGGAATTCCTTCCTCTGAGGTCTTCTCAAACCTATAGCCAGAGCCCTGGGACCCACAGAGATACCTTCATCCTCAGCGAAACTGCAGACAAATTCTGACCCTGACAATGAAAACTGAGGATCCTGAATTAAGTAGCTCTGGAAACGCAAGGTCAGTCACACCTGCAGCCACTCAGGCTCTGGTCCTATAACCAGGACTCGTGTTTGGCCTTCGGTCAGCTGCCGTGACAAAGTCCCCGCCTTAAACAATTCCTATAACTGGCTCTTTGCCTCTATATCTGAGTAATGACTTAACTTTGCGTGGCAATTTCATGGGCATCAGTCTTATATAATCTTTGCAATAATTCATGCGTAGAGGAGGCATTACTATTCCCTTCATAAAAATGAAGTAGCAGAATCATAGGCAGGTTAAGTACTCACTCAATTAATGCAGCTATTACATGGCAGAGCCAAGAGCTGAAATCAGACCTCTCATTCTCCATCCAGTATTCCTTCCACTAGGAAATACTGTCTTACTGAATATGCTTCTTCCTCTAGGCCTCAGGTTTTGGGCCTATTTGCTGGCACAGTCCCCTAGTCCTCTCTGTGTCTAGAGTTCTGTTTCTTTGATGCCTTTATCCCATAGATAATTAATTATGGATCATTACTATCTGCCAAGCACTTCCAAACCAAACAGGCTGCTTCTCCTTATAGAGGTTAGTCTATTCACCAACAAATAAGTGTATACTTTCAGATAATAAGTGCTACAAAGGAAACAAATGGTAAAATATAAGAAATGCAAGTGGCAGATGTAGAGACATGGGAGGAGGAAACCTACTTGGACAGGGCTGTCAGGAAAGCCTCTCTATGGTGTCATTTAAGCCAAGACCTGAGAAATGCTGGGTCAGCAGTGAGAAAAAAGTGGTGGTATTTGTGGGTGGGAGTCTCTGGACCAAGAAAGAGACAGACAGGAACAAGGAAGGGGAAGGGAATCCATGGAACTGAAGCAGGGTGGGGGAGAGGAGCAAAGATGTGTTTGGAGAAGTACCAAGGTCCAATCATGGAGGAGTTTGGATTCTATTTGGTTTACATTTGGGATCCCCTGAAAGGTTTTTTAAACAGGAAAGTGATGTGATCACATGTATTAAAAGATTAGTCTCCCTGTGCTAAGGAGAACAGAGGGGGAGAGGGAACAGATGAAGGCACAGAGGCATTCAGTGGCTCAAGGATGAGAGGATGGTATCTTGGAATATGATCGTGGCAGACAGATGGAGCTCAGAGCAGAGCTGAGATGTACTTTGGAGGGAGATTGACAGGACTTGCTGATGGAATGGCTTTGAGCACCAAGAGAAAGGGAAGAATTAAGTTTCTCTTTTCCAGCCTTTGGCTTTTGCAACAAGTTTCTAAAGGTAGTATCTTTCTTTTTTGATATAACTTTATTTTTTAAATTTTTATTGGAGTATAGTTGATTTACAACATTACGTTAGTTTCAGGTGTACAGCAAAGTGAATCAGTTATACATATACATATATCCACTCTTTTTTTTTAGATTCCTTTCCCATATAGGCCATTACAGAGTATTGAGTAGACTTCCCTGTGCTATACAGCAGGTTCTTATTAGTTATCTATTTTATATACAGTAGTGTGTATATATCAATCCCAGTCTCTCAATTTATCCCTTCCCCCCATCCCCTGGTAACCATAAGTTTTCTTCTACATCTGTGACTCTACTTCTGTTTTGTAAATAAGTTCATGTGTACACTTTTTTTAAGATTCCATGTATAAGCAATATCATATGATATTTGTCTTTCTGTGTCTGAACCTTCAAGTTGCAAACTTTCAAAGATGCGACCGTGCAATCACCTGTCCAATCACGTAAGTTAGCTCACATGTCTGGGGTACATTGTCACGTGCGTGCATCCTCTACAAGTGGTTGTGCTTTTGTGTACTTTACTGTACAGTAGTACAGTATCTTTATTTTTGAGGCACAGGACCCAAACGTAGAACGGTACACAAAGGTTGTAACAGCTGTTCAGAATGCAATCCAGTGCTACTGTGTCATCTATGATGAGAAAAAAAGAGCTACCACCCAGACATCATTAGATCGTTTTTTCAAGAAGGTCGATAGAATTGAATCCAGCAAGGAGCCAGAACCTGTGCCATCCACGTCAGGCGTGAGTGAAATTGCAGCTTGCCCTCCGTCTCCTGTTGCTGACGATCCTTCAGCTCTGCCACCTCCCACCTCCTCTCCCTCCTCAGTCAGTAACTCTTCTTGCCTGTTCCCTCGATGCCAGCCCCTGTATGCCAGCTGTTGTACTGTACTACTGTACTTTTCAAGGTACTGTACTGTGAAACTAAAAATGTTTTCTTTATTTTTTGTGTTTGGTTTTTATGTATTATTTGTGTGAAAAGTATTATAAACCTATTACAGTACAGTACTATATAGCCGACTGTACCTAGGTACCTAGGTGTTACCTAGGTGTTAGTTGGGTACCTAGGCTAACTTTGTTGGACTTACAAACGCGCTCTCAGAACAGGACTCGTTCATGTATGTGTAGGGAAATTACTGTACTTTGATTTTCTCTGCTTTAGCAAGTAAGAAATGACTTTGATTGCCTTGTTGTGGGGAGGAACATCTTCACCCAGGAAAGCTAAACAGACATTGGGTGTCTAATGTCTAAACCCTACCCAGTATGCTATCACGCATGACAATAAGAGAAAGAACCAACTATTTGTATTCAGAGGGTTAATGCAACCTGATCTCTAGGTGGGTGACCAGAGAGGATAAGGGGCAACCAACCTGCATACAGTAGCTCTGGGCTGAGGGGGCAACACCTCAGCACTGATGCAAGGACCAGCCTTGACAAACCATGCTGACCCATGCCAGGAGCTAGGTGTGAAAATAAACAAATATCAATGATGGCCTCACATGCAGTGTTCTTGGACACACCCATGGTTCTTAATTAAGGTAGCATGGAATTATATACAGGCTTCACTGTTAGAAAAGCAATTACAAAAATCCCAATTCAGGGAATAAAAATGGCATCAATTTTATGATATTAATATAAAGTACCAATAAGCATCAGATATGCAGATAATGCCAATGGGATTAAGGATTTGCTTGAGGAAGGATCTATTCCTCTTTAACATTGTTTCAGTTGAGGACCACATCAATGAAAAATAATTTTGTTGACCCTTTTTTTTTTTTTTTTGCGGTACGCAGGCCTCTCACCATCGTGGCGCCTCCCGCTGCAGAGCAGCAGGCTCCGGACGCGCAGGCCCAGCGGCCATGGCTCACGGGCCCAGCCACTCCGCGGCATGTGGGATCCTCCCGGACCGGGGCACGAACCTGCGTCCCCCGCATCGGCAGGTGGACTCTCAACCACTGTGCCACCAGGGAAGCTCTGTTAACCCATTTTTGATAATTATTTGAAGATGCCCAGTAATTGGTCTGGGTTGACATCACAGGTACCAATACTGCATTCACTGTTTGCCTATTCTGAGCAAGACACGGTCAGTGTCATTCATTCTTCCTTAAATATCAGAATTCTGTTACGACCCACTGTGTTAGCTCAGGAAATGTTTTCTAATAAATGTCAGACCACCCCCACACAAAAGATTTTATTCCCATTTTACTGGTATGGAAACTGAGGCTTAGAGAGGCTTTGAGACTAAAGTCACCCAACTAATAAGCATGAGAGCCAAACTCAAACAGTTTTTTCTCCTTCTTCAAAACTCTTCCTATTCTTGTTTCCATGTGGCAATCTTCCTGAGAGGTGGAAATATTTGAATGGGACTCTTATCAGATATACCAGAACATATGGTATTGTGCTTCAAAGTATACTTCAGGGGGCTAGTTAGCCCCTAACCACCAGTTTCAACTTAGAACTCTTTCCTGGAAACTGCCTTCAGAGCCTGTTTACAAACTGCAGAAGATAATGAGTCTGAAGTTTATAATCATCTCTCAGAAAGAGAATAAGTAGCTGCCTCCTCTGTGTGAGTTTAGGGACATGAAAAATGCCTCAATATCTTCCCCAGATAACTCTCTCACCCACTGGGTGAAGCCTGAAATCCCCCCAATAAGAGCTTAATCCCTTTAATTTAAAAGTTTGATCCCATGTTAAAATGGAAAACCCTGCAAGAAGAGTAACAAAGGATCTAAAAGCAAAGTGCCAAGCTGGCTCATTCTCACTGCAATTATTCTAATTCTCTCTTATCCTATTGTGAATGCTCACTTATTCACGTTTTTTTTCTCTCACTTTTGCTCCTGAGTTTGAGAAACAAACTCATGCTGGAATGCTAATATCTATGTTTGTAATTAATGTCTTATTTGCCCAAAGTAATTTGCATATTTTAATAGTTTTCTGGAAATACATTCTTTTTTTTTTTTGGAAATACATTCTGATTGGTAAAATTTTCAAGCCAATAGAAACTATTTTTGCTGATGTATCATCCCATGTTGATAATCATTTTTCAATCTCTTAAATTCCATTTCTTCTAATTAGAATATGGTTTTGGAGAATCAATCAGGTTTCATATGGAAACTTGTTTTGCAGTCAAAAATTCCTAGGAAATTTCAATCTATCCCAATTGTTTTCTACAAGAAGAAAAGTAGAATTACTGTGACTCTTTGTTTGGCATGAGTAGAGGTCTTTTAAAAAATAATTGATACAATGCATTTGCTATTCCTTTTAGCAACCATGCAGAATTATTTATTTTACTACCTATAACTGAAATACCGTAAAAAATCTTATTTCCAAACCACAGAATGACATTTTAGAATTTAGAACATGGATGTTTTTATCCTCTTACACGACCAAACAAAAAGTAGTAAGTCCAAGCATTCAAATTAGTAGTGCATAAAATATCCTAAATACTCATCAAATATCGCCTTCACTTTGTGCTGCACAGACATGCACGCAGATATGAATAGAAGAAACACAGCCACGTCTGTGTTTGTGAGAACAGGACCTCATACATCAAAAAAAGACCATATTACATTCCCATTTTCTTGTTTCCTCAAGTTCTGTCACTCATTTAACATTGACTTAATACTTACAAAAGATAATTGACAGAAAGTCTTTCTATCGGAAAGCCACAATTTAGGTCACATACTTTGCTTATTCTGTTTCTAAGTCTTGAAGCAAGTGGCAGTGAAAAAAGTTATTCTCACACCCAGCCTGCGGTGATCAGTATTTGAAACAAAAGGGAAAAACAAATCTATAACCACCCCACTTAATCTTTAACCTTGACTTTGTCCCTATCCAATTCTTATAACTAAGAATATTCAGAGGAATTATTTTAGATTGGAAGGAATAAAGCAAAGACAGAGAAAGAGAAAGAGGAAAGAAAATAAAATCGGTGTTCTAGAGAGAGTTACACCTACTTACAGTAAAGCAAAATAATTAAAGACAGACCCTCTTTGCTTTCCGTCCCTCAAGCACACGGTTAAATAATTTGCAAAATGGTGGGGCAAAGAATCTTTGCTTTCTTCTTGCATTCTCCGCTTTCAATGTCTCAATACCTTCAGCAAGTTTTTTGGTTCATCAAATCCCCTCCTCGTATTCTATTTAAATGACATTAACATTTGCCCACTGGGAATAGGACTGATATTATCAACTTACTTGTAACAAAAGCTATGAAATTTGAAACAGACTGTGGGAAAATGTTGGCTCAATGGACAGTACTATATTTCTGTTTCTCTTTTCTGGGCCAGAATGTCAAAGAGATAAGTCTCTGAATTCACACAAGTTACTTTCCCTGCCCTGGTTGCACATTGCATGGCAGATGGCCGAGTGTGGACTAATGTTCTTTAGTAACTTAAGTGTGGGATGGAACCAAAGCCAAGTTATTATCTTCACTTTTTTTTTTTCTCTTGATCAGAGAAACAGCTTCAAAACTCATGACCCCATTCTTAAACAGTGAAATGTCTTCTTTTAAAAAATCCTGGGTCATTTTAAGTAACAAACTAGGGAGAGACTATAGTCTATGCTTTTGTCACAAAGCTACAAGAGCAAGAGGTTTTTAATAAATAGCTATTTTCCAGGCAATATTTTTCTTTCATTAAAAAATGTTTTTATAATCTACCTACCAAATAGTATATAAAACATTCTTTTGTATACATTTTATATAGAATGTATATAGAGAAATAGATGTTACCAATATAGCACACGACTCCTGGGTGCCCCTCCTTGAACACCTCTCCCTTCCCTCCAAGGACAATCACCATCCTGAATTTATTAATCATTCCTTTCCTTTTATAGTTTTACTTTGTATATGTGGATCACTAAACAATTTGTTAGTTTTGTCAGCTTTGAGCTTTACATAAATAAAATCATGGAGTATGCATGCTTACATGATTTGCTTCTTCCACTTAATATATTTTAAGATTCATCTATGTTGACATTGTAGCTTTCATTCATTTATATATACTGCTATATAGTACAAATACACCAGAATTTATTTATACATTCTATAGTTGGTGAACATTTAGGGGTTTTTTTCTGGTTCTTAACTCCTCAGAATCATGCTACTATGAACATTCTTGTACATGTCTGATAATGTTGCCGTGCAGGAATTCTTCCAGGAGTTTTATCAAAGGGTCCTAAACACAAATTCTACCTTTACTGGATAGAGGTAAACTCTTTTGCAAAGAGACTCTACCAGTTAACACTCCCACCAGCAGTGGATGAGGTTTCCATTGATCCACATCCTTTCCAACACTTGGTACTATCTAACTTTTCATTTTTGCCAGTTTGATAAGTATTATATGGTATTTCATTGGAGTTTTATGCTTCATTTTAGTGATTACTAATAAAAGTAAACATTTTCATATGTGTGTCAGCCAGTCAAGTATCCTTTTCTATAAAAGACAAGTTTGTTCATGTCTTACTTACTTTACTATTGAGGAAATTTGTGTATGTCTCTCTTCTTTATTAGTAGGAACTCTTTATATATTTACAGTACCAATCCTTTGTAGTTGTAGATGTTCATAATATCTTCTCCCAGCTTTTTGCTCATCTTTTCATTTTCTTTGTAGTTATCAAAAGTTGTTCATTTTAATGTGGTAATTCATCAATTATTCTATGTATGGTTTGAATGTTTAACGTCTTAAAAAATCCTTTCTTGCACAAAGACTATAAAATCATATGAAATAAGTGATGTGCTTGTTTCCTTTACAGTTCTTTTCCTCCCTTCCTCTTCTGTCTGCCACCTAGCCCATGCTAGGACCACTTTCTTGATTATAGCCCAGTCTAGTCCTACTCCCTGGGAATAATTCTCTGTAACTCCTGGCTCTGTGCTCTTGGTTCTACCCTCTGAGTCATCCTTCCTTTTCCATAAAAATAGCCCAAGGTTATAGCAGAGTAGAATTTTAAGCTTGTTCCTGTTAGCAGTAAGTTGGAAATCCAAAGTCCTCTTTTCACTTTGTGCTGGCTCTGTGCTCTTCGTTCCAAGTTAGTATAAACAGATATTTAACTTACCAGTATAAAATGCTAAGACAGATAGCAATAAATTAAAAGTATACTCAATATTTATATAAAGAGAGAATTAAGAAAATAAGCAGTTTTAATCTCCAATGCCAGGCAGACTTTAGTCAAACACAATCAACCACTTGCTAGCTCTGTAAACACAGGCTCCTGTTAAGTTCTCTTTATTTCAGTTCTATTATCCTAAAATGTGGATAAGGAATGTAAATGAGTCAACATTTAAAATACTTTCAGGACCTGCTATGTGGTGAAAACTAAATACATTTTGGTTATTGAACAATGACTCTTATTCCTTCCTACATAGCATTTATGTTCAGATTAACAAGAAAAAGTTGACAGTAAGCAAAGAAGAATCACAAGCTATTTAGCCATTTTAACCAAGATTTTTAAAAATATAATAAGTAGTGGTAGAATTGTTTTTGCAGTTTTATATTGTTTCATTTTATTTATTTATTTATTGGGCGGGTAAAAGCAGTACTGTTTAATGAAAAAAAGCACTGAACAGAGTTAGAAGTCTTGGCTTTTCATACTAGTTCCTCCTCTGACCAATAACTATTTGATGTAACTCACAACCCTCTTGAGGCTTAGTTTTTATATCTGCAGAATAGGAATTCTACCCCTGCTCTGTTTTCTCTCCGTGGTTATTGTCACTATCAAATGATACAAAGAGGCTGTCCAAAGGAGACAGAACCATCACTGAGTTCTGTGATGTGTGGTCTCCCTTTTAGACCTCTCAAATACCCTGATTTTGAGCAACTCACATATAATGAAACAGACTCAGAAAGTTTAAGCAACTTGTTTCGGCTTACTTGCTAAATAGTGGAGCTGGATTTGAATCGAGATGTGTCTCCAGCCCACACACTTTCTCATGACACTGCACTTGGAAAACGATCATCCTTTTGGCATTACGTCCTGGATCGTGTTAACCAGGATTAATGAGGCGGACTCGGGAAGACACACCTGGAAGCAGGTGTGCTCACAGAGGTGAGGGTGGGGAGTGAGTGGGGCAAAGCCAGTGCTGGAATGAGAGTCAGAGAGCCAGAGCCTAGGTGGGTAGCAGCAGAACAGTCGGATAGATGTAGGAAATCTAAAAGGAGGGAATCAAACACCTGGATGGAATGGCAGCCATAAGGGACCCACAGGTGAAGAGGCTTGCAATCAAGACAGATCAATTAGCTTCAGCATAAGGACACCAGCAGCAGACAGGTGAACCTCTGAGTTAGAGATCACGGGAAGGGAGAGATTTTTATCTGTTTTACTCACTGCTGTACTCCCTATGACTGGTAGATAGTAGGTGCTCAATAAGTAATTGTTGGATAAATTTGGGGGCTCTAAGAAGAAGACAATAGAGTTCCAGAAAGTTACTGAGACAGTGAAGCTCAGTTATCAGAACTAAAAGATCACTGCCCCCTAATCAGCAGGAATGACTTACTGCCAAGTCAAGAAACCCTGTCCTACAGGGACCTCTGATTTAAAGTCAAAAATAAACCTTGGAATTCAGGTAAGGTTAGACCAGCAGGTGGGAGTCAAATGACTTGACTACAGGGTGGGAGAAAGGACTAGGGGAGAAAAATCAAGCCCATCCCCTTCTCAATCTTACCTCACGTTGCTTCATGCAAGTCCTACCTGTCCTAACCCCATTCCAGCTGCCACCTCCTCCCTGGATCAGTGAGCACGGGCATCCCGGTACATTTGTAACTGGGCTCTGAAAACATTTTCTTCAGGTAGCCAGATCCTAGTTCTTGCTCAAAGCTCTCTTTGGAGGAAGAACCCTAGCTCTCAATTCCAGCTGGTTCCTGCAGAATTCAGTCTGTGTTTCTGTGGCCTCAATTCTCTGGTGGCCCTTTTGTTGATACGAAACGCAAATTCATAATGCGATTGTCTTTTGATACAGAGCATTGCCATCACTGAAAAGGAACTATCAGAATGTACCTTTAACTCTCCCTGGCAGAGAAGAATGTCCATACTGACCCCTCCCTAGAGCCGGACCCAAGTCTGTCCTTGATGTGTGAACTTATGGGAAAGGACTGTGCTTCACACAGGCCCATCCTCAGTTTTCACTTTCTCCCCTCCATCCCCTCCATGTCAGTGATCTCTCTCTGCTCACTCCATCCCTAGAGCTTAGCAGGAATTGCCATCTTGTTTCATGGCGAGAACGGACTTTACGATGTGCAGGTGGTATCCTTATCCTGCTAACTGTTCCCAAATATGAGTTCTGGAAAGCTGCTTTATTTTCAGAACCTCTTAACTCAGGATAAGGTATGGGTCCTACAAACTGTTAGAAAGCTTTGGACTTTGGTTTAAGGGAACTACTCATAATCTGCTCCAGTTATTGAAAATAGCAAAATAAAGTTCCCTGTGGTCTTTTAGTATGTCGGTCTCCAAATACCGAGAAAATAATGTATCAGCTGAGTTGGACAAATGAGTTGGTTAACAATGCTCTGAAAGGAGATAACACTTAACCAACATCATCCTCTGTGCAGTAGAAAAGGAAGGGCCATAATTAGCACAGAGGATTTACATTTATTTTTCCGTTATGATCTGAGCTTAATCAAGATATACACTGGTCATATTTATGTCTATCCAACACAAAATAATTGAGTAAAAGCAATCATTATCTATCTTTATTTTAACACCTGAGGCAGATGCAAATACTCCCAGAATGTCTACTGAAGCTTAACGATCAAATTAACCGCAGCAATTCCCCACAGCAGAATATTTAATTATATTCTAAAATGTGGATAAAGGGAAACAGTAAAAACATTGATTTGGAGACAGCATAAAAGGCAGATGTCATCAGTAAGATTACACTTTGAATTTTATTTAATGTAGGGCAAAAGAGAAAAAAATGCTTTTCTCCCAACTATATTTTTTCATAGAGGACATTGGCACTTTTTGTCCCTCAGAAAATTACTGAATGGAGGAATACAAATGCTAATAAAAACCTTTTGTCTTCTTTTCAGTTCCTAACACATACTCTAGAGTTCATGCTACGGTTATCAGGAGAAATCTATGGAAAATAAAGCTGAACAGAACTGCAGATCATCACCTGGCTTACCCTTGTCAAGCAGGGATGAGACCGGAAGTGCCAGGTGACACTGACTGACAGAAATGAAAACCCGTGAAGAAAACACACTGAGGAAAGGATAGTGAAAAACTTAATGAGATCTGTACCCTACCATGGCCAAGATCAGAGAAAAGTGATATACGCATTATGTGTTCCAGCAAAGGGATAAGTTCCAGCAGCCTTTTTTAGCCTTTCCACAACCCTCTTTACACAGTCTTGATGATGGGCAGAGGGTCATTTGGAGAGATAATATTTCTAATTGTATAAATTATATTCCTGATGTCCTAATACCAAGGTTATTACAGTTCAAAAATCATTCAGTGGATTATGCAAGGTCATAAATTAAAGAAAAAAGATTTGGAAACCACAGGAATTTTTAATTTCCTAGGACTTTTTATTATATTCTTTTTTTTAATTGTGGTAAAATATGCATAACATAAACTGTACATTTTTAAATGTGCAGTTCAGTAGTATTAAGTACAGTCACACTGACATACAACCAATCTCCAGAACTCGTTTAATCTTGCAGAAAACTGAAACTCTATTTCTATACCCACTAAACAACAACTCCCTCCCCCCAGCCCCTGACAAACACCATTCTACTCTCTATATCCATTAATTTGACTTCTCTAGGTATTTCATATAAGTAGAATCATACAGTATTTGTCTTTTTGTGTCGGGCTTATCTCACTTAGCATTATGTCCTCAGTGTTCATCCATGTTGCATATGTGTCAGAATTTCCTTCCTTTTTAAGGCTGAATAATATTCAGTTGTAGCATGTATCACATTTATCCATTCATCTATCGCTGGACACTTGGGCTGCTTCCACCGTTTGGCTGTTGTGAACAACGCTGCTACAATCTAGTCTTTCCACTTTAATCCTATGTTTGTGCCTCAGACCTGCAATCACGAAAAACTGCCATATCAAGTCCCTCACATTCCTGCTGAATGGGAAGACTGACCACAAAAATGTGATGCGTCTCCTACTAAGATACTGAATTCTATTAAAGAACCCTGCCCCATCCCTCCTCCCTTCTGTTGTTTTAATGTGTACCTATAAGACACTTACAAAAACCTTAGGGAAGAGGCATAACATATGAACTTTGAAAAATTATATCCCACCTGGGGAGAAGGAGGTGTGTCAGAATCTGGGGCAAGGGGCCAATGTGTATGACTTGAAAAATCCTGTACTTTATCCTGACACACATAACGTCTTGAGACCTACACCAATGGCTCCCTGGCTTTAAGATTTGACTGCCCAGTTAAATGTAAAAAAAATATTCCTTAAAGAAAAACATTCAAAATTAAGTAGTTTGGAATTTAAGGAAATTCCTTAACTGTAAAAGATTTAACTCAATGAAAAATTCACTTCTTTGCTAGAACAAATAAAAACTATCTCAAGCACATCCCACAGAAACCATTTCACCCATATGGTCTGTAACGTGAAATCAGCACCTCACTAGTTACAAGTCAAGTTCCTCCCTTCCTGCCACATGACCTTCACCAGGCCCAAGAGAAAGAGCAGGAGCTGTTAGATCCATTTCAGGGGTAAGAAAACTCATGCGCTGGGTGGGTAAATGAGCTGCCATAGGCACCATGATCAGCAAATGGCAAAAATCAAATGTAGAACCCTAGACTTTTCTGTGGAGCACAGAACTGAGTGTTGAGAAACCTTTATAGCAATTTACAAAGCACATTCTGTCTGTTGAATCTAAAAAATAAATTAGGGTTTGTACTTTATGTCCTGGGAGTTTTCTTTTTTTTTTTTAACATCTTTATTGGAGTATAATTGCTTTACAATGGTGTGTTAGTTTCTGCTTCACAACAAAATGAATCAGTTATATATATACATATGTTCCCATATCTCTTCCCGCTTGCGTCTCCCTCCCTCCCACCCTCCCTATCCCACCCCTCCAGGTGGTCACAGAGCACAGAGCTGATCTCTGTCCTGGGAGTTTTCATTTCATTTCTCATAATTAATTTCACTGTATTCTAAAAAGTGTATCAGCCCACAAAAATTTGAGGGTTAAAGAAACTAATCCTTCACCACGGTTGGACTCAAATTCCTCTCAAAAGCAAATCAACCCCTAATGGGTGTAGGTGAAAATAAGCATGTATCAGGAATTCTATACACCATCTCAAAATACTTTATAAGTAATAGTTAAGAAATGCAAATATTCACAAAATATGAGAATTTTCTAACCAGCTTATCAAAAACAGCATACAATGCACAAAGAGGTAAAGACTGCACTTCAAAATAGCAGATGTCAAGGACAGAATCTGAAAGTGAAGGTTAAACGTTACCATCAAGGACAAAAGATGGTTTGACAAGGCATAGTTCCTTCTTCATGGCACACAGAAGAAACCACAGCCCTGCGCAACCACTGCCCCGTTGCTGACCATTCTAGGGGTCTCTGGTTGTCAACCATTCCTTAGGTCACTGAACCTCCCTGCTGGAGAGAACATCCAGTGTCTTCTCGTCACCTAGGGTCACTCTACAGGTCAGGAATAAATGGCAAAAGGGGCATCTTTGGCACCCAGCTAAATAACCACGTCATCTGCTTAGTGCACTCCTGTAGTGTTTTCTTTTTTTCTTTTAGATAATAGTTAAATTCAGGTTCAACACAATTTATAGCATTAAAACCAGATTCTTTTTTGAGGTAATAAACTAGGTTCTACAGTTTCTCTCTCTGGTAAATTGGTCCTTTAAAGCCGCGAAGTTTATAACAGATCTGCCATGAACACTCTTGTAAACATGAATTTTTTCATATTCAGGTTTCTTTTCGTTGTCTTAATTTTCAGGTAATTATACTCTTTTGTTCCACCCCAAGCAGCACGTTACCTTCCTTGGTATTTATACATCCCAATAATTGCAGATGGTTATCAAAGCCTATCTTTGCTGTCGCTAAGCCCAGATGAACCTATTTAATTCCCTTACGTGTCCTCTTAAGTCAGTCCCTCCAGCCCCCTCAATCATCTCCCTGACTCCTTGTCGGAATGTTTTCCAAGAAAACGTCTACATCTTTCCTGGTCTCGGCCTCCCAGAACAAATGTGGTTTTCAGGTGCCATTTCATCAGGATCACTTCCCTACCCCGGGGTAAATCTCTTGAATTCTTCACATCCCTTTGGTCTTTTTCCCCCTTCCTATATCCAGCATGGGTCCAAGGTATTTTGCTGCCCAAGGCAAAATGAGGCTTCTCTTCTTTTATGCCATGTAATTGGATTTATTTCAGAAAGTTTCACATTCTCTCCTCCACTCTCCCCACTCCTCCTTCTGTTCCTGAATTATAGATACACTGCTAAATTATCTGGCTGCAAAAGACCATCAACAAATCCAAAGTCTTGTAGTATTTGGAAAGGTCAAACGCTCTAGGAAGCAATAAGTGTGGACTCTGATAAGTCATTTCTAAAAGCCTCGGTGTCCTGTCTTTAAAAGTGGGCAATGACAAAAATAAGAAAATGTTTGTAAAAATATGAAAGAATATACAAAATTATTTGTAACAGGGAAGGAATTCTATAAAGTAAGCTTTTTGTTCTTTTTTATAATAATTCAGGCTTTGTTAGAAATAACAAGGTCACAAAATGACTTAGCAAAAGTAAATACTGCATGTGGAAGAAATGCTACCAGTAATCCAGACTTTATGCTTCCTCTCTCAAAAGTCTTCAAAATCATGAAAGGTCTGTTGCTTAAACATTGTCCTGTATATTTAAGGACTATAAATATAGTCCTATCCGGGAAGGGATTTTGTATAAGGATGAACAGTTGGCCTGCTGGACATAAGGACTGCCTCACTGGGAGAAGGGAGAGCACAGAAAGCCCCTCCCACAGGTAGCATTTCAATTGTTAAAACTTTCCCAAGTGGAGATCTGGGCCTCCATGCCCGGGAATGCATGCGCTGATGCCACATATCAGACATTTGGATGCATGTTGCTGGGATCAATAGACGCTTTGGGGAAAGACCATAAACTCCTGAGAGTGACTGTCACCAATTAAAGCATAACTGTTCACGCCAGGGAACTCCTTAAGCTGTACACAAAGAGACTCTCATCTTTTACAACCAGAAGGCAAGAAAAATTTAGGATCCAACCCCAGAATTACTTTAAGAGCAGCAGAGCTCCAGGAGAGGTTGTATTCTCAATCTTGACCCATTCATGACTCCAAGGTCAGGGCTCTGATTCTGAAGTAGTGGGAACGTAAGATACGGGGTGAAGATACCTGAGTGGATACATTAAAAAAAATATTAAATCCTAAGATTTTCCTGAGCCTTCTGGGCCTGCAGAAGTGGTCCACTCCTCCCTGTTAAAGGCTAGTGTCAATGCAACTAGTCACTAAACAATCTATGATGAGGAATAGAAGAGAGTTTTGTTCAAGCCAAGTTGAGGACTCTAGCCAGGGAGACAGAGATTCGAGAAGCATTCGAATTGTGTTCCACTGGACTACAAAGCAGAGGAGGCTTATCTAGGGAAAAACTGCAAAATTGCACAAATTGTTTGTCAAGAATTAGCACTGGAGCTGGCAAGAAGTAAGGGTGCTTGTTAAACAAGGATTGGTCACATAGTGACAAGGGGAGACCTCAAGACCATAAGGTTGCAGCTAGGAGCTGGTAGCAGATAACTGTTTTGAGAACAGCTGGTATCCTTGAATCTGATACAGTTCAGAAAATTCAAGTTCTCAGTGATGCAGAAACATGTCTGAAACCACACCCATAATGGCCACTCGGCTCCATTTTGGATGCCTGAGCCACAGTTACTCCATTTGATTTGTAAACGATTTTAAATATGTCATCACTAGTGACAGACCTCCCTTTCTTAAAAATTATGAAGGAACTTCTGCCTTATAAGATCACACACACACACACACACACACACACACACAGCTTTCTTGATCTACTCCCACTTCCTGGCCACCAGACAATAACTAGGACTAAGTCAAAATAAAATCCTGCTGAAGAAGTACTGGATCTGCTAACAAAGCAAAGAGATTATACCTTAATATTGCCTCAGGGCCCAAAGATGTACGAGCAGATACTGGAGGAGTACAAGATGGAATTCCAAGTACCACATCAATAGGAGCAGAACATACAACTGGACTAGAAAGAGTTTCTAGGATGGCAGCACTCTTCTGTGATACACAACTTCACATACCGGCAAGGATCCAGGGAGATAATACTCATACATTGCTAGGACGGCTCTGGGAAGCTTGGAGAAAGTGATAGCACTCACTAAATGAGTAGAAATGCCACAACTATCATGGTTAATAGTAAAGAAGGGGTCAAAAGACTCAGAGACGTGGGCATGCCAGAGTGGAATATAAATGGTAAAAATGAATGCATAAATGAATAACTATCTTCCCTTACCTTGGAAAGACACATTTATACATTGCTGCCAGAATTTTCTTTCTAAAACTCAAATCTGATCACATGACTCTTCATTCTCACATACCAAACAAAATTTAATTGTTTTAGATTTATTCTTTTTATTTTTATTATCTGTGCCTGGCAGGTATTTGCCATATCAAAAAATACTTGTTGAATAAATGAAAGGACCTGCTGAGCTCTCAAGACTCAGTTCCTCCCGCAACCTTCTCTTCTAAATACCTCTCATTTGAAAGGACAGACACGATGTCCTTCTCACCACTCCCCAAATACGACAACCATTCACAGCCTGGGCCTCTATATAAGCTGATCACTCTGCCTCAAATGCTATCTCAACCTTCTTTCATCCATTCACCCAACAAATATTTACTGAGTGCTACACACACCCTCCCTGCCAACTCCAATTCACTCTTTATGACATCCTCTCTGAGAAGGGATTCCTGTCTTCCCCAAGATAAGCGGGCTTCTCTGGGCCATGGCACCTTGAACCTTCCCCTCTAGACACCTCCCCTTTGAACTGCTATTTGTCAGTTTACATGTCTTTCTCTCCACTTCACTGAGTGCACTCAAAGCAGGAAGACCACCCTCTAGCTCGGACCCCAGTGAACAGGAAGGTGTGTCGCAGATACCTATTTCTTTCATCTGCCTGGTCTCATTTTCAACGTTCTTGTAGCAACACTCCTGCTTCTTTGAGGAACTACTGCACTCTCCCCCTGCTCCCCACTCTGTGTGGCTCCAACTTCTAATCCCAGTTCATCAGTCATGGGTATCACACATGCCCTTAGTCACAGAGGTGGGCATGTGACCCAAGCAGGGACCTGTGTGGTCCCTGCACAGGAAGGAGCTCCCTCTTCCCAAGGGGTGGGGGGGTCACTAACTTAAAGCAGCCTGTGGCCATGACCTCCTGCTCTCAACCACATGAAGGAAGCACATCTGAAATAGGGAGAATGTGGCCAACAAGCAGAGAGAAGTAGAGCGGGGATAGCAGACCTAACATTGTTTTAGTCTCTGAAGTCCCTGAGGCCGGATGCACCCCGAGTCATTCAGGTAAATCATCCCAAAAAATTGTTGAATGAACACAAATGAAATTTTTAAATATACTTTCAAAACAGTGTTCATTGTCAAAACTCAAATCAAACATATTAAATTATTCGATAAATTATTATCGAGCCTCTACTGTGGGCTGGGCCTTCTTTTAGATGTTAGGCTGGCCCAAGCCACTTACTCTCTTCATAATATAATGCTAATTCGAAATTAGCACTTACCTCCAAAAAAGGAAACAAGCCCTTAGAATTTTATTAAATATTTGTATTTTAGAGTGATAAGCCCAGTCTTTTTTATTGTATCTATTCTTGGTTATTGGGATAATTTATGTTCTAATGTGAAAGCAGATAATAGCCCTCCAAAATGGTATAGATATTGGATCAGTCATGCAAAAGTCAGCTAAACAGTAAACATAATATATCAAATGAGGTCAGGAATAAAAATGTATATTTTACCCACAATTGTATATATTTACCCACAAGAATTAAGATGGATTTGATTCTCAATAAGGCAAGAATGATAATGTAAGAATCGTATTACTTGTTAATGATCTAACTAACTTGCCACCTAAAGGCGCTGACACATTTCCCCTGAAATAGGGTAGCATGGAGTGGAGGTACCAGATGGCACATTCAAGAGGTCAGTGTTCTCTTGGAAAGCATGCAGCCTGAAACTTAACATCCCTTAAAGATGTGATCTACCCCAAACAGAATACAGGATTCCTACCACCTGGTACTGTGAATCCTGACTGTAGAATTTTGGCATTCAAGGATTAAATACATGAGGTATAAACTCTTAGAGAATAACTCAAATCAGTGACATGTATTTTTCCCAAGGCACCAAATAACAAGGCTGGTAATTTCAAGCAAATCTCTTAGCTAGACCTACATGTGTTTCCCAAATCTGGCTATGTCTCAGAATCACAGCTTTTTAAAACTAAAGCTATCTGGGTACTTACCTACCAGTCAGATTCTGAATCAATGGATCTAAGATAAAGCCTGAGCACCAGTATTTTTTTTTCAGTTCCCAAGATCAAAGCGATGTAAAGCCAGATTTGAGATCTAGGAAACAGCCCAGCACTCCTATCTGAATAAATCTTTCTTTTTCTCTACCAGTCATCGTGCACACTCAACTTTTTTGGATGTCCATTAAGTGAGATATAAAATTTCAGCTAATATTGAAGAGATGGTTAACTTGCGTCATGAAGCTATACTTAGGAAATGTGATATTTTTCCATATCCAAGAATTGGGGAATTCATGAAGATCTTAGAACACAACCCTCCTGAATATCAAGAGTCTACTATATCTTATAAATTTTAAGATTGCAATGGCAGCTACATTATATTTAAAAATCTTGAATTTTAGAACTCACATAGACTTGGGAACTCATTCAGTCTAACTTCCTCATTTTACAGAAGAGAAATCAGAGCTATTGATGTTAATGTACTAACATCATTAATGGATTTCATTCAGATGGCAGATGAACTCTGAAATGTATATTTGAGTGTAAATTTTTCAAATTCTGCTTTGGTGAACACAGCAATGTCCTAAATCACAAAAGCCTTCCAAAATACTGAAACTGATCTGTGGAGTCCATTGTGCCATTGGGTCAGTAAATAAATTGGGAGCTGATTCCATCTGTAAAAGCCTCTCAGTTGGCAACCATGACTACCTTCCACCTATTAAAATGGTCAGTTGACCTGATCATTTACAAAGGCTCTAATCTGAAAAACAAGGAAATTTCTATAAATCAAGTTGAAAAAAATGTTGACAGAGTATTGTGTTCTAAGATGGAGCATATTCTAAAATGGGGTGGATCATAACATAGGTTTGTGGCTCAGGGTTACCTCCAGGAAACACTCAAGGCTTCTGAAGTTTGATTAGTGAATCTAAGCAGAACATGTAACTTTCTAATCATAACAAACATAATGTTCAAAAAGAATACTACTTATTGGTTTCCAAGAGAATTCTACCTCAAGTGAAACTGATACAACATTTCTTGTAGACATGCACAAATTGGTTCATTTGTATACAGTGCCAGCTTTTATAACATTGAGAATAAATACACTACAAAGTTCTCAAAAGTTATCTTCAGATGTTTAATACCTGTATAATTGAGGAGGCTTGTGGCTCTAGGTGACTTATAGTATGTCACCATTTTATATAGCAACACTCCAAAGAAATCTGTCAAGTTTAGACTAAGTTTGTACAAGGCAAGACTCAGTGTGAAACCTATCTCAGATCACTTCAGACATTTTTAGCATACATATGAAGCTGTCCAGAGAAAGAATGCCCACACCAGATCTACAGCAACTACCATCTGTAGCATATGTCATTGGTCAACTGTGCTTCAGACTGTGGGGGAAATATTCCTGAGATGTCGGTGATTTTCTAATTTGTAACAAACAGAGACATAGAACCAGGCCCAAAAGGGTCAGAACTTGAAGGAGGATTATTTCTTTTGTTCATTGATTTGTTTATGCAATAATCCCATATTAAGCACATTCATTACAAATACAAACTAGCAACTTAGATCTGGAACTTTCCATTGATAAGTTAACGGGTTATATAGTATAACCTTGTCTGTTTGAGATTTACTGAACTGGAAAAAGAAAATTTATTATTTCTGTGTAAAAATTGACTTAGAGAAAGAAAAATACGTATTCTCAACGAGTTATTCATACTGTAGAAATTATTGAAACTGTTATTTAGGAACTATCACAAGACTGTGCTCTAAGATTTTCCCAATAAGGAAAATAAATCCTCCCCTGAGTCTCAAATCAAAACCAATAAGTTCAAGTACAAAGTCAACAAGTAAGGTCATCCCATCTGTGAAGATTTCTTTAAATAGTGACATAATACAAGGTGGATCCCTCCTATTACTTATTTAGTAATTTCATCTTAGCACATCTGAAATTTTAAGAAATAGTAATTTTTTTCTATGCCATCAAGTTTACTGGTTATTCATACATGAATAATATCAGAGGTAACAGATGCTACATTTAGGAAAAACAACGTCACATGCTATACCAGGAAGTTTTTAAAAGAAAAGAATGGTTTGGAAAAAATAGAACTCAACATCACATTAAAGAAATTTTTATTCTAAATATATTAGAGGAAGTATTTGGAGGGCATGGGCTCATATTTCTAGTTCAGAACTTCCTTTCAACTCTTTCTACTCAGTCAACAAGTTTCTCATTCCAAAAACACGTCTAACCTCACCTAGGCTGTATAATTTTTCTAAAAGCACTCAGTTCTCAAAATGGCCAGTGTCCCAAACCTTTCTATTTGAAAAAAAAAGGGCAAAAGACAAAGAAGAACTCAATCTAATCATCTGAATTTCTCTTTTTTCCTATTCAAGAATGAGAAGTATTTCAAAGTAAAAGGTTAGTGACATGTAGAAAAATCCTTGTGCCATAATGCACAGTATAGAAAATACTTAGGACACTTATAATACAATATTGTGTTACCATAAAATGTTTTATTTAAGTCCCTCATCTTTCTCAAAAATAAAAAAGCTTGGAAGAACCCAACAGAAAAAGACATCTTAACACTGATTAAGAAATGAAATTATAAAATAAAAACTTAAGTATTGAGGAGAAAGCAAATATTCTAAAAACATAACTGAGAATGAAATTTATCTGTGATCATCCTGAGAGGTAGGGATAAAATAAGAAACACAATCACCTATGTTGATCCTTTGAATGTAGAAGTGGAAGCACATCAATTTCTTGACTAAAATAGTATTATTAATATCATCTAGGATTTTATACTGTGTGGCTCAATAGCTAATGTTCTTGACAATGGTTTTCCAACAAATACAGAAGTCCTCTTTAAATGACTCTTTCTTATATAACCCCCAGCTTTCCAGAGAACACATCCTGGAGATAAAAATAGGGTCATGAGAAGAGTATTCTCCAATTCTATGCCAACTGAGAAAGTGCAACCCATGGTAAACTCCTCAACAAATGAAAAGTCCCCAAGAAGGGCCTTCTTGGCTACAATTTGCCATCCACCATTTTCTTTCTCTCCTGTTCTATAGTGACAGCTCTGTCACTGCTGAGGCCAAAAATGGTGGCTACATCACTGTAGCTCACAGAAGTGGCCATCACCAATGGTTAGCAAGACATTAATGTTGTTGCTAAGAGTTGATGTCTGTCCTGAGACTGCCACCTTCCATTTGAATACACTAAGCTTGGCTTTACCTTAGGGGCTTGCCCTAGCTATTCCTCTGCCTGGGAAGCTTTTTCCTCATGTCTTCATGTGGCTAACTCCCTCAGGAGCCTGTGTCTCTGCTCAGATAGCCTATGTTTCCCTGAACATGCTACCTAAAGTTATCACTATCCCCTAGTCCCTCTCTATCCCATAACCCTGTTTTATTTTGGACTTGGACCTAGTCACCAAAACAATCAATCACTCCATCTTTCTGATTCTTCCTAGAGGACCAAAAAAACAAAACCAATCAAATCAAAACAAACAAACAACAAGAAAAACACTTAAAGTTGGCCAAGTTAATGGGCAGATAGTGGGATGAGTTCCTCAAAGTTGTGCAGCATCAAATAAATAAAAAGCAGTCAGTGCCCTCCTTCTACCTGGTTTTGAAATTCAGGTTTACTTCCGATGGGTCCTGATTGGACCTTGTGCAGCAATATAGCAAAATGTTAAAAGGTAGCAAATATATTTCAGGAGGTTTTTCCCAAATTAAATATCTGCACAAGGGGCTTCCCTGGTGGTCCAGTGGTAAAGAATCTGCCTTGCAATGCAAGGGATGCAGGTTCGATCCCTGGTCACGGAACTAAGACCCCACACATCATGGGGTAACTAAGCCTGCAGTGCCTCAACTACTGAGCTCACGCACCTCAACTAGAGAGCCCACGTGCCGCAAACTACAGAGCCCACACGCTCTGGAACCCGCGCACCACAACTAGAGAGAAGCCCGCGCACCGCAACGAAGAGCCCACGCGTCCCAACAAAAGATCCCACAGGCCTCAATGAAGATCCCACGTGCCGCAAATAAGAGCCAACGCAGCCAAAAATAAATAAATAATTAAAACAAATAAATAATAAATCTTACCCAAAAAATCTGCGCAAATTAATAAGGTTAATGTACTACTAACCTCAAATTTTCCATTTGTCCCCAAAGTACGATCAATTAAACATACTTTTTTAAAAGAAAAAGTGCTGATCTCTAGAATAGAGGTGTCGGCACATGTGGTACAAATAGGAAGAATTTCGACTGAAACAAGTACATCTCTGAGAAACAGGCACTCTAAAACTTAGAGCAGTGAGGAATCCAGAAAGTTTGGTTAGGTGTGAGAGGAAGTTCTTTACTTAATGGCAAGCCAGAGCATGTGAAGATGGCAGAACTATTTCATAAGATTACACAGTGGCTCCTTACAAACTGAAAGGATTATTTAGCCATAATCTCCGTACTTTCCAAACAATGACACTGTAATTACAGCGCATGCCCAACACCGATAAGAATATTTTTATTACTCACCAAGCTGACCTCAAAAAGGTTCAGGATTCGTTTGCAGAATTTAAGACAAGATTTAAACAAGTAAATAAGTATTTGTTTAGGTTGTCCTTTTTGAATGTTGGCAGGCTGGTTATGAAATGTTAATATGCTGACTGCCATGGTGTTACCTGAACTGGATGACCTGGCATTGCTGTTGAAGTCTCAAGGCCACAACAAGGTATATTAAACTTTGGGAAATACAGCCACAGGACACACCAGCAGAACTTGCAAAACTCTGCTGTGATATCGCAAGGACTGTTTAGTTAGTATTTATAGTTGATGTTTCCCAGCCAAGTCTCTCAGTACAAAAAAGTAGACTTGGCATTGCAAGGACTCATCTACCCTCTCAGACTTCCAGCACCAAGTATTCACGAGCCTTCATGACAGTAAACTTAATTTTTTTCCATTAATGTCTGTTACAAAATTGGTGAGTGACTTGAGGAAAATATTTTGACCAAATCTAAAGATCATAAACAAAAAAGAGTTGGTGGGGGGGATTCAAATTACACTTTTTGCTATTTCCTAAATACAAATTTGTCCTGAGAAGTAGAATCAAACATCTTTAGTTTAAAAATAAAAACTAGGTTTAAAAAAAAAAAAAAGAAAGATATACCATGCTCTTTGATAGAAAGGCAAAAGTATCAACTTGGATTTTTCCTAAATTAGTATGTAAATTTAGCTTAATTCTAATAATCATGCACATGGATTTTTTAAATTAGATAAACTAAATGAAAAAGAAAATAAAAAATTAGAAATAAAACAACAAAAATAACCACAAAATTTGATGAAATAACAATAGAATATTTCTATATGGTAAAAAAATATATGTGTATATATATATATATTAAATCAAGTCAAAATGCTAAAAACAAACTGGTAATATTATTTGCAATTCATGTACACAATGGGGAAAGGACAGTCTCTTTAACAAATTGTGTTGGGGAAACTGGACAGCCACATGCAAAGGAATGTAACTGGACTACTATCTTACATTATACACAAAAATTAACTGAAAATGGATTAAAAACTTGAACCTAAGACCTGTATCCATAAAACTTGTAAAAGAAAACATAGTCGGTAAGCTCCTTGACACAGGTTTGGATGATGATTTTCTGAATCTGACACCAAAAGCTAAAGCAACCAAAGCAGAAACAAACAAGGGGGACTACATCAAGCTAAAGAGCTTTGGCACGGCAAAGGAAACCACCAACAAAATGAAAAGGCAACCTACTGAACAAATGAATGTATTTGCAATTCATATATCCGATAAGGGGTTAATATCCAAAATATATAAAGAACTCATACAACTTTATAGGAAAAACAATTTTTTAAAGAGCAGAAGATGTGAAAAGACATTTTTCCAAAGAAGACATACAGATGGCCAACAGGCACATGAAAACATGTTCATCATTAATCATCAGGGAGATGCAAATCAAAACCACAATGCGATATCACCTCACACCTGTTAGAATGGATATTATATCAAAGAGACAATAAATAACATGTTGGTGTGAATGTGGAGAAAAGGGGACTCTTGTGCACTACTGATGGGAAAGTAAACTGGTGCAGCTGCAGTGGAAAACTGTATGAAGTTTCCTTAAAAAATTAAAAATAGATCTACTGTATGATCCAGCAATTCCACTTCTGGGTATTTATCTGAAGAAAATGAAAAGACTAACTCAAAAAGATATATGTACCCTTGTGTTTATTGCAGCATTACTTACAATAGCCAAGATAACCTAAGTGTCCATCAAATGGATAACTGGATAAATAAAATGTGAGATATAAAATATATATATACACACACACACATCACACATGCGTGCGCATGCACACACACACACGTGCACACTATGGAATATTATTCAGCCATAAAAAAGAAGGAAATCTTGCCATTTGCAACAACATGTATGAACCTTGAGGGCATTATACTAAGTGAAAGAAGTCATTCAGAAAATAGAAATACCATATGATTTCTTGTATATGTGTAATCCAAAAACAAAACAAACAAACAAAAAACCCCCACAAAAAACAAACTCATAAATGCAAAGGACAGATTGGTGGTTGCAAGAGCAGGAACAGGGGATGGGGAATGGGTGAAATGAATGAAGGGGTTATTAAGTAATTTTTTATAAAAAGAAAAGTGGCATTCTTGGAATAGGCTGCATACTCACAAGAAGCAGAGAGATAAAAACACTAGATATACTTATTTATTGTGTAATGTGATACAAAATGGTTTGTGGAAAATGCTTTTGAGACACCATACCTATGGTGGTAAGGAACTAATTTTGGATCTAATCATCATTCTTTAGAAAAGATTGTAATCCAAGTTAGAGTTAAATAAATAAGTAACCTTAAAACAAAACTTTTTAAAACTCAGTACGGAAACTTACGTTATAACACAACACAACTGAGATTTTATGGATGTGGGTGGTTAAACATGTGGGCCACTGAAAATTTAGTTAATCTGAAAACTTTCAGAATATATTTCCTTATATGTATTTGTCCATAGTAGGGTTAAAGCTTTTAATCTGCAGTCTGTCTAGTGATCAGAGAGGTAATAGTTAAGGGAAAAAAAGAAAGAAAGAAAATGCCCAAAACAAACTGAGAATAATATTTGCAATTCATGTCAAAAAAAAGTCTAATTTCTCTAATACCAGGAGCTTCTAACTATCAATAAGAAAAGACCAACAAAAAGCAAGCAAAGTTTAGAAGCAGATTAGTCACTGAAGAATAAATACAAATGTCTCCTAAAAATATGAAAAGATCTTCAATAAAGAGTAATTTTAAAATGCTGAACTCTACTGAAATTCCATTTTTCACCCACCAGATTAGCAAAGTTCAAAAAGTTTGATGAGGTACAGTGATGGCAAGTATATAGTGAACCAGGAATTAAATTGCTGCTGGTGTGTAAATGAGTCCAAACTTCATGGAAAGCAATTGGCAATATCTATCAAAATTTACATGCACATACTTATGGAAATTCCGCCTCTAGGAATTCATCCAGTGGAAATACTTGCATATGTGCAAAACAATATTTACATAAAGATCTTCACTGTAACATAGTTTGTATTAGCAAAAGTTTGGAAATTGCCATCAGTAGGGCATTGCTTAAATAAGTGACAAGTCATCTAAACCATGGCAGCACTCTTGCTTTTCTATATGATGATCGTTCTCCAACATCTGTTTTGCTAACAGGCCGTACTTCGCTAATCCTCTCCCCAGCCCTAGGAGATTAGTCTTGAAGTGTGCAAATCGATCATGGTCATTCCATTCTCCCTGTTGGAATACAATAAAACCTCCAGACCACTGTCTCTGGAGGAAACCAGTGGCTGGGGGATAGGAACTGAAAGGAGATTCACTTTTCTCTAAATGCCTCTTTGAACTTTCTGAATTTTTCAACAAGGACAAGTATGTATGAAAAAAAATACATAAAATTTGTAAATAACGTCATCTTCCATTTCTAATTAAGAAAACTGAGGCCTAAAAATTATATTTTTGAAGGTTTTGAAAGTAGCAGCAGAAATGAAACCTAAGTCTATGTACTCTAGCTGTAAAGTGAGTCCCAGCAAGGCCCAGCCTATCTGGATATAAGGTCTGTTGTTATTTGCTTTAATATCATCTCTTTTCCCTGGTGAATACGCAGAATGGTTTAAAAACTGATAACCGTAAATTCAGGCAAAAGAGTTCAAATTCTGTCTCTGCCACTCCTTGAGAGCTATATGAGTTTAAACAGGTAATGTACTTATTTGCACCTCAGCTTATTCATCATCAAACAAGATAACAATGAAACCTCAGGGCTGTGAGTATTCAGTTACAGTTGACCCTTGAGCAACACAGGTTTGAACTGCAGGGGTCCATTTGTACGCGGATTTTTTTCAATAAACACGACAGTACTACTTACCCCTCCTTGGCTGAGTCTCCGCACGCAAAATCGTGGATGCGCCCACCTTGGGACTTAAGTAGCAGTGGCTTTTGATATCCATCGCGGGTCCTGGAACCAATCCCCCAAGATACCAAGGAAGGACTGTGGTTTAAATGAGATAAATTAGAAAAAGCTGTTAGCCTTGTGCTGGGCTTTAATGAGTGCTCTAGTGGACATTGGTTGTTGTAATGTGCTCACTTAGTGAAAGTAGATTCAAATGAAGTTTTGGTTCAATATTTTGGGAATTTCTCAGCACTCATTAAAATAATCTGAAATACCGCATCAGGGATCGTAAAACTAAGATTGGGATAACTCCTTTTAAATCAGCTAAAAGAGTATTCTGAGCAGTATTTCTCACACTTAAGCTTTGCCTGAACATTGGAATCACCTGAAGAGTTTTTTAAACTACTGATGCGTGAGTCCCACCTTCAGCGACTCTGATTTAATTGGTTTGGGCTGCAGTCTGGGCAGAAGAATTTTTAAAGAATTTTTAAAGGTCTAATGTGCAGCCAAGGTTGAGAACCACTGGCACAGACTCTTCATAAATCATCTGTTCTTAAGTTATAGCTATTCTCATGGTGTTGGTAGAGGTTTGAGGGCTTATATATTTCCCTCAAAGATTACAAGTTTCATCAGGACAAGAATTATCTCTTTCTTTTTCTTTTCAACCTCTGCTTTCTATTTTTCCTTTCATCTTATTAAGTGCCCAGGTGAATCTTTATCTTCTTCTGTTGATTGATTGGCTATTAAAGATTGCAAACTCTGACAGCAGCTGGAAGCCTCCCTCCTTAAGAGTTTTCCTCAGGCTCTTTTCTGGGGCTAACGGCGGACTCCGGGAGGACTTATGCCAAGGAGTACTTCCCAGAACTTCTACTGCCAGTGTCCTTGTCCCTGCGGTGAGCCACAACCACCCTCTGCCTCTGCAGCAGACACTCCAACACTAGCAGGAGAGGCCCTTTAATCATCAGCACAATGTATGGCACATGCAGAAATCGTTTAGACAAAAAAGTGTTTCAAGAGAGATTCCAGGAGAGGGGGAAGATGGTGGAGGAGTAAGACGCGGAGATCACCTTCCTCCCCACAGATACGTTAGAAATCAATCTACACGTGGAACAATTCCTACAGAACACCTACTGAACGCTGGCAGAAGACCTCAGACTTCCCAAAAGGCAAGAAACTCCCCACACACCTGGGTAGGGCAAAAGAAAAAAGAATAAACAGAGACAAAAGAATAGGGATAGGACCAGCACCAGTGGGAGGGAGCCGTGAAGGAGGAAAGCTTTCCACACACTAGGAAGCCCCTTCGCGGGCGGAGACTGCGGGTGGCGGAGGGGGAAAGCTTCGGAGCCACTGAGGAGAACGCAGCAACAGGGGTGCAGAGGGCAAAGCGGAGAGATTCCCACACAGAGGATCGGTGTCACCAGCACTCACCTGCCCGAGAGGCTTGTCTGCTCACCCGCCGGGGCGGGCGGGGCTAGGAGCTGAGGCTCGGGCTTCGGTCGGAGCGCAGGGAGAGGGCTGGGGCTGGCGGCGTGAACACAGCCTGAAGGGGCCTAGTGCGCCACAGCTAGCCGGGAGGGAGTCCGGGAAAAGTCTGGAGCTGCCGAAGAGGCAAGAGACTTTTCTTCCCTCTTTGTTTCCTGGTGCGCGAGGAGAGGGGATTAAGAGCGCTGCTTAAAGGAGCTCCAGAGATGGGCGTGAGTCGCGGCTAAAAGCGCGGACCCCAGAGACGGGCAGGAGACGCTAAGGCTGCCGCTGCCGCCACCAAGAAGCCTGTGTGCAGGTCACTGCCCACACCTCCCTTCCGGGGTGCCTGTGCAGCCCGCCACTGCCAGGGTTCCAGGATCCAGGGACAACTTCCCCGGAAGAACGCACGGCGCGCCTCAGGCTGGTGAAACGTCACGCCGGCCTCTGCCGCCGCAGGCCCGCCCCGCACTGCGTACCCATCCCTCCCCGCGGCCTGAGTGAGCCAGAGCCCCCGAATCAGCGGCTCCTTTAACCCCTCCTGTCTGACCCTCCGGCGACCTACACGCAGAGGCGGGGCCAAATCCAAAGCTGAGCACCGGGAGCTGTACGAACAAAGAAGAGAAAGGGAAACCTCTCCCAGCAGCCTCAGGAGCAGCGGATTAAATCTCCACAATCAACTTGATGTACCCTGCATCTGTGGAATACCTGAATAGACAACGAATCATCCCAAATTAAGGAGTCTGAGCCGTGTGGATGAAAGACTCTTGGTGCTGCAGCCAGGAGTCAGTGCTGTGCCTCTGAGGTGGGAGAGCCAACTTCAGGACACTGGTCCACAAGAGACCTCCCAGCTCCACGTAATATCAAATAGTGAAAATCTCCCAGAGATCTCCATCTCAACACCAACACCCAGCTTTGCTCAACGACCAGCAAGCTACAGTGCTGAACACCCTATGCCAAACAACTAGCAAGACAGGAACACAACCCCACCCATTAGCAGAGAGGCTGCCTAAAATCATAATAAGTTCACAGACACCCCCAAAACACACCACCAGACGTGGACCTGCCCACCAGAAAGACAAGATCCAGCCTCATCCACCAGAACACAGGCACTAGTCCCCTCCACCAAGAAGCCTACAAAACCCACTGAACCAACCTTAGCCACTGGCATCAGACACCAAAAACAACGGGAACTACGAACCTGCAGCCTGCAAAAAGGAGACCCCAAACACAGTAAGATAAGCAAAATGAGAAGACAGAAAAACACACAGCAGATGAAGGAGAAAGATAAAAACACACCAGACCTAACAAATGAACAGAAAATAGGCAGTCTACCTGAAAAAGAATTCAGAATAATGATAGTAAAGATGATCCAAAATCTTGGAAATAGAATAGACAAAATGCAAGAAACATTTAACAAGGACCTAGAAGAACTAAAGATGAAACAAACAATGATGAACAACACAATAAATGAAATGCAAAATACTCTAGATGGGATCAATAGCAGAATAACTGAGGCAGAAGAATGGATAAGTGACCTGGAAGATAAAATAGTGGAAATAACTACTGCAGAGCAGAATAAAGAAAAAAGAATGAAAAGAACTGAGGACAGTCTCAGAGACCTCTGGGACAACATTAAACACACCAACATTCGAATTATAGGGGTTCCAGAAGAAGAAGAGGAAAAAAAAGGGACTGAGAAAATATTTGAAGAGATTATAGTTGTAAACTTCCCTAATATGGGAAAGAAAATAGTTAATCAAGTCCAGGAAGCACAGAGAGTCCCATACAGGATAAATGCAAGGAGAAACACGCCAAGACACATATTAATCAAACTGTCAAAAATTAAATACAAAGAAAACATATTAAAAGCAGCAAGGGAAAAACAACAAATAACACACAAGGGAATCCCCATGAGGTTAACAGCTGATCTTTCAGCACAAACTCTGCAAGCCAGAAGGGACTGGCAGGACATATTTAAAGTGATGAAGGAGAAAAACCTACAACCAAGATTACTCTACCCAGCAAGGATCTCATTCAGATTTGATGGAGAAATTAAAACCTTTACAGACAAGCAAAAGCTGACAGAGTTCAGCACCACCAAACCAGCTTTACAACAAATGCTAAAGGAACTTCTCTAGGCAGCAAACACAAGAGAAGGAAACGACGTGTAATATCAAACCCAAACAATTAAGAAAATGGTAATAGGAACATACATATCGATAATTACGTTAAACGTAAATGGATTAAATGCTCCCACCAAAAGACACAGACTGGCTGAATGGATAGAAAAACAAGACCCGTATATATGCTGTCTACAAGAGACCAACTTCAGACCTAGAGACACATACAGACTGAAAGTGAGGGGATGGGAAAAGTGATTCCATGCAAATGGAAACCAAAAGAAAGCTGGAGTAGCAATTCTCATATCAGACAAATAGACTTTAAAATAAAGACTATTAGAAGGGACAAAGAAGGACACTACATAATGATCAAGGGATCGATCCAACAAGAAGACATAACAATTGTAAATACTTATGCACCCAACATAGGAGCACCTCAATACCTAAGGCAAATGCTAACAGCCATAAAAGGGGAAATCCACAGTAACACATTCATAGTAGGGGACTTTAACACCCCACTTTCACCAATGGACAGATCATCCAAAATGAAAATAAATAAGGAAACACAAGCTTTAAATGATACATTAAACAAGATGGACTTAATTGATATTTATAGGACATACATCCAAAAACAACAGAATAGACATTTTTCTCGAGTGCTCATGGAACATTCTCCAGGATAGATCATATCTTGGGTCACAAATCAAGTCTTGGTAAATTTAAGAAAATTGAAATTGTATCAAGTATCTTCTCCGACCACAACATTATGAGACTAGATATCAATTACAGGAAAAGATCTGTAAAAAATAGAAACACACAGAGGCTAAACAATACACTACTTAATAACGAAGTGATCACTGAAGAAATCAAAGAGGAAATAAAAAAAATAGCTAGAAACAAATGACAATGGAGACACGACAACCCAAGACCTATGGGATGCAGCAAAAGCAGTTCTAAGATGGAAGTTTCTAGCAATACAATCCTACCTTAAGAAACAGGAAACATTCGAATAAACAACCTAACCTTGCACCTAAAGCAATTAGAGAAAGAAGAACAAAAAAAACCCAAAGTTAGCAGAAGGAAAGAAATCATAAAGATCAGATCAGAAATAAATGAAAAAGAAATGAAGGAAACAATAGCAAAGATCAATAAAACTAAAAGCTGGTTCTTTGAGAAGATAAACAAAATTGATAAACCATTAGCCAGACTCATCAAGAAAAAAAGGGAGAAGACTCAAATCAATAGAATTAGAAATGAAAACGGAGAACTAACAACTGACACTGCAGAAATACAAAAGATCATGAGAGATTATTACAAGCAACTCTAGGCCAATAAAATGGACAACCTGGAAGAAATGGACAAATTCTTAGAAATGCACAACCTGCCGAGACTGAATCAGGAAGAAATAGAAAATATAAACAGACCAATCGCAAGCACTGAAATTGAAACTGATTAAAAATCTTCCAACAAACAAAAGCCCAGGACCAGATGGCTTCACAGGCAAATTCTATCAAACATTTAGAGAAGAGCTAACACCTATCCTTCTCAAACTCTTCCAAAATATAGCAGAGGGAGGAACACTCCGAAACTCATTCTACGAGGCCACCATCGCCCTGATACCAAAACCAGACAAGGATGGCACAAAGAAAGAAAACTACAGGCCAATATCACTGATGAACATAGATGCAAAAATCCTCAACAAAATACTAGCAAACAGAATCCAATAGCACATTAAAAGGATCATACACCATGATCAAGTGGGGTTTATTCCAGGAATACAAGGATTCTTCGATATACGCAAATCAATCAATGTGATACACCCTCTTAACAAATTGAAGGAGAAAAACCATATGGTCATCTCAATAGATGCAGAGAAATCTTTCAACAAAATTCAACACCCATTTATGATAAAAACCCTCCAGAAAGTAGGCATAGAGGGAACTTTCCTCAACATAATAAAGGCCATATATGACAAACCCACATCCAACATCGTCCTCAATGGTGAAAAACTGAAAGCATTTCCACTAAGATCAGGAACAAGACAAGGTTGCCCACTTTCACCACTCTTATTCAACATAGTTTTGGAAGTTTTAGCCACAGCAATCAGAGAATAAAAGGAATCCAAATCAGAAAAGAAGTAAAGCTGTTACTGTTTGCAGATGACATGATACTATACATAGAGAATCCTAAAGATGCTACCAGAAAACTACTAGAGTTAATCAATGAATTTGGTAAAGTAGCGGGATACAAAATTAATGCACAGAAATCTCTGGCATTCCCATACACTAATGATGAAAAATCTGAAAGTGAAAATCAAGAAAACAGTCCCATTTACCACTGCAACAAAAAGAATAAAATACCTAGGAATAAACCTACCTAAGGAGACAAAAGACCTGTATGCAGAAAACTATAAGACACTGATGAAAGAAATTAAAGATGATACAAATAGATGGAGAGATATACCATGTTCTTGGATTGGAAGAATCAACATTGTGAAAATGACTCTACTACCCAAAGCAATCTACAGATTCAATGCAATCCCTATCAAACTACCACTGGTATTTTTCACAGAACTAGAACAAAAACTTTCTCAATTTGTATTAAACACAAAAGACCCCGAATAGCCAAAGCACTCTTGAGAACGAAGAATTGAGCTGGAGGAATCAGGCTCCCTGACTTCAGACTATACTACAAAGCTACAGTAATCAAGACAGTGTGGTACTGGCACAAAAACAGAAAGATAGATCAATGGAACAGGATAGAAAGCCCAGAGATAAACCCACGCACATATGGTCACCTTAGCTTTGATAAAGGAGGCAGGAATGTACAGTGGAGAAAGGACAGCCTCTTCAATAAGTGGTGCTGGAAGAAAACTGAACAGGTACATGTAAAAGTATGAGATTAGATCACTCCCTGACACCATACACAGAAATAAGCTCAAAATGGATTAAAGACCTAAATGTAAGGCCAGAAACTATCAAACTCTTAGAGGAAAACATAGGCAAAACACTCTATGACATACATCACAGCAAGATCCTTTTTGACCCACCTCTGAGAGAAATGGAAATAAAAACAAAAATAAACAAATGGGACCTAATGAAACTTCAAAGCTTTTGCACAGCAAAGGAAACCATAAACAAGACGAAAAGACAACCCTCAGAATGGGAGAAAATATTTGCAAATGAGGCATCTGACAAAGGATTAATCTCCAAAATTTACAAGCAGCTCATGCAGGTCAATAACAAAAAACAAACAACCCAATCCAAATATGGGCAGAAGACCTAAATAAACGTTTCTCCAAAAAAGAAATACAGACTGCCAACAAACACATGAAAGAATGCTCAACATCATTAATCATTAGAGAAATGCAAATCAAAACTACAATGAGATATCATCTCACACCAGTCAGAATGGCCATCATCAAAAAATCTAGGAACAATAAATGCTGGAGAAGGTGTGGAGAAAAGGGAACACTCTTGCACTGCTGGTGGGAATGTGAATTGGTACAGCCACTATGGAGAACAGTATGGAGGTTCCTTAAAAAACTACAAATAAAACTACCATACGACCCAGCAATCCCACTACTGGGCATATACCCTGAGAAAACCATAATTCAAAAAGAGTCATGTATCAAAATATTCATTGCAGCTCTATTTACAATAGCCAGGAGATGGAAACAACCTAAGTGTCCATCATAGGATGAATGGATAAAGATGTGGTGGGCTTCCCTGGTGGCGCAGTGGTTGGGAGTCCGCCTGCTGATACGGGGGATGTGGGTTCGTGCCCCGGTCCGGGAGGATCCCATGTGCCGCGGAGCTACTGGGCCCGGGAGCCATGGCCGCTGAGCCTGCGCGTCCAGAGCCTGTGCTCCGCAACGGGAGAGGCCACAGCAGTGAGGGGCCTGCATACTGCAAAAAAAAAAAAAAAAAGAAAGAAAAAGAAAAAGGAAGATGTAGCTCATATATACAATGGAATATTACTCAGCCATAAAAATAAACGAAATTGCGTTATTTGTAGTGAGGTGGATGGACCTAGAGTCTGTCATACAGAGTGAAGTAAGTCAGAAAGAGAAAGACAAATACCGTATGCTAACACATATATATGGAATCTAAGAAAAAAACAATGTCATGAAGAACCTAGGGGTAAGACAGGAATAAAGACACAGACCTACTAGAGAATGGACTTGAGGATATGGGGAGGGGGAAGGGTAAGCTGTGACAAAGAGAGTGGCATGGACATATATACACTACCAAACGTAAAATAGATAGCTAGTGGGAAGCAGCCGCATAGCACATGGAGATCAGCTCGGTGCTTTGTGACCACCTGGAGGGGTGGGATAGGGAGGATGGGAGGGAGGGAGACGCAAGAGGGTAGAGATATGGGAACATATGTATATGTATAACTGATTCACTTTGTTATAAAGCAGAAACTAACACACCATTGTAAAGCAATTATACTCCAATAAAGATGTAAAAAGAAAAATTTTTTAATTTAAAAAAAAGAGTTTTCCTCCTCAGGTGGTTACCTGCTTAGTGAGAATCACATCAGGTGGGGCACATCTGCCACACTGCTAGGGTTCCTTCTACAGGCAAATATTTCAGAGATGCATCTGGTTCTCAGCCAAAGCAGTCAAGTTCCCTGTTGTTTTTCCTTTCCTCCCATTTGTTTTCAACTTTTACTGAATTAAATAATGATGCACATGAAACCGTGCCCGGAAGTAACTATCTTGGTTCTTGCCTTCAGGCGTTTAGGGAAGGAGTGTGATACAGCAGAAGAGCACTGTTGAAGTCAGGGTGTGGGTTCAAGTCCTGATCTACCACTTACGCTGAACAATCACTTTGCATCATTGCTAGGTCTCAAATTCCTAATGCATGAGATGGGTAATAATAATATAGGGTTGTTAGGATAATGAGATTAGGTGTCTGGAAAGCACTTTATAAAATATAAAGCATGTTTCAAATAATAATTATTATGATTGTGAAAGGAATAAGTGAAAACCTTAGGCAAAGGATTAAATCGGTTCCATATAACAATCATTTAGCATCCCTCATTTAGAAGAGAAATAATTTCCCTTAAGTCTTTCCTTGTTTGCCAAATCTATCAGATCCTACATCCCTGTCTAAAATTTAACGTGGTTACCCTTATTCCCAACCCTGTAAAATTTGTCATCTAAACACAAAGCAAGTATGTCATTGTTGAGATATTCCTTTTCCCAGTGAACTCTTAGAAGGAAGATATGATGTAAAAAGCAAAGGGAAGGCAGCTAGTAGGCATTCGCTCATTTATTCATTCCGCAGGTGTGTACTGAGAACCTGCCATGTGTCTTGAGAGCCTGCCGGGTGGCCAGGGCTATGTGAGGAACTGTGGTGAAGTACCAACCAGGACGAGCGGGGGAAAAGTGATAAATGTTACAACTAGGAAAGATGGCGGTCATGAGCAGGAAACCTCACGGAGTCAAAAACTATAGAAGTGGGCTTCCCTGGTGGCGCAGTGGTTGAGAGTCCGCCTGCCGATGCAGGGGACACAGGTTCGTGCCCCGGTCCGGGAAGATCCCACATGCCGCGGAGCAGCTGGGCCCGTGCGCTGAGCCTGCGCGTCCGGAGCCTGTGCTCCGCAACGGGAGAGGCCACGACAGTGAGAGGCCCGCGCACCGCAAAAAAAAAAAAAACACAAAAAACTATAGAAGTGAAGCTTGAATTCACCGTCCAAATGGGGCTGGGCAGGATTGGTGCCCAGGCATGGAGAACAGGAAGGTCTGGGTGAGAGAAAGTACGGTTCGTTAGAATAGCTGAAAGAAACTGAGCATACCTGGAGTGTGTGAGAGGGAAAGTGGTGAGAGAAGAGGCTGGAAGGGTAAACAGGAACCTAAACCTTGGAACCCCTGTCAAGGGATTTGGATGGTATCCTAGGGGCATTGGGAAATCATTAGAAGATTTGAAACAAGAGTGGGAACCTCAGATTTCTAGGGGTTTTTTTGTGGGTTTTGTTCTGTTTGGTTGCAGTTTGGAGCATGCTTTTGAGAGAAGGAACGAGGCGAGGAAACTGGTTGTAATACTCCAGGGGGAAAATGCTTGTGATCTAGTCTTGTGACAAATGGAATCAGAGAAAGGAAGGGAGTATTCTTCCTAAAACTCAAATCTGATGATGTCACTCCCACACTTGAAACTCTTCAAACTTTTCCCATTGTCCTTAGGATAAAATTTCAAAAACTCTTAAGACAGCTTAAAGGGCCCTTCACGTTCTGGAACCCCCTTCCTCCCCGCTTACACACCGACCCTCTCTGCTCCTTGTATGTACTAAGCTCTTTGGACCTTGAGGTCTATTACACATAAGCCGCCTAGAAACTTCATGAACTGTTTGGTTTACTGAGGAATAAACAAATGAAGTGAATGACTTAAGAGATGTGTATCAGTTAGGCTTGTAATTGATAAAACTCGGAGGGGAGAAGGACATCAAGGATGAAACAGATGTTTCTGGCTTGAGCAACTGGTTGGTTTAGGGAACCTCTGAAGAAGAGGCAGAGAAGATCGTTCAGTTTGGCTTATATTGAGCTTGAGATGGCTGCAAGTTATCCAAGAGGCGATCCTAAACAGGCTATTGGACCTCAGTACTTAACATACACCTGATTCTGTGCCAGGCACTTTCACACCTATTATCTCCTGTAATTAACTAAAGCCAAATGTAGGTGAAAAACAATTAACTATATGATCTAATTTTAAAACAGGCGCTGCACTAATTATGTTAATCCAGACTATGCGTAGCCCACATCTATTCATCTGGGGAAATGAGAAATTTATCCCTGGAGGAGTTTTAAACTATTGATTTCAATCACTTCATTTCCAAAGTATCCCTATGGCACAATTATGGGAAGACTTAAAAAACAAAAACAAGCATAGATGGGTTGGCGAATAATTTTATTCCCATGGAGCCATTTTAGCCTGTCCCAGTCTTTTGCATGAGTAATCGTGGGGCCCAGCTCATTTTAAATAAGCCCAACAGAGGTAAAGAGGAAAATGCCCTACCACCATTTCAGCTCAGCCAACATTCTGCATTCCATACCACCGTCAAAACCAGTCCCTACAAGGGTTCTCCCTTCCTGCTTTTGACAAAGTATTAAAATCCAGACCTGTGAAATATTTCTTCTACCTGGTTTATATATTTTATGTATCTTTGTTTCATCTCCAGGTGCAACATTAGCATTCCAGAATACATTTCCATTGCATCCTTCAAACCTGCGGACTCTAAGTTCCCCAGCAATAGAACCAAGCTCCTTGCTCCACAATATTTTAAAACAATGTTTCTCAAAATATGATCTATAGCTCAGCACACTGGAATCAACAGGGCTGATTTCTTAAAACACAGACTTGGGTCCTTACCCCCAGATCTACTAAATCATCATTTCTCAAGACAGAACCCAGGAATCTGCATTTGTAAAAAGCTACCCAGGTGCCATATATTCACACTAAAGTTTAAGAATTCGGATAATTTTTCTTAAGTAAGGTAGACAATTCTCACTACACATCTTGCTATCAGAAATAGTTATGCCTTCTCACAGAGAAGTAACATACCAGAACAATAAATACGTTCAATAAGTTAATAAAAATTTGAATCCACAAGTAAAAACAAGAGACTGTTTAACACTCTGAATTGGACTCCTTGAAAGAAAATTTTAGAAGATTTTACCCACCTACTGCTGCCACTAGAATAATTGCTGGAGAACAAATATTTTACACAGAACTACTAAATACCAGGTAAGTATTCACTGATTACAAAAAAGTAAGCTAATTAAAGGGGGTACTTTATTTATTTTTTTAATTTTATTTCTTTTTTTTATACAGCACGTTCTTATTAGTTATCTATTTTATATGTATTGGTGTATATATGTCAATCCCAATCTCCCAATTCATCCCACTAAAGCAGATACTTTATAATTAAGGTATCTTATTGAGAGTAGGGAAGATTCACGTTACAGACTAATTCCTGTGTTATGAGGGTTTTGTTTTTAGATTCTGTTTTGTTTTGTGCATATTTGTTTGGTTTTTGGTAAGTGCTTTTCAAAGACGTTTTCTAAAAGGAATGGCAGAATTGACTCACTGAATTAAACCCTCAACTATTGCCCACAAACCTTCATTCAATGTCTGTATCTTTCCCATAGAAAGATTCTGTGCGTGTGTGTTTATATATATATTTAATACTCAACCTAAATACAGATATTTCAGTGTGTTTAAAACTCTTTGTTTTCCGAGACAAATAAATACTGTTATTTGAGAGATGCTGGACAAACAGAGATATGTGAGACTTAATCTCTGCGTTTCTCTGCATTTTTTAAATTTGAAAAAGAGAAGACAAAATCACTTGTGAACATTTTCATTCACAAAGCTGCAGTCTTTCTTTTATTATTCAGATACTGAAAGGTTAATTTTTAAGTACTTTTCGTTTGCGAAATAAATAGAAAATTCTATTATCCATCAATTAAACATAGGTAAGAAGTAACAGACTTTGAACAGAGGAGAGATACATATTATGCATGCAAGGAAAATTAAAACTCGAGATGCTGCCAGGGTGCGGGGCACGTGCTTTGATGTACAAAAGAACCATTGTTCGTGTGGGACAAAACCTCCCCAGTATGGAACAGAGATAAAAAGGCGGGAGTTTCTAGCAGATCAAGGTCAACTGAGATCTATGAATAACATAAATGCTATTAATCTAGTACCGAATGAATCACGGGAGTTCAGCAGGGTATGGTTATGTGGCAGAGTTCGTGGCAGGAGTGTTTTATGTCACTTTTGTATTAGATAATGAGCATATTCATCCAGATTCCTAAATACCATCCAAACTGGCACAGAAGAAGCCTTAAGGAGCTTGAGAGAACAAATCAAAGAACTAGATCTGAAGCTCAGAAAGGTAATAGGGATGTTCAAACAGTGCGGCAAGTTATGTTTGCAGGCATCCGTACAATCTCACCCTGCAGGAAATAGCGTGAGAAAGGATTTCTTAGTTGGATGGCTAGCAGCTTATTATGTATAATGTTGCCTCCCTCATTATGTCCTAGTTTAATACTTAGAAACGATGCAGACAGTAATACCTTAAAAGACTGGATGCTGGAAAACATGGAATTCTTTTCCTCTGATGACTAATTTAAAATACAAAATGAGCTACTTCTTTCTTCGGGGAAACATTATAAAATCAGTAAGTATCATTCTGTTTTTTTCAGATTAGAATCTACCTAAACGCTTGGGATTCCTTTCATCTAAGTCTTACTGAAATATATATTTATTTTATATATATATATATATATATATATATGTTTATTTATTTACATTCCACATCCATTTATATTTTTTAGTCTTTATTGGAGCATAGTTGATTTACAATGTTGTGTTAGTTTCTGCTGTACAGCAAAGTGAATCAGCCATACATATACATATATCCACTCTTACTTAGACTCTCTTCCCATATAGGTTATCACAGAGTATTGAGTAGAGTTCCCTGTGCTATACAGTAGGTCCTTATTAGTTACCTATTTACATATAGTAGTGTGCATATGTCATATATATGTGTATACATATACATATATATATAGTAGTTTGTATATGTCAGTGTGTATACTTATATTTTAAAAGCACAATTAAAGGAGTTGAAAAAAGGAAAAAAAGAGTTGAAAAGGAAGGAGAACTGGGCAGAAAACAGAGGACTTGTAACTGGTGGTAGTAAACTCATCCAACAGAAGATAGGAAGGAAACAAAAGAAAGAGAAATAAGAATAAAAGAAAGTAAAAGTAAGGAAATAATATAAAGATGAATTTTTTTAAAGTAGACTGCAAAGTAGTACACCCTTCACTAAGGGGCTGCATTTCCATGTACCCAATGGAGCATAAAACCTTATAGAAATACATTAAAAACTCACAAAAAGCAAGCACCACAGAAGACTGGCCCATGATGACATCTTAATTTGAACACAGCTGGCCACATGTACTGAGCTCCTACCACTTAGACCCTGTTTCCACTTTATTCATTCTTTTATTCAATAAATATTAAATGCCTTGAATTGGGCATTGAGGACACTGCGGTGAACAAGACATACATAATTCCTGCCTCATAAAGCTTGTTGCTTTAAGATTGATTTCGGTGGTTAAAGAGGGTTGAATAGTGTTCTCCAAAAATTCACATCTATCCAGAATCTCAGAATGTGACCAACGGGAAATAGGGTCTTTGTTAGGATTTTGAGATTAAGTCAACCTGGATTCAGAGTGGGCCCTAAGTCCAAGGACTGGTGTCCTTACAAGAGGAGCAGATGTAGAGACACAGAGAAGGTGGCAGAGGGAAGGTGGAGGCAGAGATTGAAGTGATGCATCTACAAGGCAGGGAAAGTCGAGAACTGCCAGCCGCCCCCAGGAGCTAAGAGGGCAGCACGGGATGGTTCTCCCTCTGCTTGCAGAAGGAACCAGCCCTGCTGACTCCTTGATTTCAGACTTCCTGGCCTCTAGAACTGTGAGAGAATGAATTTTTGTTGTTTTAAGCCACCCAATCTGTGGTCATTTGTGATGGCAGCCCTAAGAAACTCAGATAGTGATGCACAGAATTAATGCAGATGTCAAAACCCAGACTACAGTACCACTGAACATGTGAGCAGCCAGAGGAAACAAAAATGCAGACATCAACAGAATCCTTAATAAAGGAACCAAAGAATGAAGGTGGGCTCGCCAACAGAAGGGACTTTAAGATCATCTAGCATCATCCTGTTCATTTTAGAGCTGAAGAAACTGAAGGGATCTGTCCTTTGGCTTCCTTTCTCCTTCATCTCAAGTGAGATGTAGATGGTCTCTTCTGTGTCAGGCAGGAAAACTCTGGCTGGCTGACACCCCGAATGATTCAGCTGGATTCCCAGGGAGTGGGAAGTTCTCACCAGTAAGAAGGTAACTATAAAATGCTTTTATTCTAGAGCACTTAACCTGTAGGTCACAATGGGAGCAGCAAGAAATATGGACTCCCTGTCCTTTAGAAACACATCCACAATCCCAAATATGAGACCTGTTACATTTAAGCTATAAGTCAAACAAGTATATTTTTGGTTCCTTGGGTTAAAACTAAAGGCTTAAAACAAGGCAGAAGGAAGGGCAAGTGTAGAATATTTCCACCAGTGGCATTTAAAACGAGGGCAGGATGTTGCTATCTGGCTGATAGCAGACCAGTTCTATCAAACCAGAAAAGCCGGACAACACACACACACACATACACGCGCACACACACACACACACACGCACACGCACACACACACACGCACACACACACACACACAGCCTATTTAATTATGTTGAAGGACTACGAAAGTAGCCAAAAGCTTGAGGGGGTCAAGATCCTTGGTAGAAGGAAAGTTAATTGAGAAGCCGGAGAGAAAGTGGCTGCTGAGATGCAAAGAAACTGAGCACAACGGTGAACGGTCTCATGGGACAGGAGAGTCAACAACGGGAGCTCAAGACCATCGGGAGACCCAAGGTGTGAGGAACCAAGATCCTAGAGAGAAGGGAAGCACAGGAAAATAAGCCGCTTTTGCTCTTGAGACACTCATCCCTTCGGCTGTGGTGCAGTCCAAGAGATGAGGAAGTAGGTCCAAAAGGTGCTCTGCTAAGTGGCTGAGACACTGAGCAGAGCTATTGGCAGCCTTACTGCACTGGGAGATCCAAGAATAAAAAGAGTATGGGGGCTGCCAACGTGGAGGTGCCCAGGCAAACATTTCAGGGTTTCAAGTGAGATTTCCTACACCTTCAAGTAAGGGCAAATGCCAAGTAGAGACGCCTTAAAGATTGGAACTCGGCCCCGAGTCAGCTTGTTCCCTAACTGGTTTAAGGTGATCTGCTTGTCTACTACCTGCCTTCCAGAATCTAAAGAAATTCTCTCTGAAGAAAGAGAACATCTTTGATCCTTTCTACAGTTTTTCACATGTGAGGTCCAGCCTTCCCTGGAAGGTGAGCAGACACACTCGAGAGAGAGAACTAGAAGGAAAGAAACCATCATGGAACCAGACCCAGTTACGATTCGGATATGGAAAGGATCAGACCCAAACTTTAAAACCAGAGCAGATTTGCACATCCCTTTACCACAGACAGTCCACAAAGCACCACAGACAAACTTGTAGTGCACGAAACTAGAATGGGACCTAGCTAAGCATCTTGGTGACCCAGAAACTTCTCCTCTGAAGGCTGTTGTCCTGAGGGAGAAGAGGGAACTCTGAACCATTGGGAACCATTGCCCCAGAGGCTCAGTCCTGTACCCCCTTAGTGGCTGAAGCCAGTATTTCCCCAAATACTGCCAACCTGGCAGTCTGCATAAGGGATATGCAGACCAAGTCCTGGAACAGGGATATCCTTGCGGTAACAGCTTCTGGGACCAAGACAAGCAGGCAGAAAGGAAAGTGAGGGGGCCCCTGGCTTTCCCCACTGGCAGCATCAGAAAGGCTCCGAACGGAGAGAGGAGCTCTGACAGGGGCCAACCTGCGAGGGAACCACTGGCTCCACGGTACCAGGACAGGCGACGGGCTTTGCTCTGGTCACTCACGTCTGTGCTCTGGGTGTCTTTGCATGCTGAAAACCAAGGACAGGGCTTTTGCCCTCTCTCCCCCTTCCCCTAATGACGTTTAGTGGTGAAGCAGTTGAGGCAGTATTCCTCCTCTTGGCTGGGACTTCGCATTTTTTACTGGCACCGTCTTATCCCCAGAGACAATAGCAGATTGTGTGCCGTGTTCGCAGAGGGATCTTGTCCTGGCAGGCAGGCTTCCAGTCAACACGCTTAACATCCTCTGCAGAGACCGTGCCGCGTGCCTTGTTCCAACCTGACTTTCCAGTGTCTTTTATAAAGACAATCATCCTAATCACAACGGGCAACTGCGTGAGGAACTTGCACAGATCTGAAACCAAAAATATTCCTAAGAAAGTCTGAGGGAGAAGCAAAGAGAGAGAGAGGATGCCCCAAAGGGTAGTAGGAAAGGTGGCCTCGACTGAAATCCTGGGACCAAAATGCTCCTGACCTCCTGCCTGTTCCCTGATTAGAAAAAGCCCTTCTCTTCCTCATACCTCTGACCTGGTTAACAGCCCTAAACAGCTTTCTGTTGGGTAATTTTAACCACAGCCATCACCCAGGTGAGGAGCTTTCCTGGCAGAAAGGTAAGAAATTTCAAGATACGCAGAACTGCCAGCCAGGGCCCGAGGGTCTGTGTCCCCGACCAGCAGCCACGCCCTGAAACCACGGTTCCTCCCCAACAGCCAGGGAGAAAGCACCCCACAGGTCACCCCCAGGAAAGGCTCTCTCGGGCAACGAGAAATATGAACTAAGAGAAACAATGACTAAAGCCCTCGTATAGTCACAGTTCATAAAGCACAAAGCATTCTGGACTTCCATATTTCAAAAACTTATGTGAAGAAGACAGATTTTAAACATAAGGAGACAAATTCATCAAGGTAAAGCAGCTTGCCAGAGGTCACGTGGCTGTAAGATGACAAAGCTGGTTATTCAAATAAACTTTCTGGGGGAGAAAAGACAAATCCGTCACACAGAAAAATTCCCAAATAATTTACAGAGATGCTCTGCCCTCAAGGAGGTGGCACGTAACTGCCCACACCGTATGTGTGGGCTGAGCACCGTGACGACCTTCCAGGAGGACGGCGTGGGATCATGAGGGTAAGTTCACCGTGGAGAAACCTGACACGACCTCCGCCATCAGGTGGTCAATGGCAACATCAACACTGATAAGTCACAAGGATTGGATGTGATGAGAATGGCACTTTACCTCTGTGGTCTGCCTCCCAAAAACCCATCAACCCAGTCCAATCGTGAGAAAAACAGCAGACAAATTCCAACTGAGGGACATTCTACAAACACACACCTGACCAAACACCTGACCAGCACCTTCTCAAAACTGTCGAGGTCAGCAAAGACATGGAACGACTAAGAAAGTGTCTCAGCCTAGAGGAGCCTAAGGAGACATGATGATTAAGTGTACTGTGGTATTCTAGACAAAATCCACACGGGAAAAGGTCATGAGGTGAAAACTAAGGAAATCTGAATACATTATGGACTTCAGTTAATGATAATGTATCAATAGTGGTGCATGAATGGTAACAAATATACCATGCTAATGTAAGATGTTAACAATAGGAGAAACTGTGTGCCAGGTAGATAAGAAAGCTCAGTAGTATTGTCTCAATTTTTCTATAAATCTAAAACTGTTCAAAAATTAAAATTTCACTTGACTAAAATGCCCGAATATCTCTGCCTAACATCTTTCTATAACAGCACACAGTTCTGTCTCTTATTAAGCAAGCATTTTCTTGGTATGTAACTCAGTTAATTAAGTCTAGCTCCCTGACCAGACACTAGATTCTGAGAAAGCAGGGACCACGCCTGGTTTTGCTGAGCATTTGACCCCTACCACTTTGCACAGTGGCTGGCCCCTAGTAGGTGCTCAATAATGCTGAATGAATGAAACTAGTTCCAAGGGTGTTTAGAACAGCTTTCTCTAAACACATTAAATTCAAACATTCAAAGCTAGGGCAGAAAGTATGCTAAAATATTTAAAGTAGCAAAACAAGGAAACAGGATCCCAGCACTGATTTTAATTAAGGCATTAATTCTGATGGTGGGGATTAACATGGACATTTAAGAACAAAGCACAAAAATATCAAAACACTTCACACACACACACACACACACACACACACACACACAAAAAGAGCAAAGCACAAACCATATGATCCAGCAATCCCATTCCTGGGCATACATCCTGAATAGATGAAAACTCTAATTCAAAAAGATACATGCACCCCAATGTTCATAGCAGCACTGTTCACCACAGCCAAGACACAGAGACAGCCCAAGTGCCTATTGATAGATGATTGGTTTAGGATGTGGTGTATATATATATATACATATATATAATGGAATATTAGTCATAAAAAAGCATGAAATATTGCCATTTGCAGCAACATAGATGGACCTAGAGAATATCATACTAAGTGAAGTCAGACAGAGAAAGACAAATATCATATGATATCACTTATATGTGGAATCTAAAAAATAATACAAACAAATCTATATACAAAACAGAAGTAGATTCACAGAACTAGAAAACAAACTTATGGTTACCAAAGGAAAAAGGGAGGGGGAGAGGGATAGACCAGGAGTATGGGCTTACCAAATTCAAACTACTGTACACAAAATAGATAAGCAACAAGGATTTATACAGGGAACTATATTCAATATCTTATAATAACCTATCATGGAAAATAATCTGAAAAAATATATATATGTATAACTGAATCACTTTGCTGTATACCTGAAACGAATACAATATTGTCAATCAACGATATTTCAATAAAAAATAAAAAATTTTAAAAAGAGCAAAGCACAAACTAGAGCAAGGTTACAAGCATGAGTTGGAACCCACATTACAAAGAAGAGGAATCAAAGAGTCAATGAACTTCAAGATACATACAAACAATCTGGTGTCCCATTAAGAGTCAGTGGGATCCATGTGTACTCACAGAAATACAGCATTTGTAGGCCTGAAAGCTATCCTTTCACTTTCTTGGCTTCTTGGCTTTATTCAAAATTCTTTGTACAGTCTGAGTTTCCCTACAGAAAGAAGACAAAATATTTAAATGGTTACAGAATAGATAATCACCCCATGAAGAAAAGTTAAGAAGTTGAGAAAGGTTATCCAGAAAAGGAAAAAGCTAATAAGTGATCAATAAAAACTACTTAATATGTAACAAGTGTCTATAAGGAGAGACCTGACTACTTTTGTGGCTTCACAGAAACCACATAAGAGAAAAATTAGCTTAAATTGCCATGAGGCTTTTTCATCAGAAACTTCCTCTCATATCTTGGAGAGCTTTAAAATTAGAATGGCCAGCCATCTGGTTGACATGGCCCTACCAAGAAAGAAGGGTGGTCTTCAGGAAAGTCTTTTAGATCCTTATCAATCTATGATTCTATTATTTGACTCTGTCTTGACTCTGCACATACATAAAATGATGGCCACAAGGCCTTCTTCCATCACCAGCCAGACCACAATCTTCACGTGGGCAGAAACCATTTCTGTTTCGTTCACTTCTCTCCTCAGCACCCAACCTTAGTGCCTGGCTTTTTGGTGTTCAATCAACACTTGTTGAACACGCACATTAATAAGTAAATCAACATTGAATCATAAAGAAGATGGCCAATTATTTTCTGCTTTTTTAGACTTATGAGAACTCAAACTAGAAGAACAAGAGCAAAAGAATGTTGCTATCGTTAATTTCTATTCAATCATCTAAAAGAACTTAAGTAGATAGTCTACAGAAAAGCCTAGGAAAAGGCATTAACACAGGGCCTGACCCACTATAGTCACTATGGCAAATGTAATTTACAAAGATGGCCACGTTTAATGTATAACCCATCCCACTCTTCTTACAAAGTGACACTGACACACCTCCATTAGGGTCCACATTCCCTTTCCTTGAACCCAGACACACCTTGTAACTGTCCTAAATGTTACAAAAATGATGCAATGTTATTTCTGAGTCTAAGTTATACAAGGCAATATATGGCTTTCTCTCTTTCCTTTAGAATGTTTACCCTTGTAACCCAGCTACCATGTTGGGGAGAGGCCTAGGCCACATGGAAAGGCCACAGGTGGTGACCCAACATCAAGCACTAGACATGTGAGTGAACGAGACTTCAGAAGATTCCAGCCCCCAGCCTTCAAGCCTTCCCACTGGGGCCTCAGTCACCATGGAGCCATCTCTCCTGTGCTATGCCTGAATTTTGGACACACCAAAATCATAAAAGTTAATATATGATTATTTTTATCTTAAACAACTGAGTTTCAGGTAATTTGTTACACAGCATGATAAGTAATATAGGGATTACTCGATGTTAGTTCAATTAGTTTAACTGGCTTGAATATCCCCAGGTCAGCTGAACAGATTTGCTGAACGCCTACTCTTATATGTCTGGCACAGGTTTAGGCGCTAGGAATACACACACTTGAGTCAGGCCCCTCCCTTCTACTAGCTTCCTGTAAGGGGAATAAACACAAAGTAAAAAGTTAATTTCAGCATACTATGATCTGTCTTTCTATTACTAGTGGATCCTTCCTGGCTCAAACTTGGATCCTGAAATGGGGAGCTGGTGACCCCTGTGGGTACCTCTTAAACTGATTGGCATGTGATCTCCTGGCTTTTCTTGTGATGGTGGGGACAAGAAAAGTAGCTAAAGAAGGAGGTGGAGGTTATATTTACAGTGGGCTGGGGCTCCTGAGGAGAGGGAGAGGTACAGAACAAGGACAGGCATCGTTTACACAACCCAGGCCTGATTCTGAGTCTCTTTGAGAGGGGAGTCAATTGAGAAGTGAAGAGAGTTAAGCTTTTGAAAGATCTTGTGACACCCTCAGTGCAGTCAGGGCTGTTTCAGGGGCCCAAGTGGTAAAGGCAGAGTCTGCAAGACATCAATACTGTGTTACCGCGTTGGTTATTTCTTATTAATTGGTTATTTCTTATTAATACATTCATGGTCTGAGTTTTTTTTTTAATTGTGATAAAATATATATACCATAAAATGTACCATTTTGGCCATTTTGAAGAGTACAGTTCAATGGCATTAAGTATATTCACAGTATTGTGCAACCATCACCACCATTTGTCTCCAGAACTTCTTCACCATCCCAAACTCAAACCGAAGCTCCACATCCACGATAACTCCCCGCTCTCCCTCCTGCCAGCCCCTGGTAGCTTCCTTTCTACCTTCTGGCTCTACAAACTTGACCATCCTAGGTACTGGTTCACAAACTCAGGAGCATCCCAGTGAAATCTGAGACCGGCGCCTTACACGGAGGTGCAGGGAGGGACCGAGAAAGAGGCAGCCCACTCCAGGGTGGTAGGTGGCAGTTTTAACAAGCAGGGGAACTTACTTATGAGGCTTGTCTTTAGGGGCCGCACGATGAGTGTCTGTCCGCCCTGCCTGCCAGCATCTTAACTGTTTATACAGACGCCTTAAGGGGGTTCAGTCACGTATGCATTCAAATGGTCTCAACAACACACTGCTCCCTCCAGCCTGTGTCCTTGAAAATGTCTCCTAGTGTGGGAATGGTGAGTGAAATACACATTCACAGAACAGGGCGGGGGGTAAGGAGCCTCCCATTGCCCGGGTCCAGTTCACGGGTGAACCAGCGGTCATGTGCTCGCGATGACCTCCTCCAACCCGCTACGCCTCACAACCTGCTCTTACAATTTTACAGGCCCCTCGTTTTTTGCAATGTGCCCTGAGCAGTCAGCGAGGGGTGTCACTAGCGTGGAGGTAGTTCATTCGGTGGCCCTCTGGCTGTACTGGAAGCCGATACCACAGCAATGATACAGGCACGTGCAAGAGAAAAGACAGATTAAGAAAATGATTCCCAAAATAAGTAAGAATTTTTCCATTAAGAGTTCCATCATCCAAACTTTTGATTTTTTAAGTCCCCTAGGCCAGGGGTCAGATCATTCAGAGTGTTCACTAGTGTCCTCATGTGATTTAATAAAGATGACACATGAGCAGACTCATCAGGTATGAACACACAACAGTCTGCTTGGATAATGACACAGGTGCCTCCTGCGAGGCAGTAATAATGTCCAAGGCCATCCTGTTTTGGAGGACAGCTTTTCTCATTAGAGATTTCAGTATTCAGTAATGACAGGCTTTGCCAGGTATTACTTAAGCCTTGTTCCAGGCCAATGGAAGGGACAAAGATGGTGGCCAAATGATTGTACCAGTGGAAAAGGGAACATGCGCACCTGGCCTTGAGGAGAGGGAGGTTGGCAATGTCTGTTACTATGGGGTGGATTCTCTCCTGCACCCAGGGAAAACCCAGGGCACAGCTGCCCAATCTCCCAGGTGGCAGCCGCAGCCACAGATGTGTACCATGTAACCACTGGGTCCCACTGGGGGTGACCCTATAAATACATGGGCGTGAGCGGTGCAACAAGTCAATGCCACACCAGTCACTATCCTTTAATGTGACAGAATGACTGCACCGTTCCAGTGATATCCATCCCTTATTCCTGGTACAATTGTGTTGGTTCTATTTAAAGTGATTTTTCTATTCCCAACATAGGGGTGCCCACGTGCTCAAATGTCTATTACCTGGGTGAGTGACATGAACCCACCCCAAGTCTGAGTATAGTTACCCATCGGTCTGGTGATGGAATTTTTAGGGCCCTGTCGGTCAGTAGGTTGATGCTTGCCTGTGTAGTTTAACTGACAGAAAAAGAACACCCATGCATATTGATAGTGTGTGTCACAGGCCAGGTGTCCGGATCAGTATGGGTGATATCAGACGAATTAAGAGCGCTAGTCCTAGTTTGTTCTTCCTTAATGTACTGCTTTAGGGCCTTCCAATCCCCTTCCTGGAGTGGCGATGCCCACCGTGGCAATCCTGACAAGCTAGAGAGGGGCAGCTGCTCACATACCCAATAGCTGGATTGATTCCTTTGCCAGGCATTCAAGTGGGCCCGCTGAAGAAAATTATTTCCATCAGGTGCCCATTCTGTGACCAAACACCATAAGGGCAGCAGAAGTCAAATGTTGAAAAGACAGATATTTAGTAAGAACTTGCATGCGAAGGTCTTCCCCTTCTACAAGAATTACGCTTGTGGCCTGACCCTTAGATGTTAATGGGGCTGCAGCGTTAGAAGTCTGACCCAGTTGTGCAGACCCTTCTACAAGAATTACACTTGTGGCCTGACCCTTAGATGTTAATGGGGCTGCAGCGTTAGAAGTCTGACCCAGTTGTGCAGACCCTCCATGTTGGCCTGGGGAGGCAAAACTGGGAGGACCCGCACCTTCTCCCGTCTCTCAGTGCTGCACGTGCCATTCCAGGTAGAGTGCATTTCAGCAGATCCGGTGTGCAGCAAGACAACAGGATCCCAGTAAAAACTGAGGGCTTCCCCCTCGGCCAGGGTGCAAAGTAATCCATCCATCCTCGTGGGACATCACATTGCAAATTCCAGTGGATAACGCCTTTCCCAGGCATGATGGGACCTGGTGTTCACCGCAGCTTAGCACGTTGATCCATGGTAAGAATCGGGACAGTGGTTGTTTCCCGTGACTTCCATAACTTTATAGTGTTGGGTGTTTCAGCAGGGGTCCCCAGGGCATATGGGGCAACGCTGTACTGGTTGCTCATGCGAATGTATAAAGGCTGGGATAGTACTTTAGTCCACTACGCCAAGGCGGCTTTACCTGTTAGCCATTTAAGCTGCTGCTTTAATATTCCTTTCTTCCTTTTCTACCAACCTTGCTGCTTGCAGGTCATAGGGGAGATGGAACCTCCCTTCAGCGTCATGTTCTTTTACTCAGTCTTGCACATCATGACCTTTGAAACGTGACCCTCGATCACTATCAGTTTGATGAGGTTATCTGTACGTGGTATTCAGCTTCTCTAATCTCCTAATGGTGGCAGTCTGGTTTCCATGGCAGCAGGGGAAAGCTTGGGTTAGGCCACATGCACTGTCCACACAAAACAGGGCATATTTAGAGCCCTCACTCAGAGAGGGAGGGGCCAATATTATCAGTTTGCTAATCTGTCCCTGGTTGGAAACTCCAGTGAACGGCTTCAGACTCCTTTGGCAGTTGCCATGGGTGTTGTTTAGAATACACAGAACGTGCTGTTACCAAATTAACCAAATCACTGTCTATCAAGGGCAAGCCGGCATCCTTGGCAACATGCCATCCCGCCCAGGTGCTCTGGTTGCCACTTTTTCTAAGTCCCTAATCTGCTGTGTCTACTGAAGGATCAGTTGCTAGGCTTCACACCCAGGCTAGGGCAGCAGCTTCCCGATTGCCAGGGGGTGTCAGCACCTTATGAGCCAGGACGAGGAAGACAGTGAGGGTGTCTTTCCACACATCCTGACCCCACAAGGACTTATTCATGATCATCCACCCCTCGGCTTCCCACTGTCCAAGCCACAGGGTTAACCCCTTTAAAACAGCCCAACGATTAGTGCAAAGGGTTAACGGCCAGGGCTTCTGAGTGACCGCCAGCCAGACTGCCCCGTTCAGCCCACTGGCTGCTGCGGTTCGTTCCTGTTTCCATCCAGATGGTGTCAGTGTTGGGCTAATAGAGACTGCAGTCCGTGTGGACAGATGGCCCCAACTAGACCATCTGCACGCCAGACATCAGTGGGAGTTTCCCCCCTCCGTCTCTAAGGGCTGCAGGGGCCGCCACAGCTATGGGGCGGGGAGGGGCATCTGGAGGATCCACATACTCCACAGGGCCTGGAAGCACCCACGTTTCTAGAGACAGTGGGCTGGCGGGCAGGGTGCTCCTGTGCGACAAACGGGTGTGTCATTTAATCAACATGGGAGTTTAAGCCATGACAGAGGTAGGTCAACAGAACGTATTTCTAACCCACGCTTGATAGGAAGGGAAGTTCTTGCCAGGATATATTGTTCCTTCATGGGAGGCTGTACCTGGAGGGGCTCTTTGTACACAGCAAGGAGCTAGTGCTCTCTGGGGGTATCAGGTTTCTGCCCTCTTCCAGAACTGAGACCAAAATCCTAGGGGTGCTCTCTCCCTCTGTTGTCTCTGCCACACTGCCCAACCCATACCTTCCAGAGTCACACATGCCTCTAATTCAAATGGTGGCCTGCTTGGGAGATGCCCAGAGCTTTCATCTGCTTCACTAGTTCATTTCTGCCTGCTTGAAGGGAGCTTGCTGCTCTGATTCCCAGGCCCACATGTGCCCCTTCTTTACCAGGAGGTATAAGGGACAGAGGCACTGTGCCAGGTGGGAATAAAGGTCCTCCCAAACCCCAGAAGTCCTACAAAGGCTTGCACTTCTTTCACCTTCTTAGGGGTTAGACAGGCTTGCACCTTATCAATCACAGCTTATGGGACACTCTGGGTCTTGCCCAACGAAACGACTCCCAAAAACTTTACAGTGGTGCCTGGGCCTTGAGTTTTCTGTGGGTTTGCCGCCCATCCTCTCCCTCACAGATGTTCCAGTAGAGTCTGCAGAAGGTCCTGCAGCAGCGACAAGACTTCAGAGGTTAACACTATATCATCAATGTAACAGGCCATTTTTCTGAAGTGGGGAAGACGAACAGGGCCACATCTTGGGCTACCATCCCGTGACATACATGGGATGTCAGGTAGCCCTGGGGAAGCAATTGTTGCCCCTCCCACGTGAAAGCAAATGGATCTTATGACTAGGTGGCCAGCAGTGTACTGAAAAAAGCACTTGCTAAGTCTAGTACAGCATGGTACATTCCTAGGACAGCAGCCAAGATATCTAAGATGGTGGCAATGTCGAGCACAGCCCCTTGGGTGGGAGCAGTACCTTGTTCAGTGCTCTGTGGTCCATGATCATCTGCCATGAGCCATCTGGCTTTTTCACCAGCCATACTGGGCTGTTGAGAGCACTAAGGGCAGGACATAAGATACCCAGTTCTTGGATGGTTTCTTTTATTTCCTTATGCCCCCAGGCAGTTAACATTGTTTGACAATTACCACTCTTCCCCAGGGGCAGTAGATTTACTGGTTCCTAGTTGGCATATCCCTCAGCACTGGTTTGATTACCCTAGCCTGGAGGCAGAATTCACTGACAGAGGTTTGCAGAGTTTGATTTTGTAGAATATCAGTGCCCAATCTGTTCTCTGGTATTGGAGAGATAAAAACCTCGTGTATTCTTGAGGGGGAGAACACGCAACTTGCAGTGTCAAAGAGACCTTCGCCCTCCATAACCATTGATGGCACTAAAGGGACCAGAAAACTTCAGAGGGTGACCATGTATTAGAGTACATTTGGCTCCAGTCAACCAGAACTGTCACCTTTTGTTTACTTCTGGGGGAGTCAGTGAATAGTGAACTCAACAGGATGCCTCCGATAGCCTCCAATGGCCCTCACCTGGAGGTGATCTTGGCCTGCATCCTATACCCGGGGCATGGTGGCAGGGGGCACCCTGAATAGGACTGTATCCCTGAGGCCTCTGCTGGAGCAGGCAGGGCATCAGGGATGGTAGGGGCAGATGGGCAGGTCTGCACTGTTCAGGTTTTAAGGGTTTCCACAGGAGACCAACACTGTGTTTCAAGTGGGTCCTGGCAGCAATGAGGTCAAACCACATTCGCTTCCGCATTACTTTTACAAGATTCTTTACAGCCATTTGGTATAGCCTTTCGGGCTTTTGAGCTCCCTTTCTACCTTGGGTCTCTCCCATAGCCCGTACCCGTTCCAAGGATTTGTCATTTCCCCCCCAGATCAACAGTGGATTGCCTAGCATCACAGATATCTTGCCCACCAAGGGGCTCAGCATGGATATCAGTGTCCAAGCTGGGTGCTGGTGGCAGACTGGAGTATTTTAGCCTTCATTCCTGCAGTGAATGTGGCCTGATCGGGGCTTTCAAAAACAGGGGTGTGATTGGTCTGTCTCATTCCCAGCTCCCTAAGAACTTATCGCACCTCCTCTATAAATTTCCAGGATCCCACATGCCTAGCGAGGGCCCCCTCATTGGGCCAAGCCTCCCCACAGGCTAGACTAATCCGACCTGTAACAGAGTGAGGACGTACTGTGACCGCACCCAGGGGAACACGCAGGCAACACTGAAGGGCAGGGTGTGTGGCTATGTTGCTCATTTTCTCTGCCTCTTACCCAGTCATAAAAATGCCACTGTTCCCACAGCTACACTAACTTTGCCTGTTTACTTTCCCTCCCTTTCGCTGGAACTTAGCAGCTATACCAATAAGCTCAGTGGGAGAAACTTTTCTCATCATGAACGTGTCCTGACTTAGGGGCTGCCCTGTCGACTGGGGTTGTCGCTGTGCTTTTGCTTTCCTTTCTATTAGGGTCCCATGGCACCTATGTCTTAGGGGGCATTTCATCCGTTTCACTGTCAGTCACAGCATCCTCCCCTTCACTCTCCTCACTTTCCCAGGGATTCCAGCTCGTAGCCTCCCGATCAGCCTCTGTCACCAGCCCTCGGACCTTCAGCCGTGGCAGGTAGCACCCTCCTAGGGTTTTAAAACCACACCTAAGGTCTCCAGCCTCGCGTCCTGCTCTCCACCATGTCTGCCTGCCCTGAGCTAGTCCTCCTGTAACCTCAGCTCTTCTTCCCGCTTTCTAACTCCAGCTTCAGCCTCTAGCTGGGCATCGGTGGCCACCCAGCAGTCCAGCAGAAGCCGCCCGCCGTGCAGCCATTCGCTTCCTTCCAGCCCGCGGCGTGTCCTGCACAGCTCAAACCAGCGCGGGAAGCCAGCCGGCGCTCTCGGCTTTCCCAGACGCGCGCGGTGGTCCACGGGCATCTAAACCCAGGCCACCCCTCCCCACACGGAGGTCAACAGCCAACCTGGGATTTTCCCTACAGATGCCTCTTTCCCAAGATCCATTTCTTCGGTCTCCTGGCTGGTTCACCAACTGTGGAATGGCAAACTCTGGAGCTTCCCGGGTGAAATCTAAAACTAGCCCCCATACCCAGAGGGCAAGGAGAAGCCAAAGAAAGAGGCAGCCCACTCCGGATTGGTAGGTGGCAGTTTTAACAAGCAAGGGAATTTACTTACCAGGCTTGCCTTGGCGGTCGCAAGACAAGTAGCTGTCCGCCCCTGCCCGCCAGCATCTTAAGTGTGTATAGAATCCTTAACGGGGTTTAGTCAGGTATGCATCTGAATAAGCTCAACACCACATTGTTCTCAAGCCTGCATCCTTGAAAACTGCTCCCACTGTGCGAACAGTGGGTGAAACATACACTCAAAGGACAGGGGAGGGTGTGAAGAGCCTCCAACCGCCCTGGTCCAGTTACTGGGTCAACCAGTGGTCACATCCTCTCAATGACCTCCTCCAACGCCAGATACATCATGTAAGTGAATGATACAGTATTTGTTTTATGTGTGTCTGGCTTTCTTCACTTAACATAATGTTTTCAAGTTTCATCCATGCTGTAGCATATGTTAGCATTTCATTCATTTTTAAAGCTGAATAATATTCTATTGTATGTATATACCACATTTTGTTTGTCCACTCATCCATGGATGGACACTGGATTCCTTCCACCTTCGGCTGTTATGAATAATGCAGCTATGCACGTGGGTGTCCCTGCTTTCAGGTCTTTGGGGTATATCCCCAGAAATGGAATTGCACTACATGCTAGATCACTGGGCTCCCTTTCTCAGTTTATCTCAATTCCCCTGCGTCTTCAATCTTTGCTCAAAGCCAAGCAAAACCCCATCCTGGGATCCATGCTGTCTTCACTGTCCTTGCTGCAGGTGGCTGGGCTGCTGGAACAACTCGTACAGCCACATAGATTGGCTGGAGTACGGGGCCCACCACACTGCCCATCAATTCTTCCGTTGCTCTAGAACTCCATAGCCCACTCCCACAGTGGCTATTCCAAGCCTTTACTGCACTCCTCCAGCCCCACACCTTCCTGGATTCTCTCCGCTCAACACCTTACTTCACCTCTTAAAGTGAGGTTTCCCAATCTCCTTCATTCACATTGCACCTTCATGATTTTTGCTCTAATCATTTACCCTGGAACTATCATTTAGTATGTCTCTTTAAATCATTTAATTTTTAATTATTTATTTATTGGCAATAACATCCGGAAGGGTCCCAGTTGTGCTATACAAGATTTTTTTTTTTTTTTTTGGCTGCGTTGGGTCTTTGTTGCCGCGCAGGCTTTTCTCTAGTTGCGGCGAGCGGGGGCTACTCTTCGTTGCGGTGTGCAGGCTTCTCATTGTGGTGGCTTCTCTTGTTGCGGAGCATGGGCTCTAGGCGTGCAGGCTTCAGTAGTTATAGTATGCGGACTGAATATCTGTAGCTCGTGGGATCCAGAGCACAGGCTCAGTAGTTGTGGCGCACGGGCTTCGTTGCTCCGCGGCATGTGGGATCTTCCCGGACCAGGGCTCGAACCCGTGTCCCCTGCATTGGCAGGCGGATTCTTAACCACTATGCCAACAGGGAAGTCCCCAAGATATTTTTTCTATAACACAGCTATTCAAAATGTTCATTCAGACACCACTTACAATTATTACCATCAGTAAGTATACCATAATTTGGAAAACTGTCTTCTGTGAATGAGATGAATGGCATTGAGAGCGTACCTGTTCATCCTCTACAAGCTCTCCTACATCCACACCCAGGAGATCCCACCATCTGGAATCTTAACTCCATCACCCATTGTCCTATTAGGAAACTTGATCCATCAGGAGCCTCCTCTCTCCTCCCACATTTTGACCTCTTTCAGCTCTTCTGGTTCCCATCTCTTGTGCTAGGACTTCGTCACCTGTCCCACTTAAGTCTCCACGCTCTTCTTTCATCACACCCTACTTCTTGCACAGAAACACTAAACTGCTTGAGTTTTTAGCACATATTGTTTTCTCTCACCTTCTTACCGTTGCCCAGGGTCTTTTCTCGGTCTATAATTCCTTTCTCTACCTCCCCACCTCATCTGAAAAAAAAAAGATAAGAATCTATGGACTGAAAGAGGATAAGAGGTTTGATTTCTTTCTTTTTATGATCTCTAATTTTAAATGGACACAACATATGGCCAAGTTATATACATTTGCTCAGTTTTACCACCATCCCTCATTCCCAGCCACCATTCTTTTATAAAACTCTATTATAAAATTTTTAATATTTTTTCCATTCTTTACTCTGGCATCAAAAGACCTTGTGGATGTATAATACTGACAATAACACTACCAAGTCCACAAGTTCAGCTCTGAGTACAAAGTAAAAGAAATGTGTCCAAAATGTCTTTTGCCACAATATAAAGTCGCTCTCAGCAGATATAACATATTTTTCTATGTAACATAAATTAAATCTTTAAACCATATCTTGTTGCTAAAATAAAAGTGCTCTCTAATTTTATCTAGATATCAGACAATATAAATATTTAGAAAGTTTATTATACTTAATATAATGATCTTTCTATTACCAATTAATAATTATAGAATTACTATATATAATGCTTTTGATTTGCTCAAATTATTTGACCAAGGTAATCTTTCCTAGAAGACTTCAAATGGATGGATGGATTTCTTCCTAAGTTTTATTTTTCCAAGGTCACAGGAGGAACAGAAATTTTAGTTTGCCACCTCAGTTTCCAAGTCTAATACCTGCAACTTTTTATTGCAACAGTAAAGCAGCAGAAATTACAAGAACTTTCTTTCTTGCTACAGACTGCCCATAAATCCTACATTCCACTGGATTCTGGACAGTGGGTACTGGATGAGGCACATTTCAAGTGCCAGTTTTTTATAGAACATGTCTACAAAAAGATTAATCATTTTAATGTTGTTCATAGTTATCCTTGAAACCTGGTACGCTAGTAGTTAGAAAATATCCTATATTTTACGCTTCAAAGTTCTCAACCTATAAGAACATTTTTTGTTCTTTCACATATCTCACATCATTTCATCGCAACCATAATCTTGGTTGTGTGGCAAGTGCCCTCTTTTCTTATTCCACTTCCTTCTGAGAGAGAATTGCCTTAGTCTGCATTTGGGGAAGCCATATGCTTCAGGGGAAGCTGGGTAATTCTGCCTCTGCTGTGATAATGCGATTGCCTTTGTCAGTGACTGGTTTGTGAATGACAAAGAAATGTGAGGGCAAATCTCTGAGGAACCTCTAGGGAGGTTTTAAAGCACACTAGGGGAACCCCTCTCGTTTCCTGTCTCTGGAAGCTGAAGCCACAGAGGAAGAAAGTGAGTCCATAAGAGGCTGTAGGCCGAAGGCCCAGGCATTAAAGGGAGTGGATGGAAGGGAGGAGACAGAGGGCAAAATACTTATAAACAATAGACAATATATACAAACGTAAAATAAATATATAGAAAACATACAGAAAAGTGTACAGTGGCACGCTGACATAGATCCTTAATGCAACCAAAACTCCAAAGCAGTAGCACACCTCAACAAAAGAGAGACTGATGCAAAAAACATCAAGGAATGAACTACAACTACATGTATCCCCTCACCATGTATCCTCTCTTATCGACTCTCTTCATCTCCCCCAACTGTAGCAACTTTATCTAGTCTTGGGGCTGGGGCGTTACCTGGATCTGTCCAATACTCTTCTATGCCTCTTGTTTGTGTCACAGGGTTATTATACTTGGGTCCTTCAGAGTTCTGATTTTTGACACTGATTTTCTTACAACTCAAAATTTTATATCTTCAACTACTGTCCCTGCCATGAATGTCATATGTGCATTTGAGAACATGAAACTAAAATTGACTTTTTTTTATTACTCAAGACCCTTACGTGATAGTCCTGGCATTGCTGTTCTAATAAGCAGACGCTGAGAACACTTAGTACTACCTTCCCTGCTGCCTGGCTAGAGAACGCATGGTATGACTCACAGGCAGATCAAGGAAAGAAGTATAGATTAATATTTTAGGTTATCATCTCGTTACACTAAAGAAAAGTTTGCAATTATTTTGATATCTTATTTCAAAATAAGTATGGGAAAATGTAAGACATTTTCCTTTAACTTATCTTAAATAAGTGAAATAGAACATTTATTGATGATGTATTGATGAACAGCAAACCTATTCATGAAAACCCTGATTCATTTTTATTTTCAGTTTAATTTTGACATATTGTGAGGGTTCTTTGTTAAAGATATGATGTTAAGTTAAAACATTTCTTAAGTATATTTCCAATGGGACAACCTTATCCAACAAAAATCCAAAGTTCCAATTTGCCCAGCCAATTTGACGTAGTCCTCATGTGGACGTAGATCAGGACTGCAACAGTAACATGGGCATTAGTCACAACCTTGCCTCTTTCTGTTGAAGAACATTTCCAGTTTGCACTGGGAGCTGAATATTTTGCCCTATATGGGAACAGCCCTACCCAGGCTGCCTGCATCCAGGGTTTCAATGCAGTTTAATACAGTCCCTCCACACAGTGTCTTTTCCTATCAGGTTGTTTTCTCCTATCCTGGATTTCAGAGCCAGGTGACCTAGGTCAGCTCACCACAATAGTGCTTCCTTATATAAGAGCTTGATGGGAAAGAATAAAGTCTACAACTTGTCACCTCATTTCTGCTTGTAGCACTGCCAAATTTGGGGGCAAATTTCGCTTCTCTTTTGCTCTACATGCCAATGAATGGTTGGGCCATCCTTGGGGCTCCCTTATTCGTTACTCTTCTCCTCCCATTCTGTCTATCAAGTGAAGTTCTTTGTTCGAGACATAACACACAAGGCACTGCCGTAAGATTACTCAGACTGCTGTGACAGTCAGCTTGACCATTAGGGTCCCTGGAGCTGACCAAAGAACCATGATCAGAATCTTCATCCTTTTGGCTACTGTTGAAAAAAGCACTGATGTCATATTCCATACAGTTTATAGGCTGTGATTTACCGCTGCTGGACAATTATTGTATTCATCATTTAATTATTACATATAAAGCTGTCATGAACGTCTGTATAAAGAATTTTTTCTTCAGTTGAATTTTTTCCACGTGATAAATTCCCATAAATGAGATTATTAAAACTACTACAAATTACAATTATGACAATTGTATAGAAATAAAATTTAGGGTAAAACCTATTTTAGAAAAAAAGAGAACACAACTTGCCTGAAAATTTGTGGCAACTCTACGTGGGGTCAAGACCTGGGAGGAAAGTGTCAAAATGAAAATTGTATTAAGGTAATGAGATTAGGAGTGATTTTTTTTTTCAAAAATTTACAAAATGATGTTAAATTTTACTGCAATTTTTTAAAAGAGCACTGAAGTTTTCTAATTATAGGGGACATGAGTTTCTCATTGAAAAAGTATTTATTCTTATTCTCTAAAGAGTATGTGGAAAAAGAGTGGGTTTTCTTCAGAACATTAGAGCATTTAATGACATAGTCAAACTATACTGGTATTGTTTGCTGGGGTTTCAATAGTTGAAAAGTATCTAAAGAACAATAACAACAACAAAAAGCATCTCAAAGTACCCTGTTTTTATTGTGCTGCTCTTTGTCATAAATGTGCACATTTGGGGAGTTGTAATAATGACTGATCTACTAATTCAACATAATTGAATAATCATTTCTTCATATTTTAGTCTTCATTCATTCAGATTTGAATTTAGTTTACATCTTGTATGTAGATTCCAGAGGAAAGACAAAGCAAACAATGAGAAGGAAAAAACACTGAGGGTTGGGTGGATTTGCTTTGTGTGAACAAGTAATAAAACATTTCCTCTATTTGTAAAATTGTCTTAAAGGATGGAGAATAGCATTAATGCGTTCTAGTAGCTTACTTTAAATCAACATTTAAACTTTAAGTCTTTATTCCTTTTGCTTCTAAGTATCATTATGTATCACTTTGTCCTTACTTCGACAATTAGGTAATCTCTAGCATTTAACAGGAAGCTTTTGTTTTATGTCTAGAATGGCCACGTTCGCTAAAGTAGATACTATTTTTAAAAATTAATGTGCCTCATTAATTTCATTCTGAAATCACAGTACAAAAGTGCTGTAGACTGCTGCTGTGAATGCTGGGTGTTTTTTTTCTTTTTTTGGAGGGGGGAGGGTGTGTGTTTTGGTTTTGGTTTGGCTTTTTACTTAAGATTTTATGCTGTATGGTGTGTGTGTGTGTGTGTGTGTGTGTGTGTGTGTGTGTGTGTGTGTGTGAAAGCGAGAGAGAGAGAGAGATTTGGTAAGGTTCAGCAGGGGAAATACAAGGAAAAAGAAGTTACAAGAAGAAAGTTTCAAGTTTTGCAAATAGGTCACTCATTAAAGTTTATATGGTAAATGCAGGAAGGCTCATCCCTGGGTTTTATAGAGCATTCTGGGTGGGCAGAAGCGTCGGCAGAACCCAAAGCTTACGTAAACCATTGCTCTTTCAAATACCCCTCTAACTCCTCAATGAACATTCAGCTACTCCTTACCCTTAAGTAAACACACTCAAGAATCAAAGGAAGACAAACTCGGTTACACAATTCAACAAACTATTCATTTCTCATGCACCTTTTACAGATATGTGAATGCTAAAGAATGCTGGACCTGGAGGAGAAGAGGGATGTACAATAAATTACTTAAGGAATTAGCAGTACTTTTTATTTTCTTTACTTAATAATGTCATCTTTTCCATTTTTAAAGATTTTCAAAAGTCACCCCCAAATCTGTGGCATGATCAACAACAATATACACTAGAGATGGAAACATCTAAGATTTTTTAAAGCATTTTTAATTTTTATGGACATGGGCAACTAAATAGATGATCTGCTTCCTTAGGAAAGCATAAAACACTTCTCCAGTAAAAGCTAAAAATGATTCCTACCTCCAAGAATCTTGCTAGCTTTATTTCCCAGGTATTTTTAGAAAAATTTCAGTTTATGGGCTCCACTGTACCTCTGGACTCTTTAGTCTCATAATTCAAGGTCACTACTTCATAGTTCTCTGGGTAACCTTGTTCCTAGAATTCCCCTTCCAAGCTCCCATCACCAGGGAGGGCTCTGGCTCTTATACTTTCCACACAGCATCAAGTTCAGGGCTTAATAATCATAAGGCTTTACCTGCTTCTATTAGCATTCTTGAGATACATTAAAATAAGTAGCCAATGACTAAAATTGCTTGGATTTTTCTCCACTCTAAATGACTTATAAGATTACGTACTTACTTGAACAGTCACATGAGAATTTCTTGACATTATTTTTCCTGGTTTAGATTTTTAGTTAACTACACAATTGAAATCCCTGTCATATGACAAGAGATTTTTGAATGAAACCTGGAAGTTTCACATTATGTTTTGAGACTGGATCTTAATGAGTACCTTCTGTTTTAGAGGGCTTTCTCTGGACAGGAAAAGGAGTTGCTGCCTTGTTACTGCAGGCAGAGTGGAAGCCCAGGTCTCCCGCTCGGCCTGCACTGACACGCAAGGAGGGGGTCCCCTCATTACTGCTGAGGGGGGAAGGTTATTCCAGCTCCTCACACGGTGTCCACTAACCCTGAGGAGGGGTGGCGTTGTTATCGCTGGATGGCAAAAGTCCTAACTCCCCTCTAGGCCTCTTCTGACACCCAAGTGCAAGCTCCCTACCTGGCCTTCTCAGCCCAGTGGAGGGAGGGTGCCTCGTTACAGCCTGGCAAGCATGAAGTCTAGACTCCTCACTTCGTTGGTGAAGGTAGCAATGAAACCATGTTTATATTCTGTGTGTTTGGCTGCAGCACAGTGGCTACTGTGTAACAGTTTTCTGTCTTGTTAGGTTGGCCCTTTCCTGGTCCTTTGTAGAGAGATCAGAGTTTTGCTGGGGGCTGTTTGTGTCTGTGGCCTTTAGTGTTTCCGGGATGCTGGCTTCTTTGGCTCCATGTCTGGGATATACAAAGCAAGGAAAACTCAGGGAACTCACCCCCATGTTGTCTCCTTGGTCCCAAGGTTCCTGGCTGGTCTGCCTTCTTCCCTCCACCTTTTCTTAGTTAGCTATGTTCTATGTAATGTTCAGATACAAGGCTAGCAAAATATGTGCAAGATCTATATGTGAAAAATTACAAAACTCTGACTAATGAAATCACAGAAGAACTGAATAAATGGAGAGAGTTTCCGTGCTCATGGATGGGTAGACTCGATATTTCATCAAGATGTCAGTTCTTCCCAACTAGATCTATATAGATTTAATGCAATGCTACCTAGGATAGACTTTCACATATTTGGTCAGAACTGTTTTGAGAGCAAAATATTTGGGCTTTGAAGTTAAATGGAATTTGAGTGTAAATTGTGGTCATCTCATAAATGGTACAGTTTCTTCAGATTTTGTTCTAGATAAAATAAAACTGCCTAAAAGATTTCAGCTGAGGACTCCAGCTTCTAGGAAGACAGAGTAAACATACTTTCCCTATTCCTCCCACTAAATACAACTAAAATTCCTGCTTTCACTACATCTGCATCAGAATTTTGCTACAAGTTTTGATAACTTGTGTTTTCATTTTCATTTAATTCAAAATATTTTTAAATTTCTCCTGAGATTTCTTCTTTGACCCCCATGTGTTATTTAGACGTGTGTTGTTTAATCTCTACATATTTTAGGATTTTCCTGTTATCTTTCTGTTACTGATTTCTGGTTTAATTCCACCATGGTATGAGAACAAACATGGTATGATTTTTATCCTTTTAGATATTTGAGGTGTGCTTTGTGGTCCAGAATGTGGTCTGTCTTGGTGAATGTTCCATGTGAACTTGAGAAGAATGTGTGTATTGTGCTGTTGTGGATGAAGTAGTCTATGATATCAATCATATCCAGTTGATTGGTGGTGGTGCTGAGTTCAGCTCTGTTCTTACTGATTTTCTGCCTGCTGGATCTGTCCAAAAATCCTGCCCTAAAAGACTTCAAATATAAGAATTCAGATAGTCTTGCGTTTGAGGCATGTGTATTGAAGACAGCTAATGGGACATCTAGTCAACAGCAGACCTAATGGGATGTATATTGTGAGTTTCTGAGGAACCCCAGATTTGGGCAGAATTGGGCAGATGTACTCTCCCCAGGTAGTACTGGACCGTGGCTGGCTTCCCTGGGCAGGGGTGGAACAGAGCATCCCTGGAGAACAGAGCACAACTGGAATTCCTGTGAACCATTAGCTGCAGAGAGGAAGAAGACAAGTTGAGCAGAGCATACCCAGGTATTTACATTTCAGATTTACCCATGAAATAAATTATTCCCCTGGGGAAGAGCTAATAAAGAGGTGGACGAGGTCAGGAGTTATACCAATTACATTCCCTCCACACAGATGAAACATCAAAAGTGGTGACCTCCCACCCCTTCCAAAAGTACACATTAAATCTTAAAAAAAAAAAAAACAACTCACAAACATGTAAGATATTAGCATTATTGGAAACATTTTCCCAGAATTTGAGGACCCAGAGATTTGTCAACTGTAGATGAATGGCTGAAGTTAATACACAGGATGAAGCTCACATTACAAGTAATTTCTCTTGCAGAATATTTTATATTCAGCCTTTACTCTTGCCTTCAGACAATGATAAACTAGGTTTGTGTTGGCCAAGAAATGGTAAGAGAGGAGGGGGAAAGGAAGAAAGGTCAGGAAGTCAGGGAGGTAAGAACAAAGAAGAGACAGGGGGAGAGAAAGGCAGGGAAGAGGTCATCACTGTTAACAAGGAAGTGTGAACAGTCCCAGGGTTTTTCTACCCAGAGTTGAGAGTGTGGTCAGTTTCAGAATCTGGACCCTGAGCAGACAAGAGGTATTTATCTCTGTAGGGCTTCTTTATATCTTATTGCTTTAACTTTTCTCTGGTAAAAATTATTTTTGTCTGGGGAAGAGAATTTGGGGTGGGGAAAAATGTATTTCTGATTAATATTAAGGGGGAAGGGCTTCCCTGGTGGTGCAGTGGTTGAGAGTCCGCCTGCCAGTGGACAGGGGACATGAGTTTGTGCCCCGGTCCGGGAAGATCCCACATGCTGCGGAGCGGCTGGGCCCGTGAGCCATGGCCGCTGGGCCTGCACGTCCGGAGCCTGTGCTCCGCAGCGGGAGAGGCCACGGCAGTGAGAGGCCCGCGTACCACAAAAAAAAAAAAAAAAAAAAAAAATTAAGGGGGAGCATGAGGCAGCACTCAAAGCCGCAGTAATCACTGCAAACCCACTATGGGGAGGCATCTGTGCAAGGCTTTCCTGGTGTGGACAACCCGTGAAGCTCAGCGTCCACCTCGCACTAGACCGGAGGGCAGAACCAGGGCAGGTGAGAGTGGAGACTGTGGGTTTTCTTTAGGCCCGTATGAGCAGCAGGGTCCTGACTCAAAAGAAGAATCAGACTTATCGTTTCATTTCTAAAAATAAAAATCGAGATCACGCATTTGGGAGCTGGATCACTGTAAAGGGAGTGCCTATTTCAGCTGGCCACTTCCGTTTGTTGTTTTACCAAGCAGAGATTTGAAAATGGCACCTGCTTCCCCTGGCAAGGTTTTGTTGATGGCCAGTGTGGGTAGCACTGAATGATCTTTGAGACAGTGGTTAAATTGTTGCTGTTGACATTTCCACTAAGCCCAGCTCTAGAAGCAATTGTTGAGAAGTTTGTCACTCTGTGGGGCTCCCAACTGGAAAATCAAGAGAATGAAGGGGCAGAGTAAAGCAGATGTAAACCTACTGCTTTCACACTGCTGTTGCAATGACTTGACTGACAATCAATAAACCAGGTGCAAGGAGCTTAGATGGTCAGTAACCCTGTGGGCATGCAAGACTTCTAACTTCTTTTTCATTTTGGTGGCTTCTGATGGCCTGAGCAGTTCTCCTGTCAATTTTGGGGAAACAGATAGTTATGCCTGTGTATAGTTTGAATTGCTCTTAAGTATCAATAGTAAAAAACTTGACTAATAACAACCAAGCAAATAATTTATTTTTCTCATTGAGCAAAAAGTTGGAAGGTAGGTGGGTCCAGGGCTGGTGCAATGCTCGATGATGTCAGGGAACCTCATGGCTCCTCCTTCCTTACCACTCTACATACTTAGTCTACCAACTGTTGCCTCAATGGCACAAGATAGCTGCTTAAGCTCCAGATGTCACACTTGAGCCCAAGGCAGGAAAAATTTGGGAAAAGGAAAGGAGGGGCTTTAAATATCTGTAGCTTTAGTCAGAGAACCCTGGGACACAATTTTGGTAATGAAGCAAGGAAAATTAACTTTAAACCCAGAATCATTTTATTCTTCTCTAAACCTACCCAGGCTGGTTATCCTCATCAACCCCAACCCCTTTCCACCTAATAACCTGGTTCTAGAGAATTTCTCACCAAAACAGCTGTAAGAGATCATAAGACAGGACATTTAAATGCTGCAAATACCTGATCCTGGAGCAGCCCAGCTCCCAAAGGCCTTGAAGCCACAAGTCACCCTTCATCTAGAGACTAAAGGACCACGGAAATAAGCCTTGGTTTCTCAGGAATAAACTACATTCGCAGGAAGAAATAATACTATCCCCTGAGAGCTGCCTCCTGGAATATAGAGAAAAAGGCACATTCTCTCCAACATTGTGCCTGGGAACATCTCACCTTGATGAAATTAGAAGTCATGCTGACATCACAGAACACAGGGCCATTCTAGTAAAATAATGTATGTGGAAAACGTCTGTGAGAGTATATGATAGTTAACAGTGGTTACTTCTGGAGAGGGAGAGGGAGTTGAGAGATATGTGAAAAGGCGATATCACAACTGATTCCATATATTTCTTGTACCCGTATATTTGGAGAAGAGGGTGCTTATACTATTGCTGGCTTCTGAAGTTAGTAATATGTCAAGCGGTAAAGTGAATGGCTCCAACGACAGGTGGAGAATCTCGGACTTGACTTTTTAAAGGTGTAACCGTGTGCTGGGCACACTGGACTAAGAAGTTACACTGGGCCTGGATCCTACCCTCAGCGGAAGTGACTAGGCATGAATGCAAATTACTCCGACCCAGAGTAGAAGGTGAAGAGGTTCAGGTGCAGTATCACGGGAACTGAAAAGAGAATTAGTTCCTTCTGAGGAGGAGCAAAGAGATGGTAAAATATGAAATGTTTAAACATACTTGCACACTTCCATCTTTTCAAGGTCTAGTTCCAGTGTCATCTGTGCAGTGAAGGGTGCCCTAGTTCTCTCAGAGATCAATTACTCAGACCCATGATGTTTGTTCCCATCTATCTCACGTTAGCACCTTTTTCTGTTTATAAATCTGCTTCCATTAGCCTCTGAGCTAAAGGACAGAAAGCATCTTACATACCCAGGGACACACACAGATCCCGGCCCTAGCAGCTATGCCACCCACCCCAGCCATCCATTCATTCAATTTGTCAAGATCTGTGCTAGGTGCTGGGGAGGCAAGCAAAGCTGAATACTAGAAAATATCCACACTGGGGACAGAAACACAAAAATCAACAGTGATGGCGCAGTGTCATAAATGCCTTGACGGGAATAATAGAGGGGTCTAAGAACCAAAAGGACCAGAGTCAGGGCAGGAGAGAATTTAAGCTCTTTTTGAAGAAGATGGGAAGAGGAATAAGGTAGGAGATGGATTTCATGTGGCGGCAACAGCATGATCCCTTCAAGAACTATGAACTGACACTCAATAACATCTCACCCCAACTACGATCACGGTAGAGTCCAAGGGACTTAGCTCCAATCTATGTGTTTCCCTTTCAAAGTCATAGACATTAAAAAAATAAATAAATCCAAGACTAAGAACCCATCATTCATAAGAGAAAGCTGGTGAAGTAATTTATCCTAGAATCAGAAACCACCTGCCCACGAACCTATTTTCTGTTCACTTCCCAACCAGGATTTCAGTGCACTGGCTCCCTGAGCAAAAGCAATGAGTCACCAATGATAGAGTGACAGCATCTCATCAGCTCACAGCGGAACTCTGAGGGGACTGGCCTGTAGGCTTCCGAGCTTCAGCCCAGAGACGTGTGTGCACTTCCTCTGCCCCACCAGCTGGAGTGCTTCCACTCTTTGTATAACTGGGCCCCTTAAAATCAATGGTCATCTAGGCAACTGTTGCTTTAATTCCACTTGCCACAGAGGAGATACAGGGAGCCAGCACTCGATCAACGTGATGCTACTATAATCACCCTTTCCAAAGGGACCGGCAGATAAAATGCCCACATCAGGCAAGGGCTTACTTCAGGTCCTGGAGGCATTTGCTAACACTAACTGGCAGCCCAGTCAGCAAACACACTGAGCCGAAAGATGTAGTGTCTACCTTTTTCTTTGGCATAAATCTCACCTAATCCTCAGGTACATATTGTGCTTCCCAACAAACAGATGGGGAAACTGAGGTGTGTCGGTTAAGCAAATTGCCTGAGCTTGCATGAGAGCTGGTATTTGAGTCCGGGGGTAATCTAGCTCTAAAACCCAGTCTTTCTGTTACACAAAGCTCCCTCTCTTAATCATCCACAGGCTCCTCAAGGATAGAGAAGGGAAGATACTAGTGGAAAAACATTATACTTTTTTGAGGCGAGAAAAATCAACTATATGGTAATTAATCCAATTCTGCTCACTTTACAGGATTATGGAGAAAGTAACTGCCTTCTCAGCACAAACAGTTCTATTCTGTCCCAACGCTCCCACACTGCCCTGCAGATGCAGCCCTGCGGAGAGCCACGCTGTGTGTTTAAAGGCAGGAAAACCAGAAGGCTCTCAGTGAGAGAGGTCATGAAGCAAGAACTCCAGAAATGCTCATTAACCGTTTGAGATCTGTATTACGTGCCTTTTCCTTGCCATGCAAAGTCTGACTTATGTCTTGATCCTAACACTTGTAACTTCCTATCACTTGTACACAAGGAGATAGATATAGAGAGAAACACATGATAAGAGAGGCATCAGCAGGACTACTAGACCAAAATCCACAACTTCAAACTATGGGAAGGAAATGTGCTGTCACAGGGCAGATGTATTGCATTGGAACCTCTGGAAATTGAGGCTGGGATGTTAATTTGCCCCCAATTCCCAGTTGACTATAATGCACCATATTGAATAACAATCACAGCCCTAGAGAGAGATTCAAAGAATCATTCAATCAAAAATTCACCTCTGGAGATCCTGCAGAATTAGGGATATGTACGACCCAGCTGTCTCTTAAAAGTTCATAACTCTCAGCTGAAAATGGTATTTAAGGTGAGGGTTTCAGCCATTTTGGCGAGTTACTCAGTTTTTCTGGGTCTTTCCCACGTATACATGTTATTAAACTTTTGTTTGATTTTATCCCGTTTGAAAAAAGAACGTTCATAAATCTCAGTGAAGTGACGCTTTCCACAGTCTCATCATTTTAAAAATCTGGATTTAGGAAGTGATATTTCACACTTTATTATATTAGGATGAGTGGTCACCAACGCTTGCTAGCAATTAAGGGTCTTTAGGTCTTCTCTCTGAATGAATAAAATGGGAATTAAAGGTTTACAGCCCAAATGCCAGTTAGTCAAACCAAATCACTATGCAGGAATTTACATGGCTGAGAAAACTAAGTTTGATGGAAACGAAATAACATATTTCCACACTAGGGATTTATGCACAAGTACAGTTCTTATACCTCTGAAGAGTTCATCTTTCCAACAAGGTTATTTGTTACTTTTCACATTCTGAGTCCTCCAGATTGCTTCTGAGCTTTGGGCAAACTTTTGTTGTACTTGCTCATCTCACTATGCTTCTGGTAAAGCTAAAAGAAGAAAAGAAACTGCTTTAAGGAAGGATAGTCTGTGGCCCTTCTCGCTGTCACTAAAGGTAAAGCACTGATTTAATTAAAACAAACACGAAGGAGTAGGAAAGTAATAAAGTGGGTTTGTTTGTTCTTTTTGTTTTGCAAGCTTGAGAGGAAAACCACCTTCAAGATTATGTGAACCAGTGTGTGATCTGGGCTTGCTATAACCTCAGCTGTTAAAGGGGCAACAGCCCTATCTCTTCCCTATTTAGCTGCTGAATTTTTTTTTTAAATGGTTTCCATGAAAACTAAGTGGGTTTTTTAGAAGCAGGTAGCTTAATCTCTCAAAACAAAAACAAACAAAAAAAGAAAGCTAAGTTGAAAACATCAAGAAAGAAAAGTGAAAACAAGCAAACATGTTGAGTTCAAAATAAACATTTTCTTTTTAACCGCTTAACTTTTACGGAAGTATGGAATGAGCTTTTTCTGTTTTTCTAAATAACTTTAGGGAAGGTTGCATTTTAGGTCATATGTCCCAAATAAGAACACACACCCATAAGCAGGTCCGATCTATGGTGACGACTAATCTTTTGCAAAGTAGAAAGAAACATAAATTATCTTCATAAAGCTGATGCTTTTGCATTTATTAAAATTAAACTGCAATCTATCTCCCAACATACAAATTACTGTGACAAGTTAAATGATGTTCCCACACTCCAACCTAATTCCATGCCAGTTGTTTTCATGTAACATAAGTTTGATCATATAAACATTTTGTGAGGCCAAGGTGGTGATAATATATTGTGAATCAAACTGATTTTGAAAAACATGCATGACAGGTTCACATTTCCACATTTACTGAACTTTATTAACACATATAAAACATGTTTTATATATGGGCAAGGACATTCAATACTAAATGGCACATTATCCTCTAACAGTTGAACTTTATCAAGAATGAGGTTTTAGAATATAATACACTAATATTTCATGACTATTTGAAGAATTAAATAGCAAACAATTAAAATAACAATTAACGGCAGTTTAAACATACAAAAAGCTCACTGTTTACTATTGACCATAAGCGGAATCATTCCAATACAACTTCTATTTAAAAAAAAAAAAAAAAAAAGGAAAAAAAAAATAGTACCATGTGTGTTCTACAGGCCAAAAAAACGGGTGTCTAGGCAGGGCTGATTAGGTGACTCCTGCCCTAATACTGCAGTTACTTCTCTCAAAGGGCAGTGGGTTTAGGCAGTCACTTCTCAGCACAGTGTAGAGTTATATACAGGGTGATCATATAATTTCTCCTCCAAATTAGGACACTTATGAGAGAGGAGGCACTACATAAGGTGAGGAAATAGGAATAACCAGATCTGTTATGAGCAAACTCAGGATATATATGTCACTCTAGTTAAATACAGTATCAGATGCACTATCATTACCTTTGTGCTTTTGGGGACAGTATAGACCAGTTGAAAATAATTATATTAAATTAAGAAACCCTGAATTTTTCTCCAACTGGACTTTCTGAACTCCACTTTTCCTGTCATCAGAGGTTTTGCTGGAAATATTAGTGATTATTATCTTAACAGGTTAAAATTTATGAACTTCAAAGGCATGGGATATAGCTTATAGACTCAAAAGGCTAGAGATTAGTATTTTTTTCTATTAAAAAGAGATTTTCATTTTAACCAACTATAATAGAATTTGTCTTTTAATTTCTAAGATGTATCCTGAACACACTATATAGAAAATGTATTTTTACCTTAAATGCAGTTTACTTCATAAAAACATAAAAATGGATTTTTCTGGCCATAACTAGCTTATTCAAATATAATAGAAATAATGTAATATATTTTTTGTATTAACTTCCGAGCTCCAGTTCACACTCATTCAAAAATTGTTTATAGATACCCTAACAAGGATTTTGATTTTCAATCTTTAAGGCAGGGTGCAAAGGCAATTAAGTATCTCCAAAACACAACAGCAGCTATTCTGTCCAAGCTCACAGGAAATGAAGGGAAGTATGTAGGATCTGATAAATCCAGAAGAGAATGTTGTTTTTTAAAATAATATTCTGATTCTCCTGATTGGATGATGAGATTTAAGACTACCAATGAATTGTACCAATTAAAGAGGATCAGGTAACATCACACTTGAATCTTACAGATTTGGGGGGAAAAAAATCAAAACAAAAAGTGAAGTTTTGACATTGGGTCAACATCCACATGCAGAAACTAAGTATTAACGCCACAGAAACAAAAATAAAAGTTTAATAAATTGATGTATGATAGATGATCTAGATATTTTAACTTACTATGTATCATAGCTTAATTTCATTAAAAACTATTACAAAGAACAAAGTACAGGTCTACAGGAAAATTAATGTGCAATAAAGAGACCTAGCACGAGTTCACATTTCTTCTAAGTAAATTTTAACTTTAATTAATTTCCAAATCAGGCAACTAAATCAAACATTTTGTTTCTTTACCCCAGGCTATTGTTTTACTTCAATGGGTGTAACACAGGTACTTTAACAAACAATAAAAATTCTAGCAGGGGAGGAGAATAAATGAGGGAAAACAAGAAAATAGGAGGCTCAATTAGCAAAACAAAACATGTTTTATTTATCAAAGACAATGAAATAAATCAGAAAATACAGAGAAATACAAAAAAAGTTATAAAGCGTAATAAATTTTATTTTTTCAGAAATGGAAAAATGACCCTGAATAGTTTTAGATGTATCTTTTAGTAGTCAGTGTCTAATAATAAACAAGCAATATATTTTATATGTTCTATATAGCTGTATCAACTGATTTTTAAGTTTAAAAGATAATTCCCATCATTTTTAATGTTGCATTTCAAAAGCAAAGATATAACTGAAGAGAAAACAGATGAGACATAAAATGATTTGTAAAATGTAGTAGCTTATGAATGTAAAATAGATTCCAGTTGTAATAATATTCACACACACTCTCGCAACACACTCACACCCCTATATTCCACAGACACATTTCCATAACTTGAAAACAGATATTTCACATATCTCAATTCAGGAAATGATTTTTACAAGTTAATCCTACAATCAGAAAGCAAGAAGCTATTAAAAGCACAAGTTTTTATTTGCTAAATTAAACTAAACATCTAAAGGAAAAAATATTACAATGATATTTAAAGATACTTTTTATTGGCTTTTTAAAAGACAAAATGCAAATGAGAGTATCTTATTCAGAAAATTAATTTTCAAAAATGTCTTAAATGAAATAAATATACTATCTAATACAATCTCTTCCTGCAAGAATCTCTAAGATGAACAATGCTAAAAACCAAACTTCTCATTTGAGAAACCCTAAAACTGTCAAGTCCCTTTAAAAAAAAAAAAAAAAAAAAAAGATTTTCTTATAAAGGACATGTGGCATACCCACATTTTCTTAAAATTTGTCCTAAAACTATCTTTAACACCCAAATTTTCTATATATATTAAGTTCACTTAATTTAAAATGAATGAAGAGATATCTATCTAGACACAATTTCTGAGAAAAAGATGCAGAAAGTAATTTATGCATGGTTATTTACAGAAAGTTTTGCTAAATAATGATGTAAATATTGGTTCAACAATCTGACAAAGCCTAATAATCAGCACTGCAGGTTTCAAAAAACTTTATGTATAACAAAGGATGTTTCAAGTGTAGAGTTACTAGATAAATCTAAGAGCCAGAAACTAAAGTATTTGACATGGTTAATAGTTTCATTTTTATTATGTTAAATGTCAGGTCAGAAGTCAATGGCATTTACACGCTGGAAGATTGTTTATCATTCAACTCTTTCAATTATATCAAACACTGATTAATCAAATGTGACTGCACTTTACTGCTACCACTTTATGGTTTCTTTCAAGTATACCCAAATCTTTTAAATGGGCACATGTGCAACTGTGCAAAACAAATGAAATATAAATATTTAAGAGAATGAACAGAAATGGCTTTTAAGCATAAACCACTCTGCCATTCAGTTATGAAGCTCTATCTTTTCCTCACTAATTTGTCTTCTGCTTTTAGTAGTCTTCTATCTTATTAAAGTTGCAGGCTTACAGACGATCTGGAAATTTCACACTGATACAAGAAAGGAATGTCTGGTCGATGCAGTCTAGGGACAAAAAGAATTAGCCTTAAAATGTATTAAGTTGCAATTATCTAAACGACAGCATAATGAAAACTGATCTTATAAGCAGTATTACATCAAGTATATAATATCCTTTTGGTAAGAATGACATAAGGTAGCATATATCAAAATATATTCTAAAGTTTAGGCTTCTAACCATCTAGAAAATATTTACATTAGAGTTTAAACTCTTGAAAATGCAAACAAGGTAATCACACTGAATATTCACAGAATATCACTTAAGTTAGTAAAATTACTTTGCCTTTTATCTTACAGGTAATACGGACAAACTCTTAAGGTCACTGCTTGTAAAGACATTTTACCAGTTAAAGAGAAAATGTGACATCTTCTAGGGGGAGGAAGAAACCTTAGTGGAACATTTAAAGTGATATTTAAATATAATCCAGAAATGCAATTGTAATCATTGTTCTCTTCAGCAGAAATAAGTAAATCATGTCAGCTTATGTAAAACTCATATAAGCATAAAATTTAAGCAACCAAATCACAAACCATACAATTTATTTATACTTAAGTCATAGCAACTTGAAGCATTTTGTACTTAAAGATACATCCAGAAGTTAAGTGTTTTAGTAGACATTTTGCTTATGCGGTTCAACTACTTTAAAAGTTCAAATCAATGAAGTGTATGGTACTTGCTTTAAAAGTATCAATAGTATAGCGAGTAGAGATATGAGGTCTCTTCATGTGAAGATCTACTAGCTGCACAATAAATAAATGCCTTTACTATAGACACAGCCTCCAGAAACTCACTGGATAACCAGTAAGACAACCTCTGCTCATTTCTTTATATTCCCATTTATTCAAGTTGCAGCCTTGGTTGTTGATACAAACTGGCACACATTAAGAAAATAGTAACAAAGCTCCTATTTTCTTCACACAACTTTTATTCATTGATCCAGTTTGTTAAGATCAGTGCATGGCAAGTTGCTTTTCAATCAGATTTGTTTTTTTGTTTGTTTTATCCACCAGATATCTATGTGAATTTCACACTGTTTTATGCAAAATGCCCATTCTCTCTGTGTAAGTGCTTTGTCATATTTTGTTTTTCAAGCTTTCAAATGCTGTGCTGGTGGTTACTTCGTATACATCCTGTGGTCAAGCTTTAAAAAGAAATTTAAAAGTCTGATTTAAAGTTTCAGTTTACTCATAATACATTTTTAAAAATTAAAATGTATGAAATTCAATTTTTAAAATGGAAGTTATCTTAAAAGTTCACAACTTCTTAAATTTCAGTAAGTGACTGTTAACAGTATAAAAATCTATTAAATATGCTGAATTTGAGTAAACAACATGAGTACACATTAAGCATTTAATATGCATCTGGTGAATTTGAATACAAAAGGAATAAACAATTAACATATTAATATTTCTTACCTCTATAATAAGAAGAAATATCTTGTTCTATGAGCAGCTGCCATGCTTTCAGACATGTTTCTGACTTTTAGATAATTAACAAATCCTCTGAAGAAAAGAAGCAGGCCTGAGAAGGTTGAAATAATACAGATATGTTATGTTCTTACACAGAAAGGGGACACAATACATTTTAGATAGACAATTATAAACAAGATCCTCTTGGTCTAAGGAATTTAACGTGTAGGATTACAGTCATTCCATAATATATTTTACATTATAATGACAAATCTATTGTAAGGAAATATAATAAAATTTAACTGCCACCCCCAAATTCTTTCAATTTGTTACACCTAGATGTATCTAAAGTAAAGTAAATCCAGCCACGAAAATCCAAAATTACACAAAAATACACACTTACTAAATTATTTCTTAAAAAGCAAAGCTACCTAATGCATTTAAACTGATTCAACCCATAGAAGTCCCATTTTATACCAAATTTTTTAATTACTATAACTACTAAGCAAACTAAGACATATTTACTGATATAAAGTATTCAAGAGAGAACATATGCATGTAATTGCTAACAATTGTGGGATAAAACCAATAACAAGCCTGTCTAGCAAGATCAGGTGCCTGTCATCTGCAAGATTTGTATTTAGAGATATGTGCATTATGTAAATAATTTACTTATTAGTTATTATCTTCAAGTAATAAAAGACTAATTCATAATAAAAATTAAGTTGAGAAAAATCAAGAAAGAAGACTTTGAAAGCAGCCACTAGTGATTTCTTAAATGATTTGAGATGTATCTTCTATCTATCTCAGTGTTCTCCTCTGTAAAATAGTATTTTTAAATAATAATCATTTACATTAATAATCATTTATAATAATCACAGGTATCTTTAGTAATCAATTAAACAAAGCCTGTGAAATGCTTCAAAGTTTCAGGTGAAAAATATTAGCTAAGTATAAAGAGCATTACCATTATTAGTAGAGCTAAGTCTTTGATATACTTAAGCATACAATTCTAAGGGCAACATTTATTGACTCCAGTAAATTTTTAACTAGGTAATGGTGGGCGGGAGGGCAGGGACCAAAAGATATGTACGCATGCAACTTTCCTCACCAGGAGGAAGAGTCTGTCAATTTAAAATGTAAAGTCTCAACTGAAATTTGTAACCCAATTCTAAGACAATAATCGAAGCACTAAAATAAGAAGCATGGTTATAATAAATTAGAGAGGAAAGATAGAAGAGATATACAAATAATGACTTAAACAAGTGGTATAAGTTTCACCTAAATCTGATCCCATCTGCTTCCTATATCCTCTTTCCACTTGTGACCCCCACTCTGAATTCTCCCCTCATGCCCTTCCAGATGCTGTTCAAAGATAATGATATTGTGATCCAAACGTAAAAGTACTACTGAAAAATGTACACCAAAATTATTTGTGAAATCCTTTCTTTTGTCTATGAAGCTGCTGATTCTAAGACATATTTTGTTCTGCTCAGGCATTTTCCAAAATAAGCCAATTCACATCTAGAAACCGATCACTCAGCAGCTATTGTTTCTCAGCATTCTATGATGTGCTCAACACTCTTCTGAGTATTATGTGAGAGGAACATTCTGATCATGAATTAAGTTTTCACATTCCCCTAAATGCTAGATTATGGCTCTGATATGGAACTGGGGCTGCCCTCTGCATTCTACTCTGTCTCACAGTTGCCTTCCGAAGGCTCCTCAATCCGCTAATAATATTTATAAGCAAGTATCTCATTCAATATGCTTAAATACCTAAAAGACTTTATCAATTTTTTCACTTTTAAGGAAGAAACTCAATAATGAGCACAGAATCAGTCAGAAAACAATTACCAATACAAAAAACTGGCTAAACTTTTGTACAAGTCTGCCTCCCCAACAAAATCACAACATTAGAATAATTTCATTATAATTATTAGAGAAACAATCTAGGATTTTTAGTGACCTTAACCGACCACTAAGATTTTGTTTCCCCAAAGATCCAAAAGATGCAACAGCAGGACTAAATATAAACTCAAGGAGAACACTGCCACCTACTGAAATGCTATTTTCTGGTATAATTATGTTACTAGAGAAATGTGGGCTCTTAAACCTAAAAAGAAACAAAATGTATTCTTCATGTCGGTAAATAAATTTGAAATGTGGATTAAAGGTATCATGTGATTTTAAGATTAACTTAATTATCATATATCTAAAGAGGAAAACACAAGGGATTGTAAATCGGAAATCCATAAAATTCATCAATATTAATAAAAGACATGCCTTGTAAGAAGAAAACTCAACAGAAGTACTGTGATCATTAGGCATGAAGCCTTTCCTTATGCTTGACTGATTAATGATTAATGCAGGGTACACTTCCAAAGTGTAAAGAATGTTTCAATGATCCAAAAATAAAAGAATGGACAGAATATCCAACTATCCTCCTCTCAACACTTCCTACGATCATGAAAAGAAAATTATGCATGTATATTTTCCAAAATAAATGCTGAAGGTAACTATTTTTTAATCATTTTAGGATTTTCAACTTTTGTAGGATTGACTTATCATTCAACCACTGATTCTTTAAACTGACAGGCTCTGAATTTTAAATCAGAAATCCAGAATGCTACATAGAATTATCTGAATAGCCAAGATGATATAAGTGTTTGGATATGAGAATTTTACAACAGAAAACCTTTTTTCCACATAAATTATAAAACAGTATATTTACATCTCACATTCTTAGGAAACATCAAAGTTAAACTAAATGCAAATTAGTCATACTGAAATGCATTAAAAATAAACTTACCAAGTACAAGAAATATCCACCAAAGCCAATACTGTCCATTGAAATATCCAGTAAAATAATCAGAAAACTGTGGAGTGAACATAAATATATTAACCGTATTTGTGTACCTAAATTTGAAAATCATAAGTCTTAGTTTCAGAATGATTTACCTCAAATAATCTTTAGCACTTAAAACAGCACAAAAAGAAAAACAGAAAAGAAAAAAATACTTAATGACATACACATATAATTATTTGAGAAAAAATAACAGCAAACACACTTATGCAAAATCTTTTAGAAACAAAAAATAGTTTCAAACTGCTTGTAAAGAAGAAAGATAAGTGCTATATATCTGAATCCAACATTTTCTCATTAAGGAGTTCACATGTCAGTTCTTTTTTCATAATCTCTCAAAGCCACAACTACCGTCCCAAACACACTACAGCAACCTGCTGCTTTAGATATTAACACCAAAAGCCACATTAGTTTAATCTTATCAGATGGGGATGTTCTGCTGACCTCTAAAAAGAAGAGCTTTTGACCTTCTATACACCCCCTACTGTTAATCACTGCCAAGAATACTAGGCACATAAAGACCCCCAACTCATTAGAGTCTTTTTATTTTCAAACTAGATGCTCCAGCATTCATTTCCCAACAGTGAGCTGAGAACAGCGAAATGAACCTTGAAGCGGCATTTCAACAGTTCCTATTAGTGGCCGTGGTAGACAGTTTATATTCTCTGTGAAGTGAGGATATGAACAGGCAGACGGAAGGCAGGGTTTGATGATATTGGACACAGGTATCTTTTCCTTGATTAGACTAGGGACATGATGATTTATTATCTTCGAAAAGTTTTCTTTTTAAATCAGTCTAATATTCCTGCTTATTTAATCTACTCTGTTTCCATTGGTCTCTGAACCGAATCTGATTTAACTAAAAATGAGTTTGTTAAATGCAGATTTGTCCTCAGATGTATCTATCTCCAACTTTATAGGTTATTATTTCCAACTATTCATTGGTAATTTCCATAAAAGCTTAAAAATCTTATAGGTGTGGTTATAACAAAAACGCTTACAAATTGTAATGTTACTAGTGAGGAAGTATATCCACTAAAGGTTATCTAAATCTGTTTTTAAAAGCTTTTAAATTATTCTCACAGGAAGTATTTACAATATATGAACCATGATCTAAGTTCTCAGCTTAGAGTTTTAGAAATTACAAAGATTAGAGATTTCAGAGTACCATCATAGATGCAAATCCCACATACTCCTACACCTTTAAAATATGTACAATAAAGGGAGAACAAAAAAATTGTGGGAATATAGCTTGTAAAGTAGGAAAGCACTACACTACTTTTTAATCAAATGATTAATAATTAGAAATAAAAGGTTTTCATACAGGTTTTAGAGATTATAAGAACAAAAGGAATAAAGAACCTAAGCAATACATTTTTAACTTTCTAATTTTTAAATACATTTAAAAATATATATTTCTAATATTTAAAATATATTTAATATATAATATTACCCAACAAGAGGCAACCAGAAAAGAACAATGTCATTCTTCACCAAAAATACAAACCTGCAGCTATTCTTTATTTATTCCCAAGTGAAGAATAGAATTACCTTCACTTTGAAGTCAAAGAGAAAAACTCACCATGTAAAAAGGATAAACTAATAAGCTTTTGGGCTCATTACTAAGTTGTCAAGTGTTTCAAAATACTAAAAGTCATAGGGCTGAGCCAAGCTGTGTTTTTGGTTTTTTTAAAATAACTAAATAACTCATGTTGACTGGTCAACCGCAGGCTGCAGAAATCAAATTTTGGAAAATAAATTAACCAACAATAAGAATTTATCTGATTTAAATTTGAAAAAAAAGAATTCATCTGATTTTATTTTATTAATATGACACCAGTATTTTATTGTTTACATCCTGTCTACTTTCTAAAAGACTTGTCAGTTTTTAATAAAATATATATGCCTTTTAAAACAAATAATAGAAACATCAAAAGCCTTAAAAATAATATCAGAATCTGGGCTAAAGATATTTACACTAAATATGAGGTTCGCAGCAGCTCAGAAACAAAAAGAAAAGCAGCAGTTAATTTATAAATTGCTTATTATCTAATAAAAGGAAACACAAGGCTTTCAGGAGAAAACCTTTCTCTCAGCATCGAACTACAAGGGAAACTTATTGCCTTAAGCATTATAATAAAAGTCAAAGTACAGTGTTACAGAGGCAGTAGAGAATTAGGAGAACAGGCACTGAACTGAAATCAAGCTAGATTCAAATCCACATACAAACTGTGGGACACTGAGCAAGTTATTAGACTTTTTATTCTTAGTTTCATCATCAATAAAATGGCTGGCTTGTCTCCAGCATCACTGATACAGACAGGGTTAAAGAATTTAGTGCCTGTAATGAATTATGCCTGGAACATAGTAAGTACTCACTGAATGGTGGCTACTGTTATTTTATAACAAAAGATTTTTTTTTTTTGGTACGCGGGCCTCTCACTGTTGTGGCCTCTCCCACTGCGGAGCACAGGCTCCAGACGCGCAGGCTCAGCGGCCATGGCTCATGAGCCCAGCCGCTCCGCGGCATGTGGGATCCTCCCGGACCGGGGCACGAACCCGTGTCCCCTGCATTGGCAGGCGGACTCTCAACCACTGCGCCACCAGGGAAGCCCCATAACAAAAGATTTTTTTTAATCCTTCTCTTATATCAATTCTCAACATACACTACAGGTATAATATTAACCTTAACTCAGTAAAGGTATTTTAAAAGGAAACTCAACAGTCCCAGTGATTAAACTTGACGCTCTTATATACCTTACAAAACATTGAGAAACTCCAGTCTTTGAATTTAAGGTCCCCATCTTATCACACTGACTGGAATTGATTACTAGACAATCTAACCCCTTCTCAACCTGGGATTCTAAGAGAGAATTAGGCCCTGATATCCTAGAGGCAAAGGTTGCATATAATGCACTAATTTCTTTTTTATGAATGTAGAATGATACTAGCAATTCAATAACTTTAGGAGAATTGAGAAAATCAAATCATTTTCTGTGTTCTGTGACTTAGACAAGAAATCTCATTTGAATAATTGTAATTAATTTTATTACTAACATAACCAAGGTTGGACATTACCTAGTTCCAACTCTTTCGAGATTTTCTAGTAATAACTTCTGCAAAGGCAGGGGCTGTCTCTTTATCTCTGCATGCCCCATAATACCTACCAGATTTATGCTAATGGTGGGAACCCACTCTACATTTTTTAAATGAAATTGAAACAAGTAATTGCCAGGGGGGCAGTTCTTACAATGGCTCAGGTTTTAATCACCTTAGAAGAAGCCAGTCCACAGGTCCCACCAAGAATCAACTGTTTAATAACCAAATCCTATAATCTAGTCTGAACAGAGACAGGGTATGAGAAGATTACTGAAACCCTGGGAAGTAATAAAATAAGTTTAAAAATAATGAAGAAACACATAAAATTCAAAGTTTTAATATTTTTATAATGGGTAATTTTTTAAATCTATTTGACAATGTAGGTGCATAACTGAAGTGTGTGAAGCACTTAATAAAAGCCGACATATTAGTATATGATTCTACTGAAAATTTCAGGAGGACTTGACTCATTCAACTAGAAATCAATGTTTAAATATATATGATTTGTAGAAAGTATATATTTTATTAGTTGTATATAGCATTTAAATGTGTGGGTAACTTTTAAGAAGAGTTATTAATTAACAAAGCCACTTTCCTAGCCTTACCTAAAGAAATCAGGAGAAAAGCTTTGTAAAAAGGAGCCAAAAGGGGCCTTCAAGAGGCAAAGGAAAAGAGCTGGGGGAAGATTATGTTAACAATAATACTGCCTGTACAACGGGTACAAAAGATTATTCGGGGGCTAGAAAAGCTGTTGAGATAGGAGAAAGAAAAGGACTTCTTGTTATCTCCCTACACACTACCTCGTAAATGATACGAGATAGACAGAGGGTGATTTCCAGGAACAACAGGAAAATGAGAAGAAAGGCTTAGAAGGAATGTAAAGGAAAAAAAGATGAGTTCTCATAACCACCTCAAAGGCCTGTACTGTACTTCTTTAGCTCTTAATGTTACCAAAAAAGAAAAAATAAAAATAAAAAAGAAACAGTGAGAAGATATTTAAGTCCATGATAATTTCACTAACCAATGGAAATTTTTATGTTTTAAAACTGATTTTAGGCAGACCTACACTATATCACAATAGTGGCAGCCACGATTTACTGAGCACATATACTTGTGCAGCAACTGAGCAAGGTACTCTCAATATGTCATGTTCATGCCTCACAAAAATACTGAATGGCAGCTATTATCAGCTTACCATGAAGAAACTAATGCTCAGAACAATTTAAAAACTTAAAGTTAGAACACTGATATACAAAAAGATGAGATTCAAACTCAGATTTATCTGATTTCAAAGTCCTTTCCACTTACTGAGGCTTCCCTGGTGGCGCAGTGGTTAAGAATCCGCCTGCCAATGCAGGGGACACGGGTTCGAGCCCTGGTCCGGGATGATCCCACATGCCGCAGAGCAACTAAGCCCGTGTGCCACAACTACTGAGCCTGCGCTCTAGAGCCAGCGAGCCACAACTACTGAGCCCACGCACCTAAAGCCCATGCTCTGCAACAAGAGAAGCCACCGCAAGGAGAAGCCCACTCACCGCAACAAAAAGTAGCCCCCGCTCACCACAACTAGAGAAAGCCCTCAGGCAGCAACAGAGACCCAACGCAGCCAAAAATAAATTAATTAATTAAAAACAAACAAACAAAAATTTCTTTCCACATACTAACAAGCTCTCATATAATACAGTCATAAAATGTCCACACCACAGAGATCACTATGATAGTTAAGGATAGAAGTTAAGAATAAGTCTCAAAATAATTGAGCTCATATACACAAAATGAACATTTGTGAACCACATAGGAAATTTTATGTATTTTAATTTTAGAGACAAAAGTGATAGAGGCTATCAAGACACTCACCCTGACAATAAGGATCCATTTGATCAATGAAAGGCCAAATCCACAGATGGCACCATACCTTCCAGCTATGGTATTGGTGATACAGAAGGATAAACAAAATCCAAGCCAGTTGAAAATAAATGCCACTGAAAGCAAGAGAAATAATTCTTTTAAAGACCACACTTTGGAAACAAATTAACAGAGACATAATATAAACATCAATAATACTTCATAACTCAATGGAAACAGCAGTTCTTTCTCTTAATTCTGTACTAATTAAGTCTTGTTTATAGACTATAGTTTACCTTTTGCAAATGTATTAGTTATTTACTATACATTAACAAGTGGGTAAGCTTGGTTTCTTGTCAGTTTGGTCAACAAGAATCAATACCTTACAGCTTATCACCAAAAGGTGAAACTGCATTTTTTTTTCTTTTATACATACATTTGTTATTGAAGCTGCATTTTTAAACCAGTTAAAAATTAGGTCACAATGTAGCTCCCATGTGATCCTACCCAAAAAGTCTAGTCTAAGCCATCATCAGCCAGCCAAATTAAAAAGCAATATTAAAGATGAGCCGAATAAATTATAAACTATTGTTCCCAGAGCAGATACTGTTCATTGCCTTCTCTTCTTACCTAACAAAACCTGTTGTTCCCCTTCCCAGGAACCCACCGACCTCTAGAGCCTGTATTTTTAGGAAAGGCTGGACCCCATACTTAGCCCCCAAAGGTGAGTCCTGTCTGGGAAAATCACAGAAGGCCCAAATCCCTTGCCAGTGAATTTTTTTTAATAGGACTTCTGAAAAAATTCTTAAAAACACAGCAAGGAGAAGGAAGATGGAATATAGGTAAAACAACAGTGGTTTTGAATTGATCATTGTTGAAGCTGGGAGATGGATACACAGATGTTTATTACACTCTTGTCTAGTTTGAGAATTTCTACAATGAAAGTTTTTTAAAAAGAATAGAAGAAAAGGCCCTTCTTCCACTGGGTATCACGTTTAACTGTAATGCCTGGAACTGCTGCAGGGAGCTTGCTATCAGCCTGAGGATTAAACCATCACTCCAAATAGTGGGGGGGTGAAGAAAACCGAAGTAAAGCAAAGCAGAGCCACAGCACTGATATGGTCTGTGCCTGAGGTCTGCTCATCCAGGGACTTCTTGTTTTGTGAGATAATCTCCTAACTATTTAAAACAGTTGAGTAAGGGTTTTCTATTTCTCATAGCAGAAACCATTCTGACATAGGTCCTTGAGATATAATCAGAGTACCTTATTTACATCCAAGACAGCAACATCATCAAAATAATAATAGTAATAATAATAAAACTAAAGATCAGTTTGAACCTAAATCTTGTTCAGTGCCCAGCCTCTTACCCTAAATATCTCCAAACCAAGCCTCAGGGAGAATAAAGTAAATTACCTAGAGAAATTCTAGTTTTTCAGAATTCTAAAGACAAAGAGGAAACATTTTAGGATAAGTTTAAATGAAATGGCTATTTCTTCGAAGTAATGCCCCTACTCCTGTTAATTTCTTCCTTCCTAATACTTTCTAGCCGCAGCTTTTTTGATCATTTATGGGAAACTGTACTATATGGTGTGATAGTCAGAAAAATCAATTTTGAAATAAGAGACTCGTGTTTGAGTCACATCGTACTCACTCACTAGATATATGACCTTGGACTCACTGCTGACTTCTGTTGAGCCACAGTCCTCTGATCTTTAAGTACCTACTTCACAAGATTGATAAGAGGATTAAGTGAGAAAGTAAAGAGCTTAAGCATAGTACAGAAGCTGGCACACGGTGACGGCTAAAAAAATGCTAGCCATCATCACTACCCATACAAAATGATCTCTTCACATTACAGACTAGGTCCCATCTTTCCTGCAAAACAATTTCAAGAGACACTACTATAAATAAAGCTTGTTTACTCTCTACCGTACTGTACAACAGAGATAGGATATTTCCATCATTATAGAATAATCTATTGCACATAGCCACTCTGTATCAAACTGGCTAATATTTGTGTTAGGTTAGGGAAAGCACATAACAAAAAATAATTTTATATCTATTTAAACTAAAGAATTTATATTACCAAACAGCAGTAGAGATTCCCAACTGGTTGCTACCTATGTGTTAATGACAGGCTGAGATATGTCTCTCCTCAGCCGTTAGGGCAGGCAGGTGAGGTCTGGGGCAGAGGACAGACTGCCACCAGTCCTGAGCACCTTACTCTTTTATCTCAGTGTGCTATAAACATTCTATCATTTTGCAAGCATGTCGTGTTTATGAAACATAGGAGGCACTGATGGAGAAAACCCAAAACAGCAAAACATTCCAAAAGTGTATTTTCACCTGAGTATGTGTATGTTTAGCTTTGGGGAAAAGATAATTTAAACACTGTCCAATTTCTTCAAAATCAGATTTACCGATATCTATTATATGTATCATTGTAGCCAAAAGAGAAATAAGATTCAAAAGAACAAAAAAGTAGTTAATGAGCCACCATGTTTTCTTTATGCTCTCCGCCAGCAGTATGAATTCCTATAAATTGTGCTCATGTGATATAATTTGTTATAGACTGAACTCTGTCCCCTCAAAATTCATAGATTAAAGCCCTGACCTCCAGTGTGACTGTATTTAGAGATAGTGCCTTTAGGGAGGTGGCTAAAATTAAATAAGGTTATAAGGGTGAAGCCCTAATACAATAGGATTGGTGTCCTTATAGGAAGAGGAATAGACACGAGAAAGCTCTCTCTCTCTGCACACATGTAGAGAAGAGGTCATGTGAGGACACCACAAGAAGACAGCCAACTGCAGGCCCAAAGAGAACCCTCACCAGAAACCAAATTTTCTGGCACCTTCATCTTGGACTTCTACCCTCCAGAACTGTGAGAAAATAAATTTTCATTGTTTAAGCCACCCAGACTGTGGTTTTTCGTTATGGCAGCCTGAATAGACAAATGCATAACTTAATCATCTTTAATTGGTTTAAGCACTAGGAAAACAGAGAAGTTGTGACTACTGAAGTATAAATAGATTCACTTTTTATGCCCCTTGGCCTACAAAATAGAAGTAAAGCTGAAGAGGTCTTTACAGTACAGAAAGAGCAAAGCATTCAATTCTGGATCCTCTAGGACATGTCTGTCTCAGTTGTCAAAAAAGAGAATTTAATAAATTGTACACTAAACCTTAAGTATGTAAAATCCATAAAAGAAATAATGTGTAGTAGAGGCAGGTGAACATATACATGCCTAAGAAAGAAGACAAGAACAGAAGGACAAGTTAAGACTGAGAACAGGTAGGCTCCACACAAAGTCACAAGCCAAGTAAGAAGCATAGCTGGGACTGGAGCATCCACGTCTTTTATGCCTATATCCAGTGATCTTTTCATTATATACACCTCCCACCTACCCAAAGAGGTTAGCAGAATAATCTAGAAGGCAATATTGTACACTGTAGTTTATCCACTAACTAGTAAGGCTACACTTTAAAATTTTCAATAGCCACAAGATACTTATAAATAATAAAGGGGAAAAGAGTAACTTCATAGTGAAGAAAGCTGGCGGACACTACCTTAACCTGACGAGAGTTAACATCACTAGTAATTAAGACATATCTAGATCATTGCTTCTGATTTGATGTACTGAAAAGAACACATCATTTCTGTGGTATTCTTGAGGGGGAAAAAAGAAAAAAAAAAGGAAAGAAACGCAAAACCTGAATCTAATCATGAGGAAACATGAGCTAAATCCAAACTGAAAGACATGCTGCAAAATAACTGACCAGTATTCTTCAGAAGAATCAAAGTTGTTATGAAACAAAGAAAGACTAAGAAACTGGTCCAGGTTGAGGCAGACTAAGGAAACACAGAAACTAATATAATGTGTAATCCTGAAATAGATCCTAGATCAAGAAAAGGACATCAGTGGGACAACTGGCAAAATGTGAATAAGGTCTACAAACTAGTTAGTAGTATTTTGTAATGTTAATTTCCTAATGTTGATCATTGGACTGAAGTTACATACGTTAACACTTGGAAAATGAAAGTTATATGGCAATTGTACTATTTTTGCAATTTTTTCCTAAATTTAAAATGATTTCGAAATGAAAAGTTTAAAAAGTTTTAAATTAAATTTTGATACTTGCTTTGAAAATAAACAAATGAGTATCATAAATGAATGAATACCAATATACTAACATTATGCACTTATTAAATTTTTTTATCACAGAAAAATCCTCATTATATATAAATGCACCAGGTTTCAAACACAGTAAGTTCCCAAAGAATAATCAGTTTCACTATACTTGATTCTGAACTGCATAAAGGCAAATTCCTATCTTATCCTCATGCAATTCTCTTTGTTTAAACTATCAGCCATTGAGAAAAACATAAAGCTAAAAATTTATTAATTTTAAGACATTTCCACTAAATTATAAGCAATGAAATGACAAAATTATTTTTCTTATGAACAGAACAAATTCAATAAAATGTTCACAAATATTATGAGTTTCTTAAGGTGTAGTTATAATTCTTAGATGTCCCCCCTTTCTGGATTCACTTACAGTATGTGACCTCATCTAAAAACATAGCTTTACATGAACAGAATAAGTCATCAATGCATTGTTTTTCAGTGTGTAGTGCCCAGATAACCCCTCTAAGAACTGTCACTTTTATGACTCATCCATGGTAGGTACTTGAAAGAATTTACTGAATAAAGATGCTCAAGATCACTAATCGTTGGGGAAATGCAAATTAAATCACAAAGAGATACTACCACACAACTATTAGATTTCTAAATTTTTTTTTTTTCCTGTGGTACGCGGGCCTCTCACTGTTGTGGCCTCTGCCGTTGCAGAGCAAAGGCTCCGGACGCACAGGCTCAGCGGCAATGGCTCACGGGCCCAGCCGCTCCATGGCACGTACCCAGCCGCTCCGTGGCACATACCCGTGTCCCCTGCATCAGCAGGCGGACTCTCAACCACTGCGCCACCAGGGAAGCCCTAGATTTCTAAAATTTTTAAAACTGTTAATACTAAATGCTGACGAGGATCAGACCAATAGGAACTTTCATTCACTGCTGGTAGGAATGCAGAACAGAACTGAAAGACAGTTTGGCAATTTCTTACAAATCAGAATTCACGTTTCAAAACACCTTTCTAATTCTTTTTAAAGTTACGTACAAGTAACTTAATATCTTTTAAATTATGTTTCCCTCAAGTCTAAAATGGGAATAATGCCGGTGATTAATTATTACTATAGCATGCTGATGTGAAGATTCACACACAGTACAAAAGGCTAAACCTTAGAAAAGTTTTCTAAACAGAATCCATTACATTTTTAAGCATTAGAGTTCAAGGTCATTTCCACAGAACGTCAATTATCCAACGAACCAAACCTTAATTTCTAGCTTTTAACTAACATATAACTGACTTCTATTCCATTCTTTTAGAGACAAAATCTCTTAAAAGTATGCTCAGATACAAGCACATAAGGCAAACATAAGGCATTTTTCAGTGACACTTCAAGGGATTAGGAGAAGCAAAACATTATCAGGGGATACACACATTTCGTTCTTTACATTTTCTGAACATGGACAAGCAATTATCTCACCAAATTTACGCGTAAACCTTTTTTTAGGGTTACATGTGGTAAGAGACTGAATTGTAGACATTGAAAACAGAGAAGGAAAGAATTAAACTGACAGAAGGTTTTAACTGAAATATTCTTATTGATAATCACTGCAGTTTTATTTGCACAACTTGTATAACCTGAAATGCTTAAATTATAAACCACGCTAAAGAAAATCTATTTCCAGACCTTAGAAATAGACAATAGAACAGAACATAGACAATAGCTACTGGATAGTTTAGAGTTTGGAAAATATAGCAAGTTGCAATTTGTAGAACAGCCACTAGGTGGTAGTGACTACAAATAAATCTATGCTCATTAAAGCAAATAAACTGAAGTACTACTGGCCTACACCCTACCCAAAGAAATGTATCAGGAAATGAAGGTGAAAAATAATTTATAATCTTATTCTTATAATACTGGTGCAGTATTTGTAGAATAGGAAGCATAAAGATATAAACTGTAGAAACATAATTTAGTAAAAATGTAATAAAAGGCAGGTAATTTACATTAATATATTAAATGTAAATATTTATATTCATATTAATTAATGTAGCACCAGTGGCCAAAAATAAGGTCAACCGTATTTTTGTGCCTAGGTTACTGTGCATTTACAACACTGGTGTATCAGTGAAATGCTGTCAGATCTAAAAAATAAAGATTGATAAGAAGATAGCATGGTTAAGTGAAATATAGAAATGGAGAGATAATAACTAAGCTCTGAGTCAAATAATTAGATGGTGTCAAATAACATGTTTTTATTGCTAAGCAACAGGTATTTATACTAACTACAAATAACTACAATAAATTTAAATTCTTTCTTTTTCCAATAAAGATTTCTTAAAAGACATAACCATGAAAGGAATTAATGTTTATGCTACTCTTTTTGTAAAGAAAATATGTGGGAAGCCTGTTATTAATATAAAGGGTTACCAGGTTGAACTTAAACTAAGAAAAAAATTAAAGTTCACTAGACTAACAGTACAAAACAGAGTTATTTGTAGCCAAAGTGTTCATTTCCTTTTCATCATACTTAACATCATATCTAACTACAAATTATAACTAAAACCACAAGACATAAATATTGCATATACAGGGAGCTTCCCTGGTGGCGCAGTGGTTGAGAGTCCGCCTGCCGATGCAGGGGACACGGGTTCGTGCCCCGGTCCGGGAAGATCCTGCATGCCGTGAAGCGGCTGGGCCCGTGGGCCATGGCCGCTGGGCCTGTGCGTCCGGAGCCTGTGCTCCGCAACGGGAGAGGCCACAACGGTGAGAGGCCCATGTACAACATAAAAAAAAAAAAAAAATTGCATATACATTAGCTGATTGCCAACCTGAATATAATTTAGTAAATCTGAAGAGAAAAATGTAACTGCCTGCCCATCCACACACACATTTCTGAGCGGTTCAACTACTATTCTTCAGTAGATGAAATGAAATAAGGAAAGGAAGCAAGAAACCATTTGAAAATGGAGGAAAAGGTAAGGGAATTTTCAGACTCAAAAGTAACTCAACTTAGGAAGTATGTATTTTCTATTTTGTCTATTTTTTTTTTGTCTGTTATTAAAGTTGAATGTGGTACTTTACATAGGTAAAATATTCCTCAGTTCTAGCTTCAAAATTAACTCTACAGCTGAAATAAATTAAATCAGCATTCTATCAAAGAAGGTATGAAAGCGTGGTCATTTAACCAGGTTGAGGGCAGAAATTAACCCTACCATAATCTAATAAATGTACTTAGTTGAATACTGGGTTTCCAAAAATTATTTTATCAATTTAAACAGTTTGAGTGTCATAATATTATGTACTGAGTGTACTATGTGCCATTCCTGAGATAGGAACTGAAATAATGAAGACTCTAATGAAGTCTTTCCACAAGTAGCTTAAGTCTACTTTATAAAGTCAAATGTTAATTTAAGAATGTTGCAAAAAGTTAAAATTTTACGGTTTCTGGTCTTCTAATTACTCGCCATTCTGCACAAATAAGACAGAACTTCATACTCCTGTGTCTCAAATCACATTGTTCCAGTTCCCCAGAATATCTCCTTTTCCAACCGTCCTCCTGTTTAAAGACACTCAAGTGGAAGTCCTCTGCTCCAAAAGCAGAATTTATCATTTCGTTATACATGCTCCTATAGCCCCAAATGGACACGCAGCATTTCACATACAAAATCATATTTAGCTTTAAATATGCTTATATATATATCTTTACAGTCAGCATCTAGCATAATAACTGCAATACAAAGTTTCCTGATAAGCGTTTTAACAAATTCTAGGATTTGTATCATATGATCACAGCTAGTTAAATGTCAGGATCAATTTACATTTTAAACAAGGTAAGACACACACTGACAATATCTGCCTTCCCTCACTGTCTATGTTACTTTAAATACATACACAACCAATAAATGCAAACAAATAGTTTGGAAATAGTTTCAGTTTTCACTTACTGAAAAACGCCAGCATGAAAATCCCATCATTACCCACTCTGAGCTGGTCTGCGTCACTGAAGTCATCTCTTGTTGGACACTCTTCCTCTTGAATCTGTAAAACATAAACTATTAGAATAGCTCACTAAACTATTGATAATTACAACTTTATTATCTTAAGTATAAAGATAAAAATTTAAATAAAATCTAATGTCCTCAATGTATTGTATAGGCAAAATGAGATAATGAGTACAGTATCTGATACATAATAAGTACTCAAAAAACATTAGCAAGTATTAATTTTTCATGGGCACCCCTAAAAAGAGTAAACACAAAAAAAGATAAAAATTGAATAACATCGAATTAATGAAAATGACATCACAAAAGATTGATGTGACACTGCTGCATCAGTGTCAAATGGAAAGAGGATTTTTCATAATCAGTGGTGAACTCTAAATTGGTACAAACTCTATGGTTGGCAATTTGGCAATATTTATCAAAAATTAAAACGTACACATCCTCCGACACAGTAATTCCAGCTCATGAAATATACTTATAAGAAATGATGTATTACAGATAATTCACTACAGCAATGTTAATAAGAGCAAAAACTTAGACACAATCTAAATGCCCATCAATAGTGGGCAACTGTCAGGAGATAATTCTCTGTGAGTCTTTCATGTTTCTACATGTCTCCCAGGTAGAGGCATTGGCTACGTTTTTTCTGTATTATCTTTTCAAGGATGTTTATATAGTAGATGGCTTTGGGAGGGAGAAATAGTATCTCTCTCCAGAGCAGAGATGTAGGCATGCTTATTGGCCATTAGAAAATATTGGGTTACCCTGAACTCAGAGTTCCACACTGCGAGCAGAGGCATCGCTTGGCCCTCTCTGAGTTGCCCTGCAGGACCTGAGGCTCAGGAAACGGCCATGAGAAAATGCTAATACCCTGGCTACTACTACTGCTGTGAATAATAAAGCTCCTGTCTCTGACCCAGCAGTCCTGTGTCTTCTGTAAGCATCCACAAAACTGTGACAAGCTAATCAGTTACCTTGCAAGTAGGCTAAAATCTCAGACCGTTTATAATTCTTGAGATCAATGAAATAAATTATTGTATTTATAAATTATTGTATATCAAAAAGCAATGTAAAGATTTAAAAATAAATTACAATCTCCAAAATATATTAAGTAAAAATCATTTATATAGTACAATACTTTTGTGTACAAAAATAATATACAAACACATTACTGTAGTTGCTTATAAATGTCGAGAAACTTCTCTGGAAGCACGTACAAAGTCTGTTATCACTAATTGCCTCCAATATTCAACAAATATTGATAGAATACCCATTCTACATAAGACTTTGCTTCCTGGTACTTGGGATATATGAATGAATGTATGTAAAACAAAGATGCTTGCCTTTCTGAAGCCTATATCCCAGTGAGGGGAGCTGGACAATAAATAAAGACATAATAAATAAGTTACTTATACAAAAGGTATATAAATGCTCTGCAAAAAATAAAAAGTAAGGAAAGGATGTTTAGGGAAAAAAATGTAAGGAAAGGATGTTTAGAATGTTTAGTAAGGGCTACAGTTTTCAATATGGTGGTCGCATAAGCCTCATTAAGGTGACACTGAGCAAAGAATTAAAGGAGAGGTAAGAGAGCCATGCAGATATCTCATAGAGGAGTGTTTTAGGCAGAGGGATAAGCCAGTGCCAAGTTCCTAAGAGGGAATCAGACCTGGCATGTTACAAAAATAGTAAGGAGGCTAACATGGTTGAAACCACAGTGAATAAGAGAGAAAACAGGAAGAAATAAAGCCAGAGTCCACTAAAGGACCCTGGATTTTACTGAGTGAACTGGGAGGTCTTACAGAGTTTTGATCAAATGATTGACATGACCTGATTTACAAACTCACTATCTCCATGTTACATATACATAACCTCAGTTGGGTGTTAATTTTCAATTTTGTGGCTCAGAGAAGCTCAGTGCCTTGCCCAAATCACATAATTAGTTAGGTCAAGGCAGGCTTAAATCCAGGATACCAATGTTCTTTCCATGCGATCATGGTAGTCTCACTACAGATATTGCTTTTCTGAAAGAAAAAGACTTTCAGGGACTTCCCTGGTGGCGCAGCGGTTAAGAATCCGCCTGCCAATGCAGGGGACACGGGTTCGAGCCCTGGTCCAGGAAGATCCCACATGCCGCAGAGCAACTAAGCCCGTGCACCACAACTACTGAAGCCCCCCGCGCACCTAGAACCTGTGCTCCGCAGCAAGAGAAGCCATTGTAGTGAGAAGCCCGCGTACTCCAACGAAGAGCAGCCCCTGCTCGCTGCAACTAGAGAAAGCCTGCGCACAGCGATGAAGACCCAACGCAGGCAAAAATAAATAAATAATCATATTAAAAAAAAAAAAAAAAGACTTTCAAAACCATATTGCTCATTATTTAGGCAAAAAGATCCCTTCAACTCTGCAATCATATATCTTTATGGTCTTATGGTCAATTTAATAACTGGCAATGATCAAATACATATTAATGAATTTTTATATCATTTCAAGTTAATTCAAGAAATAAACATTAAAGCACAGTAGAAGGCCAAAAAAACACTGTCAATATGATGGCAAGAATATAAAATTTCATACTCTTTTTGAAACACCAGTCCAAGAGATTTTATCATAGGACATCACTTTTTTTTCTTTTTTTTAATTTATTTATTTCTATTTTTATTTTTGGCTGCATTGGGTCTTTGTTGCTGTGTGCGGGCTTTTCTCTAGTTGCGGCGAGCAGGGGCTACTCTTTGTTGTGGTGCGCAGGCTTCTCATTGCGGTGGCCAAAATTCCATTCAAAATCGAATGAGAAGGTCAAGGAATGCAGAAGGTAAATTTAAATAGGAGAGTGCCAAAAAATGATGACACAAATAAGTAGTAGTAAATACTAAAAACACTACAAGCACAAAGAATTACTTTTGATATTACTGAATATACATATCAATTAACACAAATAATATTCTCAGAAGGAAATGATAACATTGTCTTACTCTTTGAGATGTTTCTGCTGCTGCAGCTGCCATTGCAGCAGCTTTGGCCTTCTCAGCTTCATCATACGTAGGAAGAGAGGTAGCAACACTGTAAGGAGGTGGCACAGGATAAAACTCACTGTAAACTTCTGTATCTGAAGAAAAGGATTTTTAAAAAAGATAACCATTAAAACAAACTAATATTATGTTTATAGCCAGAACGTAATTTAATAAGGTACAGAACGCCACTAAAGACTATCACTATTTGTCGTCCTATGTTATAAGCTATATAACATATAAATTACTACTACAATGTATATATTATTTTAGTCCTATATTTATTATCAAGAGAAAGAACTGACAAATGTCATCTAACGGCTGATATACCAAACAAGAACATCAAGAATGAGACTCTGAAAATGTGGGCAACACAAAGGAGGTAAACTCACCTCACCATATATGAGCATCCTCTACGTTCCTACTGCTATGCTCAAAGACTTTATTTGCCCATAATCTCACAGACAAAAAGTAAAAATATCAGGAATAATGGTAACAAACACTGAAACAGCACTAGCCATTTACTATAACACTGCTAAATACATTAACCTTAGCAACTCTGAGGTTCAGTTAAGTGATTTGCCCAGTCTCACACAATCAAGAAGCGGCAGAAGCCAGGGATATCCTGACTCCAAATACTTTATTATTTATTTATTCTCATATTTACTTGATAATATATAAGACGTTAATTTTTCTACACAGGTCAATTTTAACAACTCCTAAGAAAACTCAGTATTTCTCTTTGCTAAAAGATTGATGATTTTTAACTCTTTTTTTACTCTTGTCCCTTCTCCCATTTTCCCCCCATCTACCTAGTTCTTTAGGTTTTCTTTTTTAGAAGAATTTCTCCCTCCCCAATTTTTAAGCTATTTTTGAAATATGATCTCCAGAAGTATATTGCAGTATTAAATATAGACTGCTAATTTTTTTAAAAAACTGCATCATTTATTGCCAACTTTGGTATAAGTAAAATCATACACACAGGTCAATCAATTGATTAGACTTACGCTAGAATCACCGACATAAAAAACAGGCAGATTCTAAAAGTAGTGCACACCACAACGTTTGACATCACCTCTGTGGTTTCCTCCATCATAACTACAGCATTTTTACGTCTTCCACATTGTTTACAATTTTACCTATCTTTATCAGATTTTCTTGCATTTTCCACATGAAAAAACACTGCACTCCAGCAATATTTTTCCTGTTGTGTTTTAATATACATAGGGTTTTTTTTGTACATAGGTTTTAAAATAAGTATTTTTAATGCTATCAATAAGAGCTAAGGATCTGAAGTTAGGCAATTTTCAATCTAATAACAGGAAGTGGTTAGTGGGAGTATAATACTGAATGTTATCCACCAAAAGTCACAAGAGTCATAAATTCTTAGAAAAGACTTATTATTAGGATGTAAAAACACCATATACCGTCAAGTAAATAGATTTCTTTAATTCTGAAGATGGGAGTAGAAGCAAAATTTAAGTAAAAACCATGATTATGAATTTAAACAATAACATTAAAACTATACATTTTTAAAACTGGAACAATGGCATATATATATATCCAAGGAGATGAGATCCTTACATTAAAAATAGATGTGTAAGTTTCTGAAAAATTTTAAGACCCAAGATAGAAAAAATATCTCCACCAATAACAGGTGAAAGTTGGGAAGGAGCACCTTTAATTTTCACTTGTTAATTTTCCTTACTTTTCTTCTACCCTTTGAGGCAGTGGTTGGTTCTCAACCACAGAATTTAAAGTCTGGGGAGCTCCAATCCCAGCTCCTCTTCTTAGAAGTTATGTGACCTCAAGCAAATCACTTAAGCACTGTGAAGTTCCACTTTCTCATCCATAAAACTGACCCAGCGAGGCTATTACTTGCTATTATGGGACGAAATAGAAGAGTATTCAAGAGGACTCTGTGAACTGTGCAACGCTATGCAAATGTCACCTTTTATAACTGACGTTGCTCAGATCTATAAAAGCAGCCATAAGGTGACCTACCGAAGAACATAATCTCCACAGAAAACGGGCACTGCCCATGCCTATAATATAACAGCACTGACTAAAAAGCTGAAGAAAAATAATATCAACAGTTTTCATTAAACAGAAACCCCAAATTCTAGAATTACTCAGTTCTTGTGCTCAATTATAGTCAGGAATGGCCTTTTAGCACAGGTGAAAAAATTAAAAAGACCAGAAATCACAGAGGAGACTGTGAGAATAACTGAACTTCTAGGTACCAGGCTCCACTTGTTTCACAGTTGAAATTTATCTAACCTTTAAAAATGTCATGCTACATTATCAAAACTATTCCAGATCACCGAAAAATGAGAAGCTTCTCAATTCACTTTATGTTGCTTCCATAATATTAATACCCAAACCAAAAAGACAGCACATAAAGTCATAGATCACACTAATAAAGCCACAAAAACTCTAAAAAAATATTAACAAATTTAAATCCAGGAGAGACTAGAACATGATGACAAAAAGAATTTATTCTAAGAATAAAGGGATGGATTAGCTTAAAGAAGAAATCTGTTAATAATACATTTCATTACAACAAAAATTGAAGGAGAAAAACCATGTAATTTTACAATAAGGTACCAAAAAGATGACTCCCAGGTTTCTGGCCTGTTGGAGCCATTTATTGAAATGGGGCAGACTGTCAAAGGAGAAGCTCTAGAGGGTGGTAGAGGGAAGAGGCTGTATACAGTTGTGGTGGTGATACTCTTTGAAACTCTTCCCATGAAGAGATGGAGACTAATTCCTCAATAATCTTGAATAGAGCCTAAGTGACTCACTTCTAACAGCTTGAATGTGACAGATGTGACACTGTGACTTTTGAGGCAATGTCACAGATTCCATTTGGCTTTCTCTCAGAATGCTTGTTCTTAGAAGCCAGCCTCCATTCAGTGAAGAGCCCAGGCCACAACAAGAGGTCACATATAGTTGTTCTGGCCAACAGCCTCAGCTGAGGCCCTAGCATCAGCCAGCAAACGTGTGAGTAAGGAAGCCTGCAATTACCTCCAGTCCCAGAGTCACCATCAGACAACAATCACATGAGACCCTAGCAGAGAACTTCATAAAGAAGCCCAATTCCCCCCAAACCATGAGAATTAACAAGCATAAATGATTGTTATTTTACTCCATTAGGTTTGAGGTAGTCTGTTAAACAGCAATAGCAACAGTAGCCACAACAAAGGGATTGCAATTTCACTCTCAGCATCTTCCATCATAGAATGATTAACTTAGCATTACTGGGAAAATACAAATTGTGACCAGAGAAATAGATGAGGGTAGTTCTTCAGAATGACCTGCAAGGATGAGATCAAGCAGTAGCAAGCAGTAATCACATCAAGGATGAGTAGCAAGCAGTAATCACTGCCTTGTATCCAGGAAATATTACCATGAGTGGGGGGGACATTATGTGTATGCTTCACCTCCATTCACATGTACTTACCACATTCTCACATTCATCATCAATAATACCTTGTTTACGACTATATAAGTAAACACACACACATGGGTATGTTTATATATTCATGTGTGTATGCATTATATGTGTGCATGAATATATATGTATATATGGTTATTTCTTCCAAAAGTTATATGGCTAATCCACTGGGAAGGGATTCTAGTAAGCATAAGAAAGTTTAACAAGCTACACTTTTAAATTAATTTTTAAAACAATGAGACAGGTAATCTATGAAATATTTTATAAACTACCTTTAGAAAAACTTTTTTTAAAATAATCATAAAACCGAAGAAGCCCATTAACAGACTTGATAATTACACAAAACCATACTGGTAAAAACAAAACAAAAAATCGAGCTATTAAAAACATTACTAGGGCTTCCCTGGTGGTACAGTGGTTGAGAGTCCGCCCCGATGCAGGGCACATGGGTTCGTGCCCCGGTCCGGGAGGATCCCACATGCCGCGGAGCGGCTGGGCCCGTGAGCCGTGGCCGCTGGGCCTGCGCGTCCGAAAGCTGTGCTCTGCAACGGGAGAGGCCACAGCAGTGGGAGGCCCGCGTACCACAAAAAAAACAAAAAACATTACTAGTTGTTTCACACTAAAAACAACAATACCTGAAGTTGTAGGTACTTCCACAGTAATACTGCTATAAGGTGGAGGAGAAGAGTCAGTCTCAAGTCCAGATGCTGAAGGAGCAGCCTGCACATTTTGTGGTGTTGGGTTTGAAGTTGACGGCTGCTCTACAGCAGATGATTCTGAATTATCCTCTTCATTGTGAAGCTAAGAGAACAAAGGAAAATGAAAACATTAATGTGAATCAACTTAAAAAAAAATTTTTACAGATCATTTCAGGCAAAGAATCATTTTTTAGCTAAAAACAAGGTAAAATAGCATTTAAAAAGATGAACAAAATTTTTAAGAGACATAATCAGTCAATAAGAAGTTTAGAATTTTTATAGTTTCTTTACAATAAGGATGAAGTTCAAATTGTTAGGATTTATAGAGGAAAAAAGTCATGATTACAAATAGATTCAAGTTCTCTCAATCCTACAATAAATATTGTCTACCACGCATCAGTCACTGTGTACTGCAAAGAAAACTTCTAATACAACCACAATACCATATCTATTACACTAGTATCTAAAATAACTAGAAATGTAAAATGAATTAATGAAATAGAATAACAATATATATACATTCCAAAAACGTGGAATACTCTGAGGAGGTTTTCCCAAGTACCAAAAGAATTACTAATAAAGCAAAATAAGTCAGTGTGCACATAAAATTCTGAAAAACGTCATTACAACAAATTTATTGAAAGTTCAAGAAATGCTAGATACTATATTGAGATCTTTATCACTTAACTCATTCAATCCTCACAACAAACCTGTAAGATAGAGACTATTAGACTGTTATCCCCATTTGGCAGATTAAAAGAAAAAAAACCAAACCAAAACCACCCTGGACGTGTAGAGACTTAGAGTAACTTGCCAAACATCACAACAGCTAGGAAGGGTAAAGCCACGAATCACACCCAAGCAGTGTGGCTGCACACCTCTTACTTCATTTATAAGGAAGGAAGGAAGGAAGGAAGGAAGGAAGGAAGGAAGGAAGGAAGGAAGGAAGGAAGGAAGGAAGGGAGGGAGGGAGGGAGGGAGGGAGGGAGGGAAAGAAATTTTGTCACAGAGCAAATCTGTGTGTTGTGATACAATGCATTTTTGGATTTTAGAAAGAATAGGCGAATTATTACTCCACTTTCTAGGAGCTTCGATAAACTTAGTTTCTCTGTACCTCAGTGTCTCCATATGTAAGTTCTGAATGCAACCAAAATCCTCACAGAATTGTAAAATAATATTTGAAAATCATCCAGCATAATGCCTAACACAGAGAAGGCATTTAACAAATACTAGTTCCACCCTTCTTCCCTTTTATTTAATATACTTTATTTTATAAACTCAAAAGCAGAAATTATGTGGTACTCTGTCAGTCCAATAAGTAGTCACTCACTTGCCTCTAAAGAATTTTTTTAAATATGCCAAGTAAAACAGGAGGTCAATTTACTTCACTGCTGTCTGCATGTGTCTTGGTAAGCGATTACACTAGCAAAACACTTTTGGGAGTTCATAAAGGTATTATAACTTTTAACAAAACAGTATAAACAAACCTAAAATCATCTCAAGTTTAAGAAGACAACTTTTTCCATAACACTATGGACAAAAAATGTTGCCTGCCATTCCAGTAAACAATGAATGTTGCCCACCATCAAATCATCAGCCACTGCAGCCAACCCCACACAGTGCACCCTGAGGGGAGCTCAGGATGGAGAGAAACAGGATACTGGCCCTAGATAGTTAAGAAGCATATCTAAAGAACAATTTCAATAAGCCCAGACTCTTGCATCTCCGCATACACAGAAAAGCCCTGAAATCATTAACTTAAGATGTCTGTTTCGTGTGATCAGCGGTAATCTTCTCATGCCCTACTCTCCCCCACCACCCCAGCAAGAACTCCAGTGCACCCCGGCTCCTCGCCGTCCTCTGTGCAACAGCACCTCAGAGCTATCTGAGAGGCTGTCTCTGGGGCTATAATCCTCAGTACGGTCCTCAAATAAAACATAACTCGCAATTTTTAGGTTATGTGTTTTTCTTCAGTCAACAGCACCAAAGTTGATACAATAGCATCCACTCACAGAAACTGAATTCTAAGGTCAAATAAGCATAAAGTCAACTCTGTATGAGCTTTTACATTTATTTACTTGCAGCACTTTTCCAAGTAGGCACTAAATGAGCACCCTCTTGAATAGCAACACTCTGCCCTGGTGTCATAAAGCATCTTCTGTTTCCCATTACAAGGCACCCAGGAGAATTCCCAATGTAGTCATCTTTGACAACACTTTTAAGAGCAAAAATGTCAGATGAACAAGTTAAGGCAAATAAAGTACAGATCAATACTTAGCATATACTTAGTAATTTAGAATATATTAGTATATTTAGTATATATAGTAATTAATATTACTAAACAAATAATAATGAAGGTGTCAAAAAAGAGGAAGCCACTTTTCCATATCTACTATTAATACTGCAAATGTAGATGAAATGTACTAAAGAGAAAATCCTACATGACAAACAACTCTCCTCTAGTTCCTCACAGGAAACACCTCCTACCACATCAAATATACAAATACGCTCCCCAGAATGACCAACTCTCTGCTTAAACCTGTCAAAATATATTCAAATAACTACAATAAAAAGAATAACTACAGATACTTTTACATATGATCTCAGAAGTAAAGCTTTGGAACTTATAAAACACACCAATTTATTTCAACTGCCTTACCTAATACCTCCAGTTTTATTTTTACAAAATTATAATATAGGGGACTTCTCTGACAGCCCAGTGGTTAAGACTCCGCACTCCCAATGCAGGAGTACAGGTTCGATCCCTGATCGGGGAACTAAGATCCAGGCATGCCACACAGCACAGCCAAAAAAAAAACCCATATATATATATATTACAGTGAACAGTTGCTCTGTGTTAACCGTAAAACCCAATAACTCAGTCAACAATCTCTACCCACTGTAGCATAGAACTTCCAATTTACTTTAAATGCAACACTGTATTTTGATATCTTTGGTGTCTCCATAAATTAACCTACTGTGTGATGAGACAAAATTACTTTTAAGGAAGGACAAGAAAAATTTTAACATAAAAATTTTTCTGCCATTTGAGGCACTACCCCCTCCCCTTTAGTGTGCATTGTACGTCTGCACTATACATTAACTAGATCCCCTTAGAAGACGCAGGAATGCCTCCTCACTCAAAAAAATTAATTTCCATCTGGTGCCAGCAAGGTAACTCCTTAGGAGATAACATTCCTTTCTCAATTCTGTAAAGAGCCACAATGACCCCACTACTCACCTTGTTGCACTATGTAAACTGCCAATATGTTACTTTGTCTCAAAAACTTAAATAACTAACTGTGCTTTGACCTCTAACCAGCAGAACAGCCCTAGGAGCTCTCTGAAAGACTGTCTCCCGGTTTATAATCCTTAGACTGGCTCGAATAAAAATTTCCATTTTGGGCTTTCCTGGTGGTGCAGTGGTTGAGAGTCCACCTGCCGATGCAGGGGAAAAGAATTTCCATTTTCTTAGATTGACTATTGTTTAATTTTTTCGACATTTGATTGCCTTTTACCTAAGTTCTTACAAGGGTTCAAATTAAGTTACATGTTTATCAAATTAGACAATGCCAATTTGTAGAAATTTTTCCTTAATCATGCTGCTATGTTGTTAAATGGTTCTATTTTACATTCTATAACAATTACCTAAACAGCAAGAAAAAAGGGTGGGGGAGGAGTGGGGTGGGACCTACATATATTCAGTAATGAACCAGGCTCTGTGTTCCATCCACACATCACCTCAAAAGTTATCTTCCCAGGGAATTCCCTGGCGGTTTCACTGCAGAGGGAGCAGGGTTCGGTCCCTGGTTGGGGAACTAGGATCCCGCAAGCCAAAAAAAAAAAAAAAAAAAAAAGTTATCCTCCCAGCTTGTCCTATTTATGAGCCTCCTGGAAAAAAATGTGGGCAATAGCACGTGAAAATTAAAATATCTTTAATCTAGTGACCAGGGTGATGAAAAGTTGCACACTAAACCACAGTTTTTTAGTCCGAAGGGTAAAAGGATGACAAGAGGGCTTTGTTAAACGTATCTATCTATCGCTAGTTTTTATAGATGTATATTAAGTATTTTTAATGATAAGGAAACTGTAATCATTATGATTAGCTAGCTGGAGGTCTAGCCTTCCTGTGTATAAACTATTGTTTCTTTTACTTTAATTGGCGTGTCTCCTATACATATCCCTTTATTCTATTTTAAGGTGATAAAATACTAATGTAATAACTAGAAACTTTATTTCTGAGAAGCTAGAGATCTCAGTGAATGTTTTCTAAACATACCAAGATGAGAATTATGGAAGTGCAGTCAAGTGTTGTTTAGTGAACAGTGCCCTGTACCAGGGCCTGGTAGGTTAGCCAGTTGTATGGTCTTTTTTTCACCTTTCTTCTCATTTCTTTTCTCTTCTTTTGTTTCAGTTTGGGCACAGAAATTGAACTACAGGGCAGAACTGTAAGATTTTTGGGAAATAAAAACCGAGCTATCTCTAAAGTTGTTTATTTAAAAAAGTTTCTAAAGAACTAATATATGTTGTACACTGCCATATTCTGACTACATTTATTACCAAAGGGCAAAACTGGGAAGAGGAGTTAGTAGTTGCAAGGAGATAAATTTTAGCTCAATAAAAAAAATTTTTAATTTTTAGTTAGAACTTTTTAATTTTTAGAGTACTAGGTTTTCTGTGGGGCAACAAGTCCTTTCAGATTTTGTATGACTGACTATCTGGCAAGACTGTTTTATAACTAGGATGACCATACAGCTGTTTTCCCCAGGACTGTCCCACTTTACACCTGTTGTGTCACAGCCCCATTCAATTTAGCGTTTTCTCCACCCCGTTCATTCTCAAAAAAATTGTACGGTCGGTCAACTGACATATAATGGGACTCTTGGCCTTTGTACAAAATTAGTAGATGACAAAGGTTCCTTCTGACTCTAAGATAACATGATTCTAGAAAAAAACCTCTGGTAGCCTCTATCATTCAATGTTGCCTTATCTAACACCTGATTTAGAGAAGCTAACAGGTATGTGTTGCAGTAAAATCAATCTGTAGAGTCAAGCTACCCATTTTAGTCACCCAAGAAGAAAGTGAGCTACCTTATCTATGCTGCTAGGGATAAGGTGCTAAGAAATTTCTACAAACAGCCCAAGTGTTAAAACCAATAGCTCAGAAGACAGCGTCCCACAAAACAGTGCTGCTTAGCACAGGGAGCTAGATTTTCTACCAATAACACTAAATTACAGCAGTCGTCCTCACGCACACACATACCATTAAGCAAATGAACAGAATCTTAATTTGAGGTTTACTCCCCACCAAATTTTTTCCACTAAACTTTTGCTGTCTCTGGATACCTTTCTTCTGAGAACTAGCCTATGATAAAGCAATGATTAGCAAATGATTCGAAAATGATACAAATGATTAGGAAAGAGCGCATAAGCAACAAGTAAATATTAAAGGAAAAATATTTGCCGTGTCTAATTTTCAGCTTCTTCTTTTGGAAGTACAGAAGTTTGGTTACAGTTTTATATTTCATAATATAATACAGGCATATTTCTGCTCATAAAAACCTTTCTTGTTAGTATGAGAGAATATCATTATTTCATGGTGTTCTACAAGGAACACAGTGGGCTTCAGATGCTCTGTCACCTGAACAAGTCTGCAAAACAACTGTTAAAAACCAAGTATCATCAGATGTTTTATGAAGACATAACAAAGTGTCTTTTAAACAAAAAGGATTCTTACTTCATTTTTAAACTGTTACTGTCTGCTCATGATATGTCAACTGAAAGAAAGGTGCAAAAGAATATATACAGTATAACTGAGTCTTTTTAAATAATGAGAGAGATAAACACAACACTGTAGATCAACTATATTTCAGTAAAACTTTCTTTTAAAAAGCTTTTTCCTACAAATTCCAAAATAAATAAATAAATAAATAAGAGATTATTTGTGTAGTACATATAGGCAACCAAAATTTCCGGAAGGACACACAAGAAACAGCAAAGAGCTGCAGGTGGGGAAGAGATTTCATCATTCTCTACTATTTGATTTTTCACCCTAAGCATAAATTACTTTGAATTTTTTAATTTTTAATAAATAAAACCAAAATGCAAAAGTCCTCTAATTTCTGGTTTGGCATGTCTCACAGGCAACAATGTACCTAACACTATATCCTATGATAAAAAAGCTTTTTCCACAGAAAATGTAATATCACTATAATACCTTCCCTGGGTTTATGTATATACAACTTTCTATTAAAAATGACACAATCTGAAACTGTAACCACAGGAAAAATATATGTGAAGAATGCAAATGAGGAACTGTATCTGTTTTTTTAAAGGAAAAATTGAGAGGGATAATTAATGGGGCAACAGAGTGATTAAAGAACATAAGACCAAATTTATATTGCCACACTAGACAGTTCTTCTGAGCTTCTGACCTAGATACCCACTCATTAATTCATTTCTTAAAACAACATTAAACATAATCACATACTAAAAAGGGGCTCTAGGCTCTTTATGTACAATTCTTTTCCTCCCATACTGCACTGCCTAGTTGACTTCTACACACAGTTCAGGTCTTAGCTTAAAATCAAGTTCTCAGACTTCCCTGATGGCGCAGTGATTAAGAATCCGCCTGTCAACGCAGGGGACACGGGTTCGAGCCCTGGTCCGGGAAGATCCCACATGTCGCAGAGCAACTAAGCCTGTGCACCACAACTACTGACTCTGCGCTCTAGAGCCCGCGAGCCACAACTACTGAGCCCGCGTGCCACAACTACTGAAGCCTGCATGCCTTAGAGCCTGTGCTCCACAAGAGAAGCCCCTGCTTGCCGCGACTAGAGAAAGCCCGCTCAGCAACGAAGACCCAACGCAGCCATAAATACATTTTTTTAAAAAATCAAGTCCTCAAGAAAATCTTTCCTATCTCTCAAAAGTAGATTAGGACACAATCTTAAAGCACCCTGTTCTTTAGCACACTTACTACAATAGCAATTATTTATGTGCTCATTCATTTACAATCTGTTTTTCCAGCTAAAGTAAGAGCTCTACAAAACTGGAGGTTATGTCTGTCTTGCTGAACACTACAAAAATAAGCTCCAAAGTATTTGGAATCAACTTTGGTTAAAATTAAAAGGAAACGCAATATAGGTCACCAGTCACAACAGTATAAAATGGAAAGACTGGAGAAATAACCTTGCTATAACCCAAGTACTGTGAAGTCTGTAACAGCTAGTTATTACCTTAGTAAGTTAAAGGAGAAAGAGGTAGAGTATATTTACATCCCAATGACCTCCAAGGAACAAAGAAACCAAACAGATGGGATAAAGATCTTATATAAATTGCTATTTTCAGAAGAATTCAGCCTCCAGTTAAATTCCTTTTTATATGCTAAAACTGCAATGTAAATCGGCTAGATCCTAAGATTCTCTCTTTGAATACAAAGTCCTCTATATGGTACGCTCATTAGTCGTGTTCATAGTCCTTTAATTAAATGACAAATACTTGACCTTATTCTTAAATGTTTATATCAACAGAAAGATACACTTTTCAAAATTCTATTTAGCTTACTCAGATCTTACCTAAGAAAATACATATTTACAAATCTGCCCTATAATTATGCCTCTTTAGCAATAGGTCAATATGATCTTAACACAGATCATAGTCCAAGGGAAAAAAAGAGAGAAAAGAAAAAAAAGAAAGGAGAAAAAGATATTTGAGCGGCTGGGCTGGCAATTTCTCATACTTTCATCTAAGGTTGTCTGTCTACGGGGCACTGCTCCCTGCCATCCCCCACTTACCTTCTTGGTCTCCCGCTAATTTCTCAATCTAGCACACATGAATTGAGCATGAAAAGACCATAATGTACGCCATAGCTGTCTATATATTTTATTATAGGAAGATGTTCAGCTTCAGCCTCATCTTTCGTGGTTTTATACCAAAATATGTGTTACATAACATATTTTAAGTTTACTTTTTTTTTTCTTTTGCATGTACAAAGTTTATTTTATTTTATTTTTTTTAACATCTTTATTGGGGTATAATTGCTTTACAATGGTGTGTTAGTTTCTGCTTTATAACAAAGTGAATCAGTCATACATAAACATATGTTCCCATATGTCTTCCCTCTTGCGTCTCCCTCCCTCCCACAAGTTTACTTTTAAAAGACTGCATTTTTCAAATCTGGCCAGTACTTGGGTTTTTGTCCTCTACAACTCAAGCAGCTTTTTGAGATATATTTGTTGATGACTACGCTGTGGTCTTAAGCAATTAAGTTATCTGTGGCAGACTTGTGATTGTCTCCCTCAAATCCCTTCCATCCCTCTTTCATTATAGATTCACAGTAATGTGGGTGGGACTGAGCCCACCCTACTACCTATGTTGGTCAGGATAATTTTCTCCTTTGGCACTGCAACTGCTTCCCAACCAGCCTGGCCCTCCTCCTGGGCAGGGTGCCTGTGTCAAAGGTGGGCAATAAAATAAGCTAAGATTATCCACTTAGAGGATATAGAAAACTGCTGTGGAAATAATGATACAGAGCAATTCCAGGGTTTAAGATTTCCTTAATTGGTTTGGGGGCCATAATTTACAAACCCCGATGGAGAAGGTGCCCCTACGCATTTTTTATAAGCAGAAGAAAATTTTAATGATAATGTTTGAATTTACAAAACTATTCAAACCCTGAGTTTTCAAAATAGCTCAGTGTTCTGATTTTTATAAGCTAACATACTGGTATTTGTAAAGAAATAAATGTTCCCTGCCATTCCAGTTCTGTAAGGATAAAGCCATTAGCTACTGCCACGGCCCAGGGACAGCGCACCCTGAGGGGGATTCAGGATGGTGAAAAACAGGAAACATTCTGTGCTTTGGATATACTGGCCCTTAGATAGTTAAGATACGTATCTAAGAAAACATTTCAAATGACCTCAGATTCTTGCATCTTCCCATACACAGAAAAGCACCAAAATCATTCACTTCAGATGTCTTCTTTGTGCTTAGCAGTAATCTTTTTATCTTGACTACCTGGTTTTCCCAGCAAATAAAGTTCATAGGCATCCTGGCTCCTCCCTTACCTCTCTGGAGCAGTTCCTCGGAGCTGAGAGGCTATCTCTCAGGCTATAGTCCTCAGTAAGGTCCCTGAATAAAACTGAACTCACAACGTTTATGTCGTGCATGTTTATTTCAGTCAACATATCCTATCCAACATAAACAATGATAAATATAATGACAATGGCAACTTGTAATGAAAGGTTCTCTTCTGTTTCCATAATCAAATTAAATAAGAACCCTTTGACAGATTCTCCAGAAAGTTTTTTACCTGCATGCACCAAAATAAGTCAGGAAATGTCATAACTGGTAAAGTTTAAAAAGCAAAATTGGCTAAAGAGTATACTTCATAATAGAGAAGTGAATCTCAGATATTAAATTATAGTAATAATATTAAAATTAGCCCCCTTCTAGCAATCAAAATCTGAACATTCAAGAGGTTTTAAAAGCAAAACTATTCAGGCATGAGAATAAAAAACAAGAGCTAGTAAACTCTAACTGCAACCATTTCCTTCCAGGAAACTATCAGTTCCAAGTTTGTGCTGTACTTCAAGAGTCCCTAGAAGCTTAGAGATCCTTTAATTAGATCTGGGAATATTATTACCTTCCTAGTCAGATCATAAGCATGTGAAATTTAGGAAGTATGCTTTATTCATCGTGGTATCCCCTAAAACAAGTAGCAGAGTTTAGGACACAGAATAAGCTTCACATTAAATATGCAGTCCCCTAAGCCTCCCAGAGTTTTTCTTCTACCAAAAGGCAAGAGAGAGCTTGATCAAGTAATGGATGCACTGAACATCTCAAGATCAATAATCACAACTCATATATTCTATGATTCCCATGGTGTTTTTACACATAGTAGAAACCTGAAATATTTAATCATTCAACTTTTGCGGGCAATCACCATAACTTAATAAGTAAATATCTGTCCCCCAAAGCTTACTGAATTAAACTAACGGTGTTATCCAAAAACCACAGATAACTGAATTAGCACACGCTAAAGAAGAATATAAATTCCATCCCCACATCACCCAAGTTTTTAAAGTAACTACTCTAGAGACATTCTTACCACAGCTAGACAAGACAGTCAATAGTAAAGAAAGTCACAAAAATCACAAAGAGCTGCCCCCTCCCAACACAAAATCAAAGAGCTGGCAAGGCTAGGTCAATGCATAAACTACCTGAGACTCTACACACTGAAGAAAGAAGCATCAGTGACTTTGAGCACAGAACAGTAATAAATGTTCATACATAGGACTTTTATCCTTCAAAAAGTAGTTTACTATTAAAGAATAGAGATACAAAAACCAAAAACAGGTCACAACAGGGGTGACCTTTTGATATAAGTTAATAAAAATGAAGACTCTAGGAAAAACAGATTTTATTAGACAAAAGAAATGAAACAACAGCACACAGGAAGAACATAAATTATTAATTTAAAAAGTAAATATTTCTAATAATTAAAGACGCAAAAACGGTGTGTTAGAATGGAGTAGAAGTCGAACTACTGCTAGTAAGAATATAAATTCATTCAACCACCTTGCAGATCAATTTGGCAATTCCTAGTAAGGCTGAAGGTGTGTAGGACCCAATAATTCCACTTGTAAACGTCAATATTAGAAAATTCTCACACTTGCACATAAAGAGGCACATACAAGAATGCTCATGGTAGTACTATTTGTAATAGTGAGACACTGATAACAACTGTCTGGTCAGCACAAAATGAATAAATATTATTCCACTATTTGTATAACAATTCATTTTAAACTTATTAATTAGACCTACATGAGTCATCATAGATAAATCTTTAAAACACGGTAAGTGAATAAAGCAAGCTGAAAAAGTATAAAATAGTAAAATACTGTAATAAATACATGATAACATCTGTTATCTCCACAGTGGATATAGAAATATCTTTTACATCATTTTCTATACTTCCCTTTATGCTTGAAATGTTTCATAGTTTTAATATTTACATTAAAACAAACAAAAAAAAGCCAGCTAGCCAAGTTGTCTTCCATGTATAAAGTATATATACCATCCATGAGTCCTTGGGAAAAACTACTCCATGATGAAAACCAGGCAATCATAAAATTAAGCAAATAAAAAGTAAATAAGGAGAAAAGCAATGAGAAAAGATATGGTGGTTAACACTGAGTCCTTTCAAAGACAAAACTAATGCTAAACATTGAGCTAAAGACTAAATAAATAGCCGCTGGCAAACAGACAGCAAACCTGAAAAAGTAAAAATATAAGCAACATAAAAATCAGAAACTGGGGAAAGAAAACATGAGAGAAAGTATTAATACCACTCACCTCATCTTTCACAGCAGGGATTTAATCTCTAATATCTAAAATTAAAACATGAGGTTTTAAAAATTACTCCAATTTCTTACTGATTTTTATACTCTTTTAATTTTAGTGAAATCCTACAGAACCTAACAACTCTGTGGTAAAGAAACCTTTATCTAGAATTCAGCAGTTCTTTAAGGATTTTTTTCCTTGCTGTTAAATCCAAACAAAATCGTATTTTGTATTCTCATTTAAAAAAAATAGAATAGTGGGACTTCCCTGGCAGTCCAGCGGTTAAGATTCCACGCTTCCACTGCAGGGGGCATGGGCTTGATCCCTGGTCTGGGATCTGATCCCGTATGCCATGTAGTGCAGACAAAAAAAAATAAAGAGAGAGAGAGAGAAAAAAAAAAAAAAAGAGTAGTGTCCCATTCTTATTACATTATTCCTGTCCATAAGCACAAATGGAAATGTGTTCACCAAATGTCAACATAATTTATTTCTGGTTGGTAAGATTTGGGTGCCTAGATTGCTTCTTTTGTACTTACACTGCCTATATTTAAAAAAATAAGTATATATCACTTTTTATAAGAATATACTTTAGCCTAGTAATTCTCATTTTAAGAGAATTCTTAAATTCTACATCCAAAGAAACTAATCAGAAACTTAAAACAGGATTTCTTTGTAAAGTTGTTCATCATAGTGTTATAAAAATGGAAAACCAAAAACAATCTATTCATCCAAAATAAAATAAACACACTGTATCAATATAATAGAATCCTATACAGACATTTAAGGTGGTGTTTCCAAAGGATACTTAATGAAATAGGAAATGCTCATGATACAGTGTTAAAGAAGTAACAAAATTGTGTGTGTGTAAATCATATATTATTCATATTATTTTAAATAAGATGAACTGTTAGCAGTTTCAAAATGATTGTTAACAGACAAATGGGTAGCATGGGTGCTTGAAAACTGTATTTTGTTGGGGTTTTTTTTAACTTTTCTGTATTTTTTCTAAGTTCTCTAGAACAGAGATGAAAGAAAGTATGAAACAATCTTTTTTTGTTCTTAATGTAGGACATATGTGATAAAGAGATTTCCATCTATGCTTACAGGAGTAAGTTTCTACACGTTAGAAAACTGACATTTATAAAATTGCTCAATGACACTAAAACTGAAAGAAAATCACCACAGACTTTATATCCATTCAATAACCTTTCATAATCATTCTTGTCTTTACAAGAAAAGAAAGGTACATAAACCCAGATAGATGATGCTTGTTATTTTCCATCAACCAGTTAACAGTACTAATACATAAAGTAATACCAGCATGTAACCATTTGAGTGTTATGATATTCTAGTGAAACTCATTTGGAGGTCAAAATGATTCATAAAGGCTTTCTCTTTGTCTCTTTCCCACCTATAACAAGAGTTTTCTTCATGGTGCCCTTCTGTCTTAACTAGTTGTTAATCACATTATATATTTGTCTACATAATCTATTTTCACAGTCAGTAATATTATCTATTCCTTAGAACTTCAATGAGGATGGCACACCAACACTGTGAGCAACACACCACCAATCTTCCAACTGCTTTATTCTACGTCCAGCTGATAAAAAACCTCCACAAACTTTCCACAAACAACTCTGAGAAAATGCTCATTAAGCACTCAGCACAGCAGCAGTAAGCTACTGTGGCAATAACTGTTGTATCGGTCACCATTCTTCCACTGCAGCCCTACATATAAAGCATAGACTGTGCTTCCTCCATCCAAACTAAACTTTAGAAAGCATATACATTCACATTATCTAACTGCTATATGGTAGGAAAGTGCAAAAATGATAGGGACTTGTCACAAGGACATACGAGCAGATAGTCAAATCTGGGATGATCTGAGCCTCAAAATGATGATAGTATGAGACAATAATCAATAGAATAAAATTAAAATCCATGAATTCATACTAATATAAATGAATAAATAAACTGGAGGCTACAGGAGTTCTTCCTTATAGAATCCTACATAATAAATGCAGAAGAAATGACAGAATTAGGAAATCACCATTTGACAACCATCGTTATAACTCTTTCAGGTAATCATAAACAATGAGTTCTAAAACCAATGGGTGAAAGTATAATTTTTTAAAGGAACTTTGTGGGGTATACTATAAAATAACTGATATGAATCGTTCCAAAACATTAATGTAATCCATGACAAATAAGATTAAAGAATTGTTCCAGCTTAAGGGAGACAAAAAGACACTAACTAAGCACAATAGCTAATCATGGACTAGATTCTAATCTAAAAATAAGTTTTTTCTTTTGCTATAAAAGACACTAGTAGGGAAACTGGTAAAATATGTTTATAGATTACAGTATTGCATAAATGTCATTGATTTTGATAACTGCACAATAGTTTGTAAAAGTATGTCGTTTTTAGAAAATATACACTGAAATACTTAGATGTAAAGGGATAACATGTCTGCCACTCATTTTCAAATGCTTCAGAAAAAAATATAGCGTATGTGTATATATACACATATATACAAAGAAAATATCACAAAGCATATGTGATAAAACATCAACATTTGAGGAAACTGGGTGAATGGTGTACAGGAAATCTGTGTACTATTTTTTCCACACTTAACTGTAAGTCTAAAATTAAAATTATTTTAAAATAAAGTTAAAAAAACAAAATGCTATATGGCAAGAAAATAGAAAAAAAAAATGTTGTATTAACAAACAGATTAATTTAAAACTCTACAATCCCAGCTTCTAACTTCCACTCTATCACTAGAGACCTATATGATCATTAAAAACCTCTACACCTTCAGTCAGTTTACAAAATGATTTCTCTACATTTAATCAAAATCCTAGTTTCCCTGGATGGCACTACATCCCTCAAAAGCCTCTCAAACGCGAAATGTTAATCCTCACACCACCACCCCTTATCTGGAAACAAGAAGACAAAGAAAATGTTCTTGGATACAGCCAATGCTAGATCAAGAGCCTTTCTCGAAATTCACACTGTCTCTACAGCCTGCCAGACTTTCTCTCATCCTGTTCTTAGTATTTACAAGGGTCTAAATCATTCCCCAATGAGTAAAACTTACAAGCCAGCCCCCTACCTCCAATATCATCTCCTCTACCTTTATTCCTACTATAATACAAGACAGCTAAACCAACTTAACACTTCAGCTATGAAACAGGAAGCAATAATATGCAAAGTTGAATGGTCTAATAACTCCATCAGTTCTCTACTTCTCTGACCTGAGAGTCATCTAGAACTGCTTCTACTAGAAACTATTAGATTTCTACCTCTTAATTCCTGGTCACAACCTCCTGGCCTTTTTTACTCCCTTACTTCCACTTAGTCTATTCCTTGGGCCTTCCATTTGCTGCCACCTGGTTTACTTTCCATCCTACGTAGCCTGGACTATAAAGTGAAAAACCTGCATGACACTCACCCTCAATTTCCTAGTTCCCATATCCTCTGCCACAGCTACCCCACCAACACCCAATTTGGGGTGAGTCTGTCTACTGTCTCCTGGTAGAAGGAGAGAAGCAAATCCCGTAACTGTATAGACGGGCGCCAAGTACAAATTTAGTTTCCAATTCCAGCAGGGCCATCAGAACTAGTCATCACCATGGCAGGCGTTTCAGCTCCGCCACTCTTCTAGCCCCCGCTTCCAACCATGGAACTCTCAGTCCAAATCTTTGCCTCCTACTTCTCAGAGGAAAACAGGATTTCAAGCAAAAACTCCTTCAGTTTCTCTCCCCTGAAGCTCTAAATTTAGCGTACAGCTTCCATTTATATTCTTTACTCCTAAATGCCAAATAACTGTACAGAGAAGATCCTGCCTCCCAAAGGATTGTTTGTTTGTTTTTTCTTTATGATATGTCTCTCCTTTCTTTTCTCCACTAACTTCTTTCTCTCTGCCCACATGTATATTTTATTCACACCATACTTAGAAAAAACCTGCCCACAGCTAAAATTTAAATTTTTATCTTGTGCTTTTTGAACTATTTCCATCTCATCTCGTCCTTCTTTTCCTTCAATAACAAACATCCTAGAAGAAGAAAAAAAAAATCTGTGCACTTCTAATTCCCATTTCCTACCCAATCCATTACCATCTGGCTTTCACTCAAACAGCTCTTACTAAGAACAATGACCTTCTTCCTAATTGTTAGATCCAAGAACCTACTCATCCTATCAAAAATCTTGAATACAGTCGTCCCTGGATATCCTGGTATTTATTCCAGGACCCTCCACTCCCACCCTGCAGATACTGAAGGCCCACAGGTGCTTAGATCCCTATATAAAATGGCATAGTACAGTCTGTCCTCCATATCCGCAGATTTCAGAACCCAAGAATACGGAGGGTATGGTGTACATTCAACACAGTTGAGTGTAGTTCTAATTGGTTTTTCTTTAGCTGCCAGCGAAGTAGTTCCTCTGGTTTTCCTCCTACCTTTTTTTTTTTAAGATTTATTTTATTATTTATTTAATTAATTTATTTTGGGCTGCGTCAGGTTGTACTTGCGGCACACGGGATCTTCGTTGCAAAACGCGGGCTTCTCTCTAGTTGTGGCGTGAGGGTTTTCTCTCTCTAGTTGTGGCGTGTGGGCTCTGTAGTTTGTGGCACGCAGGCTCTCTAGTTGAGGCACGCAAGCTCAGTAGTTGTGGCGCGTGGGCTTAGTTGTCCCGCGGCATGGGGGATCTTAGTTCCCTGACCAGGAATCAAAACCGCGTCCCCTACATTGTAAGAAGGATTCTTTACCACTGGACCACCAAGGAAGTCCCTGGTTTTCCTCCTACCTTTGACTATTCATTGTTTCTTTTGTAGGGGTCCTTACTTTCCTCTGCCAACTTTAAAGAGTCTTAGCAAAAACTGAATCCAGAGCTGTGGATACTGCCTCTTACACAGAGAGTACACTGAAGCTCCAGTCTATGTCATTAATTAGTTTGATTTAGTTTCATTTGCAAAGGCATAAGACAACTAATCCCATGTAATACTGTTAAAGTTACTATCACAAGCATTCATTTGTCGTTTAAAAAATTACTATAGTAATTTTTTAATTACTGTCTAGTTTGATTTCACATTCTTTAAGATAATCAAGTAGTTGCTAAATGAATAGAAGATAGTTTGATGCCAAAAAATCTAAATTTGAGTTCTAGATATACCACCTCCTGTATAACTCTGACTGAGTCTTCGAGCCTCATCTTCTTTCTGCAATTCATTCATTTTCAGTCATTCAGCCAGTTATCAGTCGCTCAACCAATGGTTACTAAATGCCTAATACAGCATGGGTGCAGGAAATAGGTGCAAATCCCAACCCATCAGTCCCTAGAACTTCTAAATTCTAACAACTAGGAGTTCTGAGGCAAGGGCATAATACAGTATGACTAGAGTGGCAACAGGGGGAATAAAGAAAATTAAAGTTTGCATACTGTATCACAGGTAAACCAGGGAGCCAACACCAGCAAGGACCAGGCCTGAAATACGAACCTTCTTCAGAGTTAGTTTTGTTCTTTCCTCAGCAAACACAGAGAAGCTAAGAACGGAATCCTCAAGCAAAACTAAATACAGTAAAATCAATTACCAAGACATGCTGTTGTTGATTAGTCACCCAGGAAGCACAGAAAATGCCAAGATGCCATTGGCAGCAATAGTTAGAGGGTTCATCCATCAAAGTGTTACATGCCAAAGCAAAGCCTCAAAAACTGGCTGATAAAAGTAAATACATAATCTGAATAATTTCATAATATCAAAAGCTAAATACACATACAAATACACACACACTCTCTCTCTCAAAAAGTTGACATTTATGTGTCCCTAAACTGATTTCTTTATTTCTGTATACTTATTCTCATGTTACAATGATCACTATAATGCCATATTTCTAAAGGTATTTTATCAATAAAAAAAAAGAAAAAAAAACACTGTTACACCAAGATTTTCCACAACACTTGACATGACTTTTTCTAGTAAAAATTTACACACACGTGAATTCATTACTGCATGGATTTACACTAGGAGCAAAGATGCACAAGACAAAAATATGTTATAACTTGTGCCTTTGAAGAAACCAGAGCGAAAATACTATCCAGAGAGAAACTGCATAGGTGGTTCTTTATGGTACTCAAATTCCAACTGTCAGCAAACCCATCTCAGCACACATAATAAAACGAATTTACCAAATAGTTTTGGAGGGGTAGAAACTCTGGTAAACTAAGTTTTTAACTTTACCTTTTGAAAGACTGGATTCTCCTTTAAAGAGAAGCCTTAAATGTTTTAGCATACTAAAACACTGATAAATGTTAGTATGCTTAATGTTTTAGCATGCTAAACATTGATAAAAGAGGACTTAAAAATATTTCATTACATACTACAGTAATTTTTGCTTTTAATTAATAAGTCAATGAAAAGCACTACGTAGGAATATATCATGTACCAATAAGCAAACTAACAAAATACTGGCACGAACAGTTCTGAGACTATCCTCAACCACCTACGTTGGACTAAGGATATGAAGCATACTGGTTAAGTACAAAGGCTTCGGAATCAACTTTTTAAGACTCAAATCTAGACTCCAGCACTTACCAACTCTGTGACCTGCTTGGACCTCATTTTTATCATCTACAAAATGGAGTCTATTTTCTTACAGGGCTTTCACAAGGATTACAAAAAATAACACCTGTAAATACTTAGAATAATGCCTGACATAGTAAAGGCCCAATAAATGTTACTTTAAAAAAACAAAACAAAGACACTTTATGTATAGCATCTACTCTAGTTCCTACAACAATCCTCTGAGGTGAGTATGGCGGAAAAACTTTAAATAACTGAACTGACACACCTAGTTAGGGGCAAAGACAGGATTCAATTTCAGATTTTACTGTCTCTAAATTCAGACTCTTTCTATGTCAAGATGCCTCCAAAAAAAATTCACAGGTAGTAATCTACCCTTCCACAGGATTACCCTTATGAGTATTTCTGATGCTGATTCAAGTACACACACACACATACACTACACACACCTTTGAATTCACCCATCTACTTCTCTTTAATGCCACTAATTATCTAATCCAAGCCACCATTATTGCTTACCTAACTATTGCCATAGCTTCCTAACTAAATGGCAGACCCTGACATATGGGAGGTCCCCAATGAAAAGGCTGGCTCACCAAGAAGTGACACAAGCCTTGATTAACAAGTCAAAAACACACAAACACAGCTTATAGAATATAAATAAGCAAAGAAAGAACACTCAAATTTAAAGAAAACCTCCAACATGAAAGAAAAACAAAACAAAAATATTAGAAGGAAAGTTAATACAGGGAGTAGAAAAACAAAAACCTCAAAAATCTTTAGTTGGCTCAAGTTTCAGCATGGCAGTATAAGCCCCCAACAGTCCAACCCTCCCACTGACAGCCACTATAACCTTGAACAAAATATGAAAAACAACTATCTGAGCATTCTGAACATTAAGGAAAATAGGGATTTGGAGGGAAATTAAGCCTTGGAGAAGCAACCTGCACAAAGAGTTTTCCCTTTTTGTTCTTTTTGCAGCTTTGCTGCAAGGCAGAACCATAGTTGTGGAGAGGAACCTTGTCTTGGGCTACTAAAACCTCAGTAGAACCCTTGCTATTTCTAGCCGGAGGAAGCATGCAACAAATGGAGCCCAGGCAGGCCAGAAAGTGAGGGGAAATCACTACCCCTTGAACCACGCCATGTGTAGGACTGAACTAAAACAGACGAGTAAAGGCCTAAGGAATTAAGCTTAGATCTTAACCACTGCACACAGAATGGGAGACAGTATTTACTTTCCAGAGTACCATAGCAAAACACTCAGAATATCCAGTATAAATCCAAAATTACCAGAAATACAAAATACTAGGAAATATAAATCACTCCACAGGGAAAAGGCAATCAAGAGATGCCAGTTCTAGGATGATTCAGATTACTGTTACCATACAAAGATTTTAAAGCTGCTATTACAACTATGTTCTGGGAAGTAAAGCAATATTACCTTGAAATCAATGAAATGGCAGGGAATCTCAGCAGGTAAATAGAAAACAAAAAATTGAACCAAATAAAAACTTTAGACTGGAAAAATAAAATACATGAAATAAAAAATTCACTGGGTGGGATCCATAGCACAATGAAGATAGAGGAAAGAGACAGTGAACTTAAATTGACAGAATTTATCCATTCTAAAGAAGAGAAAAGAAAAAGGATTGAAAAAATAAATAAGCTAACAAACAAATAGAGCCACAGGGACTCTAAACCTTTAAAAGGTCTAGAAAACATGTCATTTGAGACTCAAAGGAAATAACAGACTGCAGCAGGAAAAAAAAAAAAGCTGAAGAAATAATGTCCATAACTCTTCAAAGTAGTGAAAGGAGTAAATTTACAAATTCAACCTCAGTGAGGCTAAAACAGAACAAATTCAAAGAAAACTACACCTAGACACATCATAATAATAGAACTTCTAAAAATCAAGATAAAGAAAAGTTATTGGAGCAGCCTAAAAAACCAATATATTACATACAGAGAAACAATGATTCAAATAACTACAGATTCCTCATCAGAAATCATGGTCATCATAAGAAAATGGAACAAAACCTTAGAGGGCTGAAAGAAAAAAAACTCGGCCAAGAATTCTACACCCAAAATATGTATCTATAGGGGAGATCCCTGGTGGCCTAATGGTTAGGATTCCACGCTTTCACTGCCGCGGCCTGGGTTCAATCCCTGGTAGGGGAACTGAGATCCCAAAGCTACGGAGCACAGTACTGCCCCACAAAACAAAAAATCTAATACTTCAGGAATGAAGGTAAAATAGACGTTTCGAATAAAAGAAAGAAAATTGATTAGAGTTGATCTGCATTTTAAGGAATGATAAAGGAAGTTCTTTAGACTGAAAAAAAATTGATAGTAAAGAAAAGCTTGTTTCTTCAGGAATGAAGAGAGAGCATAGGGAACAGTAAAAGTCTAAGTACATATAAAAGATTCTTTTTCCTCATAAGTTTTATAAAATATGTGTTACAGGCTTCCCTGGTGGCGCAGTGGTTGAGAATCTGCCTGCTAATGCAGGGGACACGGGTTCGAGTCATAGTCTGGGAAGATCCCACATGCCCCGGAGCAACTAGGCCCTTGAGCCACAACTACTGAGCCTGCACGTCTGGAGCCTGTGCTCCGCAGCCAGAGAGGCCACGACAGTGAGAGGCCCGCGCACCACGATGAAGAGTGGCCCCTGCTTGCCACAACTAGAGAAAGCCCTCACACAGAAGCGAAGACCCAACACAGCCAAAAATAAAAATAAATAAATTAAAAGAAGGCTCAACGTTTAAAAGAAAAAAAAATGTGTTACTATTTAAAACAAAAATGATAACGTTTGTTGGGGATTTCAGTGAATGTACAGGTAATACATATGACAACTATAGCGTCAAGTTTGGCAGGGGGAAGGGAGTACACAGTATACAGTCACAAAGTTCTACTTTTTACATGAAGTCATATGACATTAATGTTAAACATATATGTGTATGTGTATATATATATATATATATATATATATACACCTGACTTTTCACTGGTTATTATAATCTTAGAGCAAGCACAAAAATAATAAAAATAATAATATTAACATTAATAATTGATAAATAATATTATTAATGTTAATTAATAATAATAATATAAAGAGGAATAGCTTAAAAAAGCAATAGAAATTTTGAAAAGGAAACTAAAACAATTATTTTGATCAAATGATCCAAAAGGCAGCAGAAAAATACGAAAAGAGGAAAAAAAAAAGAGGACAAACAGAAGGCAAATAATACAACAGTAGAAGTAAACCAGCCATACCAATAATTACATTAGATACAAACACTCCAGTTAAAAGGCAGAAGCTGTCAGAGTGAATAAAAAAGCAAAATCTAACTATATGCCACCAACAAAAGGCACACATTAAGAACTCAGGTTGAAAGTAAACAGAAAAAGATATGCCATGAAAAAAATAAGAAGAGAAATAAAAAAAAAAAAGACAGGAATGGCTATATTAATATCAAATAAAACAAACTTGAAGACAAAGAGCACTGCCAGAGATAAAGAGGGGCATTTCACAACAATCTCAGAACATAGGAAGCAAGAAATTGAGATAATTAAAGGGAGATAGACAACTCCATAACCACAGCAGATTTTAACACCCCCTTGCTTATCGACTAGTAGAATAACACAAAAACAAAAATCAGCAAGGAATTCCCTGGCAGTCCAGTGGTTAGGACTCAGCACTGTCACTGGCGGGCCCTGGGTTCAATCTCTGGTCAGGGAACTAAGATCCTGCAAGCCGTGTGATGTGGCCAAAAACAACAACAACAACGAACAAACAAAAACAAAAATCAGTAAAGACACAAGATCAGAACAATACTATGAACCAACTTGATATGACATTTATACAACACTATATCCAACAACTCAAGAATATACATTCTTCTCAAGTACACGTAATACATCACCAAGATAATATACTGGTCCATAAAACAAGTCTCAATAAATTTAAAAGGAATGAGACCATACTGAGTGCGGTCTCTTACCACGAAAAAATTAAATTAGAAAATTTTAAAAAGATATACAAGAAAATCCCAAATAAATGGAAATCAAATGAATTTAAGAAATAGCCGATCCAACATAGTAAAGTGATGAAGGGAAGTCTCAGTATGACAGCTGTGTACTAGGCCTAGAGAACAAATACTACAGATAGAAACAGGAGGATGGAGGGCTCTAAGAAGAATATCTTCAAAGAACAAAATAAAGGAACTAATACTTATCCAGTGCATGTGACCATGCAAAAAAAAAACGTAGCTGGAAAGCAAATTCTGAAAAATGACCAGAGGATCTGCAAAGAATTAACAACAGATACACAAGGGGGGTGGGGGAGGGATAAATTAGGAGTTTAGGATTAACATACACACACTACTATATGTAAAATACGTAAACAACAAGGACCTACTGTATAGCACACGGAACTATACTCAATATCCTGATACATATATCAATATATATTTGCTATACACTTGAAACTAGCACAACATGGTAAATGAACTATGCCTCAATAAAAATTTAAAAATTTAAAATCAATAAAGAAATAAAAGTCATAAAATGTGAACACTTATTATCAATTTAACCAAATATTAGAAGCTTTTCATACACTTAATCCTCACAATAATTCTATGAGGGAAGTACCTATACTATCCTTACTTTATAGATGAGGAAGCTATGGCAGACAGAGGTTAAGTAATCAGCCCAAGGTTACAGTGCTTGTAAGTGAGACGCCAAGATTGGAAACTACCAGGCTCATCCTATACCATCCATGCTCCTCATGTCTGGCATCGCCGTCAATTAAAGAAAGTTAACTATAATGAAAGTTCTGTTTCCCAGGACCTTTTAGCTCAGCTGACATGTTTACAAGTAATAGAATAAAATTTGTCCTCCAAGCTTTGCTGCATAACCTTAAGCAGAACCTCCCTCAGGCAGTCTTCTGTAAAATGAGACGGTTGAAGAAAATGATCACTAACTACTTCCACAATATCTGGAAACAATTTATTTTCCTTTTTCCATAAGTAAGCCAAATAACCTACCCATGGTTAATTATCTGGCAAATGCAAGTCACCAGTCAGATGAGGAATTATGTAAAACTACCAGAATTCATCTAAACAGGTTTCTCGGTACTATTCTAAAAGCAAAGTACATACCCTAATTATGGATATTCAGAATATCAACACTGTATGGGCTGGGCAACATACTGTTACTTTTACATAAGAGAACTCTGGAAAACTGTTCACTTTATAAATATATCAGTAACCTCATGGATACACTTGAAATCATTCAGAAACGGCATTCATTTATTTCTTCAGTAAGTATTTACAAGGCACTATATAATGGGCCCAGAACTACACTGTATACTATTATAAACAAGATAGACCTAAGCCCTACTTCCCACTGAGCCTACAAAATACATACCATGGAATAAGGGCTATGATAGGGATAAGTGCACAGTGTTAAAAGAATACACTGAACTTGGTAAAAAAAAGGGAGGAAATGGAGACGGTGAGGGAAGGTTTTCTGGAGAAAAGAACATCTGAACAGATTTGAATAAAGAATAGAAATTCATCCCGGAGGAAGCAGAACGAAAAGAAAAAAGGGCAATCACATGTTCAAAAGCCAGAAGAGTCCGAAAGCAGGGGAGATCATGGTCGGGAGTGGTGCCTGGAGAGGAGCAGGGCAAGAGAACAAAAGTATTACAGTTTACAGTTCAAGACACGGCACGCGTGCAGGGCAGTAACAAAGTAAGCAAGGTGAGGTTAGCGGAGGCTCATGTTGTTCTCTAAGGTTACAAACAAAAACTTAAAAGGGTCTCAAGTGTTATTTCCAGTGTTAATCCTTCCCCTTGTGGGGAAATCACACAAAAAGTCATGCTGATATAAATGAATGCCCTACCCAAACGAGAACAAATGTTCTCTAAAAACTATTGGATTTCTTCAGTCTAACATCCAACAGGCTACAAGTCCTACGAGCCTCAAAATTAGTAAAGAAGTAAAACTATCCAGTTTATTTCCTTATTCTCAAAGCCTCTGCCAAATAGCACAATTTCTTTACATAATGTAAAGGGTAAGTCTGGAGAAACATCATAGACAAACTAAACCACAGCACATTTCTAAACTTTTAAAATACTAAATTGCTGATATTCAAATCTTAAAAGTCAAAACCTTGAAATAATCTTATAGTAAATCTTAGACTACTTGCAGTATTTCCCAACTTGCACTTGGCATGTCTTTAACAAGAATTTTACCTACACCTTAATTCCAGCTAAGTGATCAAACTTTTGGAAGAAACCATAACAACAACATGGCATGAAAACATAGAGGATGATTTATATAACCAAATGGTAGATAGGCTAGCCTTAATCACAAGGATCTTTTGAGTAAATTTACATTTAATAAGGTCAGCAGAATGTATTCCATAGTTATTTAAATTTAAGTCAGGCCTACACATGTAGAATATGTATAAAATTCTAAAATAATATATTATTAATACACATATAATCAGACAGTGTTTTAGCATGTAGGTGTGACATTAAGGAAAGAATAAAAAGAAAATAGTCTCTAAGTAGGCAATATAAAGCAGATGAGAAAAATCAAAGCAGTACCCACAACTCCACAGTCAATGAAGGTACTAAGCAGGACCACTGCACATGGCTTCATGGGTTCCTTACTGAACAACCCTATGGGGCCAATCATATATCACAAACAACCTGAGAGAGCCCAAGTCTCAGTAGCAAAAAAAAAAAAAGAATTCTTATAAAAATGTGTGCGTGTGTGTGTGTGTGTGTGTGTGTGTGGAGAGAGAGAGAGAGAGGGAGAGAAGGAAGGAGGAGAGAGACACAGACACTAAGCAACATACTGTTAAGCTGTAAGGTAATGCAAAACATGCACACACACACATACACACACACACACACACACACAATCTGAGAGAGCCCAAGTCTCAGTAGCAAAAAAAAAAAGAATTCTTATAAAAATAAGAGAATAAAATAACATAAGCAACGTTTTGAGTCTATGGAATTGCTCTTGAGCTAGCACCACTCATTCACTCATTCTTATCAAATACTTCCTAAGTGCCTACCATATGCCAGATACTGGAACATACAGCAGTGAACAAAACATACCTGTCCTCATGAAGCTTACACTCAGGGGAAAGAAGGAGGTAGGAATTAAACACGTAAAAGATTTGAAATTATCAGGTCGTGATAAGTACTATGGGAAAAATGAAGCAGGAAATGGGGCTAGGGAGTACTGTGAAGGGGGTATTGTGATTTTAAATGGCCTCAATGAGGTGACCACTCCAACAGAATGAAGATTCCATCAGACATGAGAAACTTGTCTTTGCTGTTCTCATAGGAAATTTTATACTCTAACTGGGGTCTCCACACCAATTCTAGTGATAGACCAAGTGCCTGCCTGATTACCAGGTACAAAAAGTAAGTGATGCAAAACAATCTTTACCACGTTCCTAAGGGTTTATTTCAAGACTCAGTGAAATAAAAATTTGTCAGAAGCATCCTGCAACAGGCCCAAACTTAAGGCCTTTATGAGGTGCATTCCTCTTTCATCTACACCAGGGGTAGGCAAATTACAGCTAGCAGGCCAAATCCAGCCCACCATCTGTTTCTGTAAGTGAAGTTTTATTAGAACACAGCCATGTTAACTTGTATACATATTAAGTATGGATACTTTTGCACTAAAGCAGCAGATCTGGCACACAGCTGTGACACAGACCACATGACCTGGAAAGCCTAAAATATTTACTATCTGGTCCTTTACCGGAAAGTTTGCTGACCCCTGGTTCTAGATCATCACCACCACCACTACCACCGTCATAGTGAGATTCCTTTCAGGGCCCTCTTCACAAACACATGGCCAGTGCAGTCACGTGGAACCTTGCCTCAGGAGGGTCTCATGCTTGGGGTTTAATGCTCTATGGTCACCTTTCAATTCTTAATAATTTTATCTTTGAATCCAAGTTTTATAAGTGAACTCCAATGGGACAAAAAAGCATGTGCCAGGGACCTGGTGCCTCGGCTCACAGGCAGTCTGCCTCCCCAGGAAAGATTCTCAGGCAGCTGAATGCCCTGGCTCAGCTCAACTCACCACCTCTTGACTAGGAGTACGGCAAGGTGGTAGCTATGCCCATCCCAGGCTGGCGTCACCATGATACATTCCCAAGTAAAGCAGTATCTAGCAAGTCCTGGCATGGAGGCTGCAATCCCTTGGGGGTGCTGTGGGCTAAGACAGCAGGCCTCTCGGAAGGGGAGACTGGCTTTCCTACCCAAGGCCGGGACCCCACGTTTTCATCTGGCAATGCACCTTGCAAGGTATGTAACCGGACTTGACTGCTTTCACGAAACAAAAATTACAAACGAGAGTTCCATTCTTCTATCAAATCTATCATAAAATTGATTTCTTTGTTTTGTCCCATTCCACTGAGCCATCCCCCTTCACCTTGCTCTAGGCACACAGCTCTCTTCTTATTTCTTAAACCAACAAGCTCATTTGCACCACAGGCCCTCGTCACACCTGAAATACTCATCAGCTAGAACATTTCAATCAAGTCTTGGCCTGAGTGTCACACCTGCAGAGTGGACAGAGTTTCCTAATAATCCTCATTCCAATCCACTGAGGAGTCAAACCCACTGGTGAGGCATACCATCTCCAAAGATGCCACCATCAATTTTTTGCCTCCATGTACGTGCACTGCCTCTCCCTCATTGGGAAATGGAGTTTATTTCCCCTCCTTATGAACCTGGGCTGGATTTACGGCTGCTTTAACCAACAGAATGCAGCTGAAATGACATTCTGGAGTTCTAAGCTGAAGCCTTAAGAGGAATGGCAGCTTCCTCTTCCTTCTGTGATGTGAAAGGTCAAGGTCACACTGAGAGGGCACATGAAGAGGACACACAGAGGAGAACTGAAATGATCAACATTCAACAGTGCCAGCTGAGCTTCCAGTCAACAGTCATCAACAACTGCTAGGGAAGGGAATGAGTCATCTTGGAGGTTCCAACCCAATCAAGTCCCCAGATGGTTGGAGCCCCAGCTAACATCACATGGAACAGAAGAACCGCTCTGCTGATCAGAGCCAAACCAAGGAATCTTGAAACATAATAAAATGCTTGTGTTTTGAGTAGTTTGTTACAAAGCAATATAAAACTAAAACACCAAGATTTGAATACCAGATCCATCACACCTAGATCCACACACATGCCTGTATATATGTAACCTCTTTATGTCTCATTTTTTTCATCTGCAAAATGAAGATCATAACATTACCTATTTCACAGAATTATTCTATGGAATAAATGTGCTCATGTGTGTAAAGCACACAGCAGAGCTCTCAGCATATTCCTGACATAATGCAAAAAGATATTATTATTCTATTATTGCTATTTTATTATCGATAAAATGTATTACTTATACCATCATCCTGCTTTACCTTCTTTAAACCACCTATTACTATCTGAAATTATGCTCACTTATTTATCTGCCTCCCCTCCACCAAAGTATGAGCCATAAGACACGAACTTAACTGTCTTGTTCACCAGCACCTAAAACAGAATTTGACTGACAGAGATACTTTATAAATTAATATTGAATAAATGAGTTATAGGACCTCAGTTTCACAGTTAATCAATAATGATATCTGTTCGTGCCCCGGTCCGGGAAGATCCCACATGCCACGGAGCGGCTGGGCCCGTGAGCCATGGCCGCTGAGCCTGTGTGTCCGGAGCTTGTGCTCTGCAATGGGAGAGGCCACAGCAGTGAGAGGCCCGCAGACCCGCAAAAAAAACAAACAAACAAACAAAAAATAATGATATCTAAAAACTGCTCCCATACCTTATCTTAAGTATAAATCTGACAAGAGGCACTCAAAACACAAGATACACACATAAACTATCTATAATATGTTATTTTCAGGATACAATTCCAATGCATTTACTTGTTACTGCACAAATACTACACCATTACTGGATCATGTACTGTTCAAATATGCCTAAGTGATGGCTAGCATCTGACTCAGCACCGTTCAGGTGCTCTAAAGTAGCTTACTCGTTTGTATAATTTTTTTAAAATGAACTGTACTCAATCAAACTAATGACACACTCTCAGTTACTATTGCTACATGCACAGAAACAGCCAGAGAAACTTCCATGTGGGGTCCATTCAAAACCAAATTACCCTGGCAACACAAATTAACATAATACTAATCTTCAAGCTATGGAAACTTGGTTTTAAACACATCTGAGAGTGAATTTCCTGAGTTACAGTATTTTAAAAGTTTAAAATCTATATTAAAGATGAAATAAAAATCAGACATTCACAGAGCCCTGAAGCACCTCTGAGGAAAAGCAGCAGTCTAGAAGGTACACAAAGATACACAAAAACACAATTCAGTGTAACAAGTTCTCTAATGCTGTGATTCTCAACTTTTCCTCTGCCGTGATGTAGAGATGACAGATGCAAGAAACTCACCCTGCCTCCCTCTTCCAATTATAATTTCGTAGGAGTTTTTACATCTAGGAACAGGATTTTATAAGGCAAACAAACCACAGGGGTGTGGTACAGAACGTTAGGTGAGAAATAAACACATGTAAAGGCAGGGAAGTAAGTAAGAGAGAAGACATTATGGTTGAAGCTAATAATAAGTATACCCTGCTGAACTCCAGCAGTTAGTGCATAAAAATTAAGACAGGCAAGGGGGCGGGGAGGAGGGGGGTGGGATTGCTAAGATGAGGCATTGTATAGGTATGGAAAGGTCCATTCAAGGAACCTGTATGTTAAGAACAGAAATTTATACTTCAAAATCCAATAAGCCTGGGCTTCTCTGGTGGCGCAGTGGTTAAGAATCCGCCTGCCAATGCAGGGTACATGGGTTTGAGCCCTGCTACGGGAAGATCCCACATGCCACGGAGCAACTAAGCCCGTGAGCCACAACTACTGAGCCCATGTGCCACAACTACTGAAGCCCGTGCACCTAGATCCTGTGCTCTGCAACAAAAGAAGCCACTGCAATGAGAGGCCCGCACACAGCAACGAAGAGTAGCCCGCGCTCGCTGCAACTAGAGAAAGTCCACGTGCAGCAACAAAGACAACACAGCCAAAAATAAATAAATTCATATAAAAAAAATCCAATAAGCCCACCAGAATGGCTAAAATTAAAAAGTCTGAAACACCAAACTTTTGGCAAGGTGGTGAAGCAGCCAAAGCTTCCATAAATTGTTGGTCTAAGTGTAAAGTGGTACACTTGGAAATGGTACACAGACTTGGAAAAAAAGTCTAGTGGTTTCTCATAAAATTAAGCATACGCCTACCCTATTACCCAGTAATTCCACCAAAGAGAAATGAAAACGTACGCCCACAAAATGATTTGCACAAGAATATTCCTAACCACTTTGTCCGTAAGAGCCAAAAACCGGAAACAACCCAAATGTCTATCAACAGAGCAATGGATAAACAAACTGTCCTATATTCGTACAAGTTATACAATGAAATACTATTCAACAATAAAAAGGGATGCACTACTGATACACACAATAACAGGATCAATCTCCTAAACTTCTTGCAGAGTGAAAGAAGCTTTGTAGACTATATGCTGTATGATTCTAGAATAGGCAAAGCTCATTCGATGTGAAAAACGAAACAGTATAGTGATCACCTGGTGGGCAGGGAAGGGTCATGAGTGAACTTTCTAGGGTGACAGTAATGTTCTTTCCCAGTGGTCAGGAAACTTTCTCTGTAAAGGGCAGAATAGCAAATATTTCAGGCTTTCTGGGCTCTGCCTCAAATACCCAATTCTGCCACTGTAAATGAATGGCATGGCTGTGCTACCACAAGACTTTATTTACAAAACAAGAGTTAGAATGTAGTTTGTTGATCCCTGCTCTACATTTCAAAAGTGGTTTGGGTTACACAGATGTATGTACTTGTCAAAACTCATCTAATTGGCCATGGAAGATTTGTGCATTTCACTATATGTCAATTTTATCCTAAAGGAAAAAAACCATAAAGAAATATTGAACTCTAGGCTGATGATAAGCATGTGGTTGGCAGTGAGGTACACTGATATCTGCAACTTATTTTGAAAGCTCAAAAAATAAGATGGAGGGGCTTCCCTAGTGGCGCAGCAGTTGAGAGTCTGCCTGCCAATGCAGGGGACACGGGTTCGAGCCCTGGTCTGGGAGGATCCCACATGCCGCGGAGCAACTGGGCCCGTGAGCCACAACTACTGAGCCTGCACGTATGGAGCCTGTGCTCTGCAACAAGAGAGGCCACGGCAGTGAGAGGCCCGCGCACCGCGATGAAGAGTGGCCCCCGCTCGCTGCAACTGGAGAAAGCCCTCGCACAGAAACGAAGACCCAACACAGCCATAAATAAATAAATAAATAAATAAGCTCAAAAAATAATAAGAAGAAGAAGAAGGATTGACAGATATACGATAACACAGATGCAACAAAATGTTGGGAATTGTAGACCCTACAACTGGTATATGGTATATGGAAGTTAACTGCAATTCTTTCAACTTCTGTATATATTTGAAAGTTTTTTCTTTTGTTTTGTTTTTGGCTGCATTGTGTGGCTTGTGGGATCTTAGTTCCTAGACCAGGGATCGAACCCGTGCCCCCTGCGGTGAAAGTGCAGAGTCCTAACCACTGGACCACCAGTGAATTCCCTGAAAGTTTTAATGTTAAAGTGGCAGGGGAGGATATTCAGTAAGAGGCCACTGAAGATTTTTAAGCAAAGAAATGAAAATCAAATTTATATTCTACAAATACAATTTATGCAGCGCAAACAATACACAGAAGGATGGTCAGATGAAGGAAGAAAGCACTAAGTAAGCTATTACAATAGTCCATGCCATAGAAAGTATCAACATTTGAGGAGTAAGTACAAAGTGAGTTCATGCAGAGAAGGAAAGTCAGGGGAGTAAAGAGTAGAAAGCTCCTTCATTTCAGGAATGAGGAAGGAGTTTCAAGGAGAACGTTCACAATGTCAACGTAAAAGAACTTAAGCAAGAAGAGAACTGAAAAGTACCTAATAGATTAAGCAATGGAACTTGATGATGTAAAAGAGGTGTGGTAAGAATGTAAACCAGATAAAGGATATTGATAAGTTCAAAGGAAACAAACAAGTGATGATCAAAGGAATCTAGCTGGGCCAAGAGAGGAAGGCAAAACTAGGGAGCATCATAAAGTAAAAGACTGAAATACTTCTTTAAAATGGAAAACAAAAGTAAACAACTGCACCTAAAAATCACCATATATTATCTCATCCATAAAATGTACTCTTGGGTAAGGCAGGCTGCTATGGGCCTGAGTGTCCCTGCACATTCTTGCTGAGTGTGAAAGAAGGTCAAGGTTACCACAGCATTTAACTGCCTCTCAGAGAGAGGTGAACCAGCTTGTTTGTTATTTGCTACAATGTTTGCAGCTTGCTAAAAAAAAAAAAAAAAAAAAAAAAAGTGCTAGACCCTTGGTCCTGAGTTCCTTAGCTGTGATCCACTCTGTTCTTCCATTAGACCCATCACCCTCATGGGACCTGGTTACAAGGAAAACCAGCACAAATATGCTGATGTTCATGAGTCTGCAGGGCTGTGAGTAATAATGTCATTTGTTTCTGACCTGGGAGTCTCCTGTTTTTCTGCCAGCAACCATGAAAAATTAACAGACTATCAGCTTGTAAACACGGTAAAATCAGATCTTAAGACTTTTCACTGCTCTTGACATGGACAACAAAGAACTGGTTGATATTCATGTTGTTAAATAAAACAAGAGACAAAAACATAGTCACTAGCAAAAACTGAAATATATACAATATTTCATAGTTTATTTACCTTACATTATTCATAATATTTACATGTACCAGTCTCTACACTGTATTTTTTACTTGCACTACATTATATAATTCTCATAATAATCCTAATGAGGTAGGTACTAATATGAGGAAACTGAGGCTTCAAAATGCTATGTAACTAAGCCAAGGGCTCACAAATTGTAATCAGCACAACCTAAATATAAGCCCAGATAACTTTAAAAGATGTGAGGGTTTTTGTTAACTATTAATAGTCAACCTCCTTACCAGCTGATTTATCAAGGGCAACTCTAATTCATATATAACAGCAAAGTATCTATATCATCACAGTATGGATAGTTCATTATTTTTATAGAAAACTAACATTTTGGAAATGTTAATATAATCAAAGTTTTCTCTAAAAATCTGTGGTCAAGGTTTAGGAAGAGCTAAGTTAAACAAATCCAAATCACCGTCTTTATGGCAGAAGCTCTCATGGTTTTAAATGTACAAATGTATGTCTTTATATACTAATATATATTATAAATCTTCTAAGACCATCTATTATCATCATTCTGAATGACACAGTTTGGGAAACTACTGCTGCAATCCACAGTGCCAATTTAACTTATACACAGAATACCTCTGAAAGCTTAGTAGTCAGCTTGGTGGTTCACATACACAAAACCTTTAAAAGGGAGAACATCAAACTTAGAATGTGGCATAACAGTTCCAAGCCAAGTCACCTACTTCATAGTTTGGCAACACTGCCCATTTCCTACCAGACAAAATTGAATGTCCCATAACACAATGGAACTACCTGGCTTTCTCTGAAATTAGAAGGGTAACAAGTCAAGGCTTTTTGTATTTGTAGCTCTGTACATTGTTATCACTTAACAAAATTTGGACACTTTTAACAATGGAGGAGAGATCACAGAAAAAGTAGTTTCCACATAAAGCTTGTGAATTGGTTAATGGTAGTAAGTCATTCTGATGGTCCTAGGCATCACCATTAACTTACCAATACGGAAAGCTAAAATTGAACTCTATGAATAAGTGGAAAATTAATATCGTGTACCATTTCAACACCAAGCATGTTTTCCTGTCTCCTACTTAGTCAGCTCTAAACATTCAACAACTGAACCTGTTTATTGCTCCATTGTTATTAATCATTCCAGAGTTTTTAAAAAAAAACAAAATTGAGTTAAAGTCAGCCACACAACAGTTGTGTTCATTATACAAGCCAGAGCTGTAAGCTGTAGATTGGTCCCTAGCTTGCTGCAAACCAACTCAGATGCTTTTTTTTTTCCCTTTGCCCTCTGCTCTGAAGGAATGCCTCCACCCATTCAAAGTCTATGTAGGACACATCTCCAGTAGTTTGGGGTGGGGGGCATATACCTAGGTAAAGTTACTAATCAGGCCATTCTCAACAAAACTAAGAGTTATTCTAGACAGATGAAATTACCATGTAATTACACAGGAATTGGAATCAAAATCTGAATGTAAACTGTACTAAGATTTTCAAACACTTCACATTACAAGGAAAACAAATTGATGTCCTACCTACTTGAAGCAAGAAGTATCTTTAGAAGGGCAGATTTTTGCCCTCTGCTCTGAAGGAATGCCTCCACCCATCCAAAGTCTCTGTGGGACACATCTCCAGTTTGGGGGGAAAAAAAAAGGCAATAAAATATGATACTGTCGGGACTTTCCTGGTGGCGCAGTGGTTAAGAATCCGCCTGCCAATGCCGGGGACACAGGTTCGAGCCCTGGTCCGGGAAGATCCCACATTCTGCGGAGCAACTAAGCCCGTGCACCACAGCTACTGAGCCCGTGCTTTAGAGCCGGTGAGTCACAACTACTGAACCCCGCGCAACTAGAGCCCGTGCTCTGCAACAAGAGAAGCCACTGCAATGAGAAGCCCGCACACAACAAACAGTCCCGCTCGCCGCAACTAGAGAAAGCCTGCATGAAGGAACGAAGACCCAATGCAGCCAAAAATAAATAAATAAATTTATTAAAAAAAGAAAAAAAATGATACTGTCCACTTACTTTGAAAGGAGTTGTAGAGAAAAAGAAAATATCTTAAAGCTGACAGCAATTTCCAACATTTTGGTGTTAGGAATTCTTAAAAATAATAATCATAACTACTGAAAGCAAATGTGACACTATAATAAATTACTTTAAGGCACAAATACATCAATTAAAAATGTTTTGAGGGCTTCCCTGGTGGCACAGTGGTTGAGAGTCCGCCTGCCGATGCAGGGGACACGGGTTCGTGCCCCGGTACGGGAAGATCCCACATGCCGCAGAGCGGCTGGGTCCGTGAACCAGGGCCTCTGAGCCTTCGCGTCCGGAGCCTGTGCTCCACAACGGGAGAGGCCACAACAGTGAGAGGCCCGCGTACCGAAAAAAAAAAAAAATGTTTTGAGCAGTGATTTTCATATGTGAACATGGTGGATTCTGATAAGCAAAACCCCCAAAGAGAAAGAATTCGAATCAGTTAACACCATTAAGGGAAACAAATAGCAACAGGAAAGAAAAGAGATTAGAGAAAAGAAATCCCACTAGTAAATGCAATAGGTATTCAATATTTACCTATTGCATTTTATTTTTACTAACATATGCAAAAATAGGAATGCCTTAAAAAATAAAATGTGTATACACTAACAACCTGAAAAATGCCTTCCCAAACTGGAAATATTTTCCAAACCATTCCAAAAATACTGATAAATTTTCACAGAATTCAGAATATACATCATTTGGAGGTTTTACCGGATGTAAACCAGATGAAGTGGAAGCCTCCTGAGCTTTTATCTTAAAAAAAAAAAAAAGCAAAATTACATACATTGGGATTTCATCTTTCAGTAGCCTTTGCATATGTCAAAATACACTTATTAATAGAAATTCTTTACTTCACAACTCAGTGTCTCCTGTGCAAATAGATCTGAAACATGAAATCTGCACTAACATATCTATATTTGTAAATTTCACAAACAGTACTATTAAATTGCATCGTCGGTTCTCCATATTAATGTTTTTCTCCTCTCCCTCAGTAAATAGGTTTAACTAAATTTCCACCTCAAAATTTACAGAATAACATGCTACCTAGCTGCAACGAAACAGTCAACTATTGCTGGGTCCATTTTTTAAATAAGGTTTACGTAGGAATCTCCAATGACACCACCGGAATTAGTATCAGAGAAAAAAAAATTAGAAAATTTGACACGGAAAACGTAGAGGGGCACTTTTCACTCATTTCAACATACAAAGGTTTATACGGTTAAGCTGGAAAACCTTGTATTTAAAGAAAAATTTTCAAACAAGATTAGCATTTTTTAAGTAAAACTTCCTGTTTCCCCTCCTACCCAAAAAAAAAGTGATAGAAAACAGAAGGCAATCACTTTTAATTCTAACAAAACAGAAAAGGACAAAATGACAAGGTTAACTAGAACTGAGAAACAAGTTCAGCCCCACGACTATTCTCTACAGTTGCACGATTTTTAAGCCCACATTTTTTTTTTTTTTTACCAAATCCACTTCCCACCCTAGGTAGGGCTTACACCTGCCTCCTCCCCACCGACTCCATCTATGACGGCGACACCTTCCCAGCAGGTATTGTGAACTCATTTCCAGTATACAATCCGCAGGAATATCTCTGAAGTGTCTGGGTCAGGGCATAACGAAATGATCGAGAAAGTGAGACATAAAACAGATACAAGTTTTAAAGGGAGGCGTAGGGGTATCTAACAGCGGAGGGATGGGGACCTCGAAGGAGACTGGGGTGTGGAAAGAAAGGTCTCAAAGGAGCCACAGGCAGGCTCCATCCGAGAGGTGTGAAGGAAGCAAGGTCCTGCCAGAAGAGCCAAAAATAAATTAGCCAGCACGTCCTCCATTCCGCGAATAGCCCGAGGAAAAGGACTCTGGGGGCCACGGCGGGGGGCAATCCCGGGGTCCTCGCCGGCGCAGGAGGCCCGGGCTGGGGCCAGAAACTCACCACCTGGTAGCGGCCAGTCCCCGGCTGGTGATGATCCATCCTGCCTGGCTCGGGATCCGGCTTCCGAGCGGGCGAGTGCCCTCGGCGCTCAGCCCCCTCGGTCACCCGGGTCGACGACGTCGTCGCCGCAGCGACCCTTCCGCCTCTGTTTGTGCCGCCGCGGTCGCCCAGCCGCACCACCTCACTTCCCGTCACGGCCGCAGAAGCCGCCGAAACCTCCGCGTCGGCCGCAGCTCTGGGCCGAAGGTCCGGGGCACCGCAAGCGCTACTGAGCATGCTCGGATGGTCGCGCATGCTCGCTGGGTCCTCCGCCGTCCCATCCGCGTCGCGAGTTGGCGGGGGGCGGGGGGCGGTGTTTAGCTGGGTGGGTGGAGGTGGAAAAGTCAGGCAAGTCCTAGGGAGCAATCTAGGTTGTCAGCCTGTCCGGAGTGGGCGGTGGCAAAAGGATCAGGGGAAAAAACATCACCGTCTTTGATTGGTCTTTTTGTTTGGACGGGTTTCGCGCAGGCACAGTCACAGCGCACAGATACAGATGTCGAGGAGAGCGGGGACGCATTCCTAGAACACCTGAGGACAGGTCACCCTGTTTCCCAACACTTCCTCGTATTACTCACCCAGCCTAGGACAAGGCACAGAGATCCGTCTCTAGGACCTTCCTAAAACTCTTATTCAGAATCATCAGTGAGCTAAGGGATGTCTTGTCAGCTTGTTTTGTTTGTCCCCTTCCTGGTAGTAAGAAATTTAAGAATCCAACAGGGACTCTTCAGCCATACTCATGTATCTCGCCAAGGAAAGAGGCCTCTAGCCTCTAGAGCACTAGGTTGCTGGAAGGATACAAGAAAATAATGAAACAATATAGGACTCTTGTGGTCATATTCATATCAATAATGCCAAAGGGTTTAACAGTAAGGAATTACTCCGTGTTTAACATTGTCAGTCGATCTCAGTATCCGGTTAACCACACATGACCTACTATGTGTGAGTATCTCCCACGGGGTGCAAAGCATGTTTCTCTAGCAAGTAGAAGAGTATGATTGGGGCAGCGTACTCTTTAACCCAAAGACCTGCTTTCTATACCCTGAAAACTATGATCCCACGTGACCTGGCTCAGCTATCTTTTTTACTTAACTTCCCTCCTGAATCGCCAAAGGAGATTCCTGGAATGAAGAAGGCTACTGGGTGGGCCTGATCACCTAATTAAAATAGCAAAAATACAATAAAGAGAGAAACTCATTGAGAGATCAGCTGAAAAAATGTAAGCCTTCCTCTGATTGCTTTATTCAAATAGATGAGCAGTTCTTCGTATTTTTGCCGTCTTGACACATTTGGTGGTTAGAGAGTGTTAATTAATAGTCTAACAATAAGAGGCAATGATATTGTCATACTTAAATGTCCTTAAACTTTCTTTAGGTCTAACTTAATGTGTTTTAGACTCTAAGATAATAAACATGACATTTCATTGTGTTACTGTACAAGCGCTCACTCTCACAATTTTACCCCAAATGGTATCACCTTTCAATGATCAAAACAATCCCCAGTTCAGCAAAATGAAATTAGATTCCTACACCATTTATGGTCTGTACGGTTCATTTAGAACTTACTTTTATATGCAGTTGCACTTTCATTAATCATTTATATGTCCATTTGTTTTTCAAATAGACTGCTGCTCAGGACAGAGGCCATTCTTTACACCTAGCACACCCGAACAGTAATGGGAACATACCGGTGAAAACCAATGTCCTGACAAAAAGCAAACATCCTAAATCTTGTTAGAGTAACAAATTCTTTCAATTTTACTCTCCTCCCAAGTTTTGTAAATGTTTTGCTAATCTAGAGAGGTGACAAAATTCAACAGGAAAGGGGGTCTTCAGTGAAGAGGAGGAAGAGAAAGAGGAGAAAGAGAAGTAGAATAACAGCTGATACGTATTGAGCCCTTCCCAAGCCAGGAACTGCACGTGTTATCTCATTTCATCCTCACAACTGTTCCATGATGTAGGTGTTTAGCTGGGTGGGTGGAGGTGGAAAAGTCAGGCAAGTCCTAGGGAGCAATCTAGGTTGTCAGCCTGTCCGGAGTGGGCGGTGGCAAAAGGATCAGGGGAAAAAACATCACCGTCTTTGATTGGTCTTTTTGTTTGGACGGGTTTCGCGCAGGCACAGTCACAGCGCACAGATACAGATGTCGAGGAGAGCGGGGACGCATTCCTAGAACACCTGAGGACAGGTCACCCTGTTTCCCAACACTTCCTCGTATTACTCACCCAGCCTAGGACAAGGCACAGAGATCCGTCTCTAGGACCTTCCTAAAACTCTTATTCAGAATCATCAGTGAGCTAAGGGATGTCTTGTCAGCTTGTTTTGTTTGTCCCCTTCCTGGTAGTAAGAAATTTAAGAATCCAACAGGGACTCTTCAGCCATACTCATGTATCTCGCCAAGGAAAGAGGCCTCTAGCCTCTAGAGCACTAGGTTGCTGGAAGGATACAAGAAAATAATGAAACAATATAGGACTCTTGTGGTCATATTCATATCAATAATGCCAAAGGGTTTAACAGTAAGGAATTACTCCGTGTTTAACATTGTCAGTCGATCTCAGTATCCGGTTAACCACACATGACCTACTATGTGTGAGTATCTCCCACGGGGTGCAAAGCATGTTTCTCTAGCAAGTAGAAGAGTATGATTGGGGCAGCGTACTCTTTAACCCAAAGACCTGCTTTCTATACCCTGAAAACTATGATCCCACGTGACCTGGCTCAGCTATCTTTTTTACTTAACTTCCCTCCTGAATCGCCAAAGGAGATTCCTGGAATGAAGAAGGCTACTGGGTGGGCCTGATCACCTAATTAAAATAGCAAAAATACAATAAAGAGAGAAACTCATTGAGAGATCAGCTGAAAAAATGTAAGCCTTCCTCTGATTGCTTTATTCAAATAGATGAGCAGTTCTTCGTATTTTTGCCGTCTTGACACATTTGGTGGTTAGAGAGTGTTAATTAATAGTCTAACAATAAGAGGCAATGATATTGTCATACTTAAATGTCCTTAAACTTTCTTTAGGTCTAACTTAATGTGTTTTAGACTCTAAGATAATAAACATGACATTTCATTGTGTTACTGTACAAGCGCTCACTCTCACAATTTTACCCCAAATGGTATCACCTTTCAATGATCAAAACAATCCCCAGTTCAGCAAAATGAAATTAGATTCCTACACCATTTATGGTCTGTACGGTTCATTTAGAACTTACTTTTATATGCAGTTGCACTTTCATTAATCATTTATATGTCCATTTGTTTTTCAAATAGACTGCTGCTCAGGACAGAGGCCATTCTTTACACCTAGCACACCCGAACAGTAATGGGAACATACCGGTGAAAACCAATGTCCTGACAAAAAGCAAACATCCTAAATCTTGTTAGAGTAACAAATTCTTTCAATTTTACTCTCCTCCCAAGTTTTGTAAATGTTTTGCTAATCTAGAGAGGTGACAAAATTCAACAGGAAAGGGGGTCTTCAGTGAAGAGGAGGAAGAGAAAGAGGAGAAAGAGAAGTAGAATAACAGCTGATACGTATTGAGCCCTTCCCAAGCCAGGAACTGCACGTGTTATCTCATTTCATCCTCACAACTGTTCCATGATGTAGGCACGATTGCAATCCCGGTTTAACAAATCAGGAAACTAAGGCACCGAGAGCCACTTGTCCAAAGCCAAATCACTCGTAAGTAGTGACAGACTCCAGAGCCTCCACTATATTAGGCACCATGGTATAATACACCCTTAAAACGAACAAAGAAACAAACAAAACAAGTCTTGTCTCTTTCTGTCCACCACTACTGTGAAATTTCTGCAGAAAACCCAAAAAAAAAAAAAAAAGTGATGTGTCACAAAGAGCCAATCTGACTTCCTTAAATGCCACCTCCTTGATCTGTATGAAATAAGAGATTCTCATTGTTCTCCAAAGAGCTACTCTGAGCTCCTTTTGCCCATTTCTCCACGAAGCCAGTGTGACCTGTAATGGGCCATCACAAGCAGAGGCCCTGAGTTGTCCCACTAGGAGCAACTTTTTGGGGAAGATATGGGGGTAATGATATTCTTATCATTCTAGAGCCCTTAAGCAACATTTGAGATGTTGATATTTAATCTTTTGGTGGTGACAATTTGATATTTAATCTTTTGGTGATGACAAGTCTAGTTACCTAAGGAATTGGTGGTGGTCTACCACTATAAACTCAAGTGGGATTTTAGAATTAGAGTACACTTCACTAACACGTCTTGTTCTGGCCTAATCAATATTCATCTCCAAATATACAGCCACCAAAAAGTTAACTAGTGCCACACTGCCAGTGTGACAGACATGGAGATAAGATGGCTGGAGTCCCTGTCATGAAAGCACACTCTGCCTAGCGCCATCCAGCTGTTAGTTTTGTTGATGTTTCCTTGGCTTGGCTTTCTACCTTGAGGTCATGCTGTCTTCAGGGTTGCACCCTGCTGTTTACTAAACAAGGCAGTAGTCTAGCCCCACTTTTGCCTCACGTTGGACCCATTTAAGGGGCAATCTCTGCTTCAGAGTTCCCTGCTGAACTAGCTGAGATTTTGTCAGCTCTGCAGTATGATGTGACAGCTCTCCGCACCCAATCCTTTTTGCTCTCACAGATGTTAACTCTCCAATAAAGCTCCTGCACTCATAACTTCATATCAGCATCTGCTTCCTCGAGAGCCCAACCTAGACAAGTACCAATATTGTCGACTGAAAGAAAAACGCAAAACGTTGTGAGTTAAGTTTTACTCAGGGAACTTTCTGAGGACTGCAGCTCTGAGACAGCTTCTCAGATAGCTCTGAGGAACTGCTCCGAAGAGGCAAGGGCGGAGCCAGGATATCTATGAACTATTTTTGCTGGGAAAAACATGTAGTCAAGCATAAAAAGATTACTGCTAATCACAAAGAACAGACATCTCAAGTTAAAATGATTTTAGCGCTTATCTACGTATGGGAAGATGCAAGAATCTGGGGTCCTTTGAAATTTTTCCTTAGATGTGCATCTTAACTATATAAGGGCCAGTATATTCAAAGCACAGAATGTTTTCTGGTTTTCTCCATCCTGAATCCCCCTCAGGGCACACTGTCAGAAGACAATTGCTGTGCCTGATGGCTTGATCCTTGTAGTAGAACTGAAATGTTGGCAGGCAACTCTTTTTTTATAAGATATAAAGTGATAGAACGTTATTATCAAAATTATGTTCAATGACTACAACTGCCCTTTCACATAATTGATGTTTCATCTCCAGAATAACCCTCAGTACCCTCCATTGTTACCATTTTCTCATGTGGACACAATGTATCTACAGCCTTCCTGTTAAGAATGACTTTGATTTTGTTCTTTAAAGTGATGCTGTCAAGCCAAGTCACAGGGACCCCTTTGCCTGGACATACTTCCCACTGGGAATCCCTCTTACCTTCCCAGAAGCAGAGGCATTCGCTCCAGAAGTAAACCAATTTCTTATCCTCCCTATCCTCCTCTGAACCTCTAACCAGGTATGCTAAACTGTGTATACATGTGTAGGATTTTTGTTGAGATTCCCACCAATTAAAGAGCAGCAGAGGACTTCCCTGGTGGCGCAGTGGTTGAGAGTCCGCCTGCCGATGCAGGGGACACAGGTTCGTGCCCTGGTCCGGGAAGATCCCACGTGCCGCGGAGCGGTTGGGCCCGTGAGCCATGGCCACTGATCCTGCGCGTCCGGAGCCTGTGCTCCGCAACGGGAGAGGCCACAACAGTGAGAGGCTGGCGTACTGCAAAAAAAAAAAAAAAAAAAGAGCAGCAGACATGCCATTGCCTGCACATGACCATCTACACTGGCCTAAATCACAGGTAGGCAAATGCTCCAAATTTTCCTTACTTCTTCAGTGATTTTTAGTTTTTATATCCCTTCCTCTACATCACAGAACTACTCCTCAAGTAGCTACTGATGGTTAGTGTGACCACAGGTCCTAACAGTTCGTTGCATTTGGAATATGTATGATTTTGTATATTTATCTAGAGAATGATCAAAAAGAGGTAAAATCACATTCTCTGTCTGAAGATTTCTATCTCTACCTAATAAAAATTCACTAGCCATTATTTTCTGTATATTAAATTCTAAAGTAGATTTTAGAAAATACAAGACACTATCGTCATTTTAGTAAATGAAAATAAGCATAATTATTACTGCAGTTTTATCTCTGTTACCATGTATGTGGATTTTTTTAAGCAGTTTGTAGGCTCGAACCTCATTTTAGCTTCACATGGTGTTCCTTATTTAACTGCTTCTGACATTCCTGTCATCTGTTCAGCTCTACAATTTTAGAGAGGAAATCTTGTAAAGCGAGCAACTTGACAATCAGGTATCTACTTCCTTTGTCTCTTTTTTCTCCTCCAGTATGTTGAAAGACTCTAAAACATAGCTAATGTTCTTTTTTAAAAATATATATTTATTTATTTATTATCTTTGGCTGCGTTGGGTCTTCATTGCTGCGCGTGGGCTTTCTCTAGTTGCGGTGAGCGGGGGTACTCTTCGTTGTGGTGCGTGGGCTTCTCATTGCAGTGGCTTCTCTTGTTGCAGAGCACTGGCTCTAGGTGCGCAGGCTTCAGTAATTGTGGCACGTGGGCTCAGTAGTTGTGGCTCACAGGCTTAGTTGCTCCGTGGCATGTGGGATCTTCCCGGACCGGGGCCCAAACCCATGTCCCCTGCATTGGCGGGCGGATTCCTAACCACTGAGCCACCAGGGAAGCCCCATAGCTAACGTTCTTTATCAGTCAGAGTTCAACCAGAGACAGACCAAGAGCAGATAGATATGAAGAGATTGTTTGCAAGGAGTTGGCTTACCCTGTTTTGGGGACCTGCTAGGCAAGTCCAAAATCTGTAACTCAGGCTACTGGAACTCTGGAAGCTGCTGTCTACAGGCAGAACTTCTTCTTCCTCAGAGAAGCCTCAATTCTGCTCTTAAGGCCTTTCAGTAGATTGAATCAGGCCCACCCAGATTATCGAGGCTAATCCCCTTTACTTAAAATCAACTTATTTTGGACTTTAGTCATATCTCTAAGATACCTTCACATCATGCTTAGATTAGTGTTTGATTGAATAATTGAGACTATAGCCTAACCAAGTTTACAAAGAAAACTGACTATCACATGTTTATTTAAATGCTACAAGCAGAAATTGTCTCTGTATAATAAAGGACGGGGTGGGGGGGAACAGAAGAGAGAAAGGGAGGAAGTACCAGAGAGTTAGCTTAGAGAATTAAAATAAATTTTCATGTTGTTATTTCCTATCAGCTTTATTTTTGTGTAAGTACTGTTGTGTATAGAGGCACCACCAGGCAACAATTAGAAAAGGTTTGAATTTCGATAAGCTCCAATATTTTTATTTAGCATTTTCATTTTCCCTTTGTGTGGTCATGAGCAACAAATGTGAGCAAATCGATAGCCATTTTACCTTAAGGATTTTACATATTTTAAATTGGGCTAAGTTGTAAGTTATTAAAATGGTCTTTGCTTTACCTTGAATACGGAAGGCTGTTCTTTGACCATACTAAAGCAGGACATTTTTGTGTTGTTGTTTGTTTCCTTTTCTTCTCTGAAAGCCTGATAATCACCTTCGTCACAGAAGCGCAGGGCTGGCACTGAGTATGTTGCCCATTATGACAGGTTTCTCTTGACTAACGTGTGATCATCGTGTAAGAAGACAAATACTATAAGTGTGTGGGAGCTGTGGGAGAGTAAAAAATACTAGGAAAGAAAAATGGCTCCTACATATCAAGGTGTTCTTAACATGTTAAAGATCATGCTCTTGCTTTCTTCATAAGAGGAACCAGGCCTTATTTGTTAAACAGCCTGCTGTCAGTATGCTGCTTCACCATTAACAACATAATACAACATTAACGGTAGGGTCACCATATAACAAAGTTGCCTGATTTCAGTACTGAGGATAAAGGGCATTCAACATCTGAAGGGACAAAATGATGACAGTAATTAGACAGAGTGACTTACCAGATGCTGCCTTTCTGGAACTAGGAAAAAATTCATAGCCATTACCTGGCCTTAAGATTCAAATCGGGGGGGAAAAAACTAAGGGCTTAACAGAGCCAAAGTAAGCCAAGATAATGAAAAAAAGGGGGGCGAGGGGAGGGGTGGAATTCCCTTTATATCTGGAAGTTATGTCCTAGAATAAATAAAATATTTATAATGTATCCCACTTCACCTGTCAATAATATGTAAAGTTCCCATGAAATATCTGTAAATTCTGCTTATAGAGAATGATCACTGAGAAATCTGGCATTATTTCCCCAATAAGGGTAAAGACACCAAGCTCAAATCTTCTTTATCTAGCGTCTTAGTCTGTTTGGGCTGCTACGACAGAATACCACAGATAGGGTGGTTTATAAACAATAAAAATTTATTTCTCACAGTTCTGGGGGCTGGAAGTCCAAAATCAGAGTGCAGTATGATCTGGTTCTAGTGAGGGCCCTCTTCTAGGTTTCAGACCGCTGACTTCTCATTGTATTCCCACAGGGCAGCAGGGGCAGTGAGGGATCTCTCTAGGGACTCTTTTATAGGGACGTTAATCCCATTCATGAGGGCTCCACCTCTGAACCTAATCCCAAAGACCCACCTCTTAATACCATCAACTTGGGCATTAGATTGTCAACATTTGAATTTGGGTGGGACACAAACATTCACACCATACCATCCAGATACTGACTTTTAAAAAGAAAAGAATCAATGTTACAAAAACACACACATACACATAAATATAGCACATAGAGTAGAAAATCAAGTTTAGTTTATTTTTGGTTTGGATGGGGCAGATGATTTGGCTCACTATAGGCCCCTGAAATTTCTTTAGAATCCAATTGTTTGGAAAAGAGAGAATCCAAATGTTTGTTTTCATGGAGCCATAAAACTTTAGCATTTGAAGGGACCTTCCAGATCACCAGCGCTTCATTTTGAAAACAAGGAGACTGAGGCTCAGAGCGGTGAATGCAGCCTTAGAGTGCTGTCTGCGAAACTGCCACTCCACTTTCAGCTTGGTTCAAATGCAGTAACTCATAAAACAATCCAAAATACTCCATTGACTGTTCCCACCACATCCAGCAAGAAATAGCCATCCAAAACAGTACAAATAAAAATCAAAAATTTAGAACTCTGACACATCAAGAACTCAACATGTGGGACTTCTCTGGTGGAGCAGTGGTTAAGAATCCACCTGCCAATACAGGAGACACAGACTCAATCTTTGGTCCAGGAAGATCCCACATGCCGCGGAGCAACGAAGCCGGTGCACCACAACTACTGAGCCTGCGCTCTAGAACCCGCTTGCTGCAACTACTGAAGCCCTCGCACCCAGAGCCTGTGCTCCGCAACAAGAGAAGCCACTGCAATGAGAAGCCCGCGCACCACAACGGAGACACAATGCAGCCAAAAAAAAAAAAAAAAGGAACTCAACATGTCAAAATTTCTTTGGAAGAAATATTATAGTCAAATGTACTGCCACCAAAAAGGATTAATTCTGAAATAGTTGCTAATTCTCTCAGGGGTTGCTGCTTTGGAAATAAGTAAAATATCTTCTTTTTAAAATACAATAAATGGACCCTTCAAAAATACAGTCTTTGAAAGCTGAGTAGATACCTAACATTAGTTGTATGCATGCAAGCTTAAACACCAAACAATCCCAACCCCATACATACATACGTGTCCATTCATATAAGGTTGGGATATAAGATGACCTAAACACATAAAGTTAGCCCCTGACCATGGGATTTTACCATGATTCCTGAGACAATACAGCTGCACATACATACAGTGGCCCCTAGCTACATGTGACCATTTCAATTCAAATTAATAATATTAAAAATTTAGTTCCTCAGTGACACTAGCCACAGGTGTTTAGTGGCTACCGTGTTGGACAGTGTGCTGATAAAGAACACTTGCATCATCACTAAAAGTTCCATTGGACACCATTGCTCAAACAAAGATTCTCTTACTATTCACCTTAATCGCCTTCATTTACGTCCTGAATGATCCACATAATTTTCTAATAGCTTTTGTCCCAACTATGCCATATCTTAGCAATGAGGCTCCTAAGTAAGTCACTGAACCTGCTGAGCTGGTTTACTCATCTTTTTTTTTTTTTTAATTATTTAATTTATTTATTTTGGGTGTGTTGGGTCTTCGTTTCTGTGCGAGGGCTTTCTCCAGTTGCAGCGAGCGGGGGCCACTCTTCATCGCGGTGCGCGGGCCTCTCACTGTCGTGGCCTCTCTTGTTGCGGAGCACAGGCTCCATACGTGCAGGCTCAGTAGTTGTGGCTCACGGGCCCAGTTGCTCCGCGGCATGTGGGATCCTCCCAGACCAGGGCTTGAACCCGTGTCCCCTGCATTGGCAGGCAGACTCTCAACTGCTGCGCCACTAGGGAAGCCCCTCCATCTTATTTTTTGAGCTTTCAAAATAAGTTGCAGATATCAGTGTACCTCACTGCCAACCACATGCTTATCATCAGCCTAGAGTTCAATATTTCTTTATGGTTTTTTTCCTTTAGGATAAAATTGACATATAGTGAAATGCACAAATCTTCCATGGCCAATTAGATGAGTTTTGACAAGTACATACATCTGTGTAACCCAAACCACTTTTGAAATGTAGAGCAGGTATCAACAAACTACATTCTAACTCTTGTTTTGTAAATAAAGTCTTGTGGTAGCACAGCCATGCCATTCATTTACAGTGGCAGAATTGGGTATTTGAGGCAGAGCCCAGAAAGCCTGAAATATTTGCTATTCTGCCCTTTACAGAGAAAGTTTCCTGACCACTGGGAAAGAACATTACTGTCACCCTAGAAAGTTCACTCATGACCCTTCCCTGTTGATTCCTACCCACCAGGTGATCGCTATACTGTTTCGTTTTTCACATCGAATGAGCTTTGCCTATTCTAGAATCATACAGCATATAGTCTACAAAGCTTCTTTCACTCTGCAAGAAGTTTAGGAGATTGATCCTGTTATTGTGTGTATCAGTAGTGCATCCCTTTTTACTGGTTTACTCATATTTAATATCAGATCCTTATCTGTCTCACAGGTTATATTGAAGTTCAAAGGAAATGTAACCATACAAATAAAAAGGGTAATTGTTTCTGAAGACCCTTTTCCTTTCTTTCATTTTCCAGTGACTGCCAGAAAAAAAGTGATGTTTAATACCTTTTACACTTAAAATGTGGAATAAATATTACAATATAGGGAAGATAGAGACTACCTAAAAGAACACAGAAGCTGGTTAGGCCTCCCAACTAGGCCAAGTGACTGGGCTTATGCTCTACGTGAGTCATCATAAAATAAGTAATAGCTCCAATCTGTGTAACCATAGAAAGTACATCAGTTGTTGTTATCCAGGAATAAAACTATTCCATAGTATATTTGTCAGCCATTGTAATTATCATAATAATGGCTAACATTTGTTGAAAGCTGCCGCCATTTTTGCTAAGTGCTTCATATATATCTCACTATATTTCACAGCAAACATATGCTGTAAGTGCTATTGTTATTACCATTTTACATATCAGGAAACTGAGACTTAGAATCTTAAGGAATTTACCAGAGGTCACAAATCAGTGAAGGAAAGGGGATTTGCTGGGTTGGTTTTTATTTCACTTTTAACAATTTTTTTATTGAAATAAACATACATATAGAAAAGTAAAATTCCTAAGTGTACAGCACAAAGATTTTCCATAAACTGAACCTATGCTACCAGTACCCATTAAGAAATGGGATATTTCCAGAACCCCAGAAATACCCTTGGCCCACTTTCTGTCTCTACTCCCATACAAAGGGTAACCATAACCATACCATAACCAAACCTTCACTTTCTGCCTCCTTCTCTTATGCGTGTATTCAAAATGCCAAAGGTGGGGACAGGGGGACTCATACTCTAAAATAGGGTCAGGAGGAATAAATTGGTGCAGAACTATCCATCATCATCTGGTCTATTTGAATATATTTTCATATCTGACCTTTAGTAGAACTATCCATCATCATCTGGTCTATTTGAATATATTTGCATATCTGACCTTTAGTTTCAGAGAGTGAGAGTGAGCATGTTTGTCTCTGTAAGTGTCAGGCTGCCATCTCTGTCTATTCCTTTCAATGCTCCCTTCAAAAGGCTTTAGCCGTTTGGCCTGCTCACCTCTCTGTTTTACAGCTTTTTGTACTTCCCCTGCCTTCAGGCTGGCTGTAGAGGATAAGATGTGTCTACTTTCAGTACCTAACATGGGACCTTGCATAAAGTAGGCCCTCATTATTGATTTATTGACTATAATTGATTCAAGCCTTCATCTCATTGCTATGTAATAGATGCATAGCATCCATTCTTAGGATGCTGTCTTATTTTTTAAAGAATTTTTGATATCAACAAGGAAATATGCCAAAAGGTAACCAAAATATCACACTTTGTAAATGAGGTTTAGGAAATATCTAATAGTTCTCTATGAAATTTTCCCTCATTTATCCTAAATATAAATAGAACTAGGTCTGACCACTTAAATGTCATCTCACTAATGATCTCCCCTTCCCACTTCCATTTATTATTATAGGTAGAGACTTTTACGATCCTCAACCTTGTATTTGTTCTATAATGGGCTAGAACTCTGCTAAAGAGTTTTCATGAGTTACTTTTTATTATGGTAAAATATATATAACGTAAAATTTACCATTTAACTCTTTTTAACTGTACATTTCAGTGGCATTAATACAGTCAAACATTGTTGTGCTACCATCACCACCATTTATTTCCAGAACTTCTTCATAATCCCAGACTGAAACTCCCTACCCATTAAACTTTAACTTCCCTTTCCCCTCTCCCCCTAGTGTCTAGCAACCACCATTCTACTTTCTGTCTCTATGAATTTGACTATTCTGAGTACCTCATACAGGTGGAATGTACATTATTTGTCCTTTTGTGTCTGACTTATTACATTTAGCATAATTTCCTCAGGTTCATCTGTGTTGTAGTACGTGTCAGAATTTCCTTCCTTTTTTAAGGCTGAATAATATTTCGTTATATGTTATAAATCTTCACAGTTACTACCCCTGGCAGACCTGAATTTGAAAGCTGGCTCTGTCACTTATATAGCAACTGACCTTGGCCATGTTGAATTTTCTCTTTGCATATAAATTTTCTCATTTGTAAAATGGAAATGAAATTACCCAGCTCACTGGACTGGAGTAAGGATTTAATAAGATAACAAAATACCTCGTGTAGTGCCTTACAGATAGTCAGTGTTCAGTAAATGGCAGCTGGTAGCATAATGATTCATGTTGATAGTAAGCAATTCAAGAAGTCTGTTACATACATTTCAGGAGAAGTCCAGACTAGTGTGTGCAATGTAGTCCCTGCTTTATGGAAAAGTCATCTTAGGTCGTATATATATGGCATATCCAAAAGGTATTTTTGGTTTCTAAAGTACTCAGACCAATGAAAGAAGACAAAAGTCATTTGTGAAACATGTACTTTTTATTCCACCCACAATCTATTTGCCAGCCTTAGAGAGGTTAAAATGTCAGTTCAAAGAGCTCAGTCTTAAGGACTACCAATGACTCGTTTCTTCAGGGAAAAAAATGTTTCATTTTGTTTATCAGACAAATAAGTAAAATCATATCTTTAAGGAATATGGACTTGATAACTTATTAGAAATAAAAGTATCTTCAGAGTCAACTAAGTCATTCTCAGAGTGAGCATATGGGAAAATAAATAGCCAAAATTTTCAGGAGAATTTTTAATAAACGTTCATAACAATCTCAATTTAGAGTTCCTCTAATACCAAATATTAATATTAACCAAAAAGAAATTTTAAATATGCTTTATAATTTTAATAACTAAAGTTTTTTTCATAAACATTTTTCTTTTTTTAAGATTTATTTTTATTTATTTATTATTTTATTTATTTTTTGGCTGTGTCGGGTCTTAGTTGTGGCACGCAGGATCTTCACTGAGGATTGCAGAATCTTTCATTGTGGTGCACAGGCTTCTCTAGTTGTGGCGCGCAGGCTCCAGGGTGTGTGGGCTCTGTAGTTTGTGGCACACAGGCTCTTTAGTTGAGGCACACGAGCTCAGTAGTTGTGGCGCATGAGCTTAGTTGCCCTGCGCCATGTGGGATCTTAGTTCCCTGACCAGGGATCAAACCCACGTCCCCTGCATTGTAAGGCAGATTCTTTACCGCTGGACCACCATGGAAGTCCCATAAACATTTTTCTTATTATAGAAAATTTGAACATATAAAAAAGATAGACAAAATATTTACTTCTGGTCTTTTTTCCTAAGCATAGTTTTTTATGGGGGCAAGGAGAAATAAACATAGTGAATGATTCTCTGTATTCAATTTTATATCCTTTTTCACTTAACCTTATAATGCAATACATTGCATAGGATTTTTCCAAAGTGATGAGAACTCCTTATGAACACATTTTAATAACTAATTAATCATTCTTTCTTAATCCTTTTCTAGGCAAACTATTTCTGGAGAGGAACTATAGCAAAGCAATTAAGAATGTGAACTTAAGCCAAATTTCTGGGTTCAAATCCCAATCCCACAAGTTGCTAGCATCAACCTGAGTAAGTTACTTAAAAAAAAAAAAAAGGAACTATTAATAGTGTCCCTACCTGTTAGGTTTGGTATAAGGATTAAATGTGTTAATCTTTAACATACTGAATATATAGAAAATTATTAGGTATATATAAAATGCCATAATAGTGCCTCACATTTGCTAAGGATTCTATAAATGTTACCTATTATTAGCTATTAAAAATCCTTGGTATGTTACACTAAAAACTATAATTGTAAAACAAGATAGATGTAACTGACTAAATTTAAAATACGTAACATTATTTGTAGATAACTTATAATGCTTTCTCAGTTTAAATTTTAACATCATCTATAAAGTATTTCAGATCAAGTATTATTAGACTTCTAATCTTCAATTTTTAATTTATGGACTAACTTTGTGATGTTTTTCATTTGTCAAAGGCATATACATCTTCACTGACAAATATAATTTGTCAGAACTTCTAATGAAAAGCACTTAAAATACGAGTGAAAATCAATAAAATTTAAATTTTTATTTCCCAGTTGCACTAGCCACTTGGTCATACCAACCAGCTCAATAGCTGTATGTATAGTGGCTACTATATTGGAAAAAACTGATACAGAACATTTACATCATCGCAGAAAGTTCTGTTGAACAGAGCTGTATTATGTCTTTTGACAAAAGTAGCATGTTTGCGTTATGTATCAATTTATGAGTAACATGTTTTTGCCCAAATTTTATTCAATTAATTATGCAAATTTTAGTAATTAAATTTTTTTTCTAATATTATAAAAGCTTAATATCATTTGAGAACTGCACAATCATCTATGGTAAGGATCAAATGCAAGAAAAGCAATAAGTGAGTGTGATATACATGTTTTATTTCACTTTTTTCTTTTCTGCATTAATTGAAAGGCTACACTCACCTTACTTAACAAATATTATCCTTTAAAATACTTAACTTACTAGATTAAACACAGCTTAAAATTTTTTTTTATAATGAAAAATGACAATTTCTTCAGAAGTAGAGAGACTAATATAACAAACCTCCCCAGATCCATCACCCAGTTTCAACAATTATCAATTGATGCCCTATCTTTTTTCATCTATAACCTACCTGCTGTTACCCTCCATCCTCCACTGGATCATTTTGGAGCAAATCTCAGACATTATTTCATTTTTTCTGTAAACATTTTAATAGGTATCTTTAAAAGATAAGAACTCTTTTTGTTTACTTTTAATATTTTGTTTTGTCTTTATTTTTTCAGTTTTATTGAGATATAATTGACCTCCAGCACTGTATGAGTTTAAGGTGTACAGCTTAATGACTTGACTTACATATATTGTGAAATGATTACCACGATAAGTAAGAACTCTTTTTAAAATGTAATCATAGTAACCATTATCACAGCTAAAAACAAAGAGACCTAAAGTAATTTTTAATATATTCAAATATAGTCATTAAACAGACAAAAAAAGGCCAGTCACTTTTTCTGACTTTTTTTTTTTTTTTTTGCGGTACGCGGGCCTCTCACTGTTGTGGCCTCTCCCGTTGCGGAGCACAGGCTCCGGACGCGCAGGCTCAGCGGCCATGGCTCACGGGCCCAGCCGCTCCGCGGCATGTGGGATCTTCCTGGACCGGGGCACGAACCTGTGTCCCCTGCATCGGCAGGCGGACTCTCAACCACTGCGCCACCAGGGAAGCCCTTTTTCTGACTTTAAAAGCAAATTTTGAGGTTAGGAAGTACATGTGATATTGTCATCAGTTCAAGGTCACTGATCATTTGGTGTCAGAAACACTATGGATCAATATTCAGGAAATGAGAGCAGTATGTTTTATCTGTTATTTGCTAACAACAACAAAAAAGCTTCATACACGAAGTCAAAAATAACCAGTAGAAACAAAAGTAGGCTATCCAATTATTCTAAATAGGCCAAATCATACTAATAATAAAAAGAAGTTACTACCTCACGCCAATTAGGATAGCTACCATCAAAAATCAGAAAATAATTGTTGTTGAGGACATGAAGAAATTGACCCTTCTCCACTGTTGGTGAAAATGTAAAATGGTACAGCCGTTGTGGAAAGCAGCATGACATTTCTTAAAAAAATTAAAAATAGAGCTACCCTATGATCTAGCAATTCCACCTCTGGGTATATACTCAGAAGAATGGAAAGCAGAGCCTCAAAAAGATATTTGCACATCCACGTTCATCGCAGAATTATTCAAAATAGCTAAAACATGGAAGCAACCCGTGTCCATGAATGAATGAAATGGATAAGCAAAATGTGGTATATAGGTACAATGAAATGTTATTCAGCCTTAAAAAGAAAGGAAATTCTGACGTATGCTACAACGTGAGTAAACACCACAGACACTGTGCTAAGTGAAATAAGCCAGTCACAAAAAAGGCAAATACTGTATGATTTCACTTATATATGGTACTTAAAGTAGTCAAAATCATAGTGACAGAAAGTAGAATGGTGGTTGCCAGGGCCTGGGGGAAGTTACAGGGTTAAGTTTTGCAAGATGAAAAGAATTCTGGAGGTGAGTGGTAGTGATGATTGCACAATAATCTGAATGGACTCAATATCACTGAACTATACACTTTAAAATGATTAAGCTGGTAAATTTTATGTTACGTGTAGTCTACCACAATAAAAAAGATTGGAAAAACACAACGCACTGTACTATGCTCTTTGCAACAGAAGACAAACTGTGCATAAAGGGTGAAACAAAATAGATTAATAAATATTTTGCACATGTGTTTGCAAATATACCATACACAAATACAGGAGTGATTCCTGTATATCTTGAAGAGAACGGTATTATTCACATAGGAACTCATTTTTGCTCAGAGTTTTTATGATTTCTACATAATGTGGAGAAAATAATAGTAAAAATGTGCAGAAAACATAAAAAGTTGATGATAAATGCTTGCACAGGTGGAAGGAAATAAGTTGTTTGACTCAGCTAAAACATCCTACTTATAGGCCAGAAATAAGAGACAGAAAATGGATTGTGAAACATTCAACCTGTTTGGCACAGAGATTCAGATACAGGGATGAATAGACAAGACATACTATCATTCAAATTGAGGTTACTAGTTGGATTTACTGGATGCATTGAGAAATTTGGTAGCCACTGTAGGATTTTATAATAAAGAGAAAGATAAACAAAGGAAAGGTCAAAGAATTAAGAGTACAGGAAAAAAAAACCAAAATAAAACAGGGAACATAGCTGAATACCGACTTAGTTGGTTCTGATAAGATGTATGTGTAAATTGGAATTACATTTATTTTTTATTTACTTATTTTTTACAGTATTTCTGTTAATTAATTAATTTTTTAACATCTTTATTGGAGTATAATTGCTTTACAATGTTGTGTTAGTTTCTGCTGTATAACAAGGTGAATCAGCTATATGCATACGTACATCCCCTCCCTCTTGCATCTCCCTCCCAACGTCCTTATCCCACCCCTCTAGGTGGTCGCAAAGCACTGAGCTGATCTCTCTGTGCTATGCAGCTGCTTCCCACTAGCTATCTATTTGGTGATGTGTATATGTCAATGCTACTCTCTCACTTCGCCCCAGCTTACCCTTCCCCCTCGCCGTGTCCTCAAGCCCATTCTCTACTTCTGCGTCTTTTTTTTCCTTTTTTGAATTTTATTTAATTTATTTTTTTATACAGCAGGTTCTTATTAGTTATCCATTTTATACATATTAGTGTATATATGTCAATCCCAATATCCCAACTTATCACACCACCCCCCCCGTCGCTTCCCCCCATTGGTGTCCATACGTTTGCTCTTTACATCTGTGTCTCAATTTCTGCCCTGCAAACCGGTTTATCTGTACCATTTTTCTAGGTTCCACATATATGCATTAATATACGATATTTGTTTTTCCCTTTCTGACTTACTTCACTCTGTATGACAGTCTCTAGACCCAGCCACATCTCTACAAATGGCCCAATTTTGTTCCTTTTATGGCTGAGTAATATTCCATTGCATAAATGTACCACATCTTCTTTATTTCTCTGTCGATGGGCATTTAGGTTGTTTCCATGACCTGGCTATTGTAAATAGCGCTGCAATGAACATTGGGGTACATGTGTCTTTTTGAATTATGGTTTTCTCAGGGTATATACCCAGTAGTGGGATGGCTGGGTCACATGGTAGTTCTATTTTCAGTTTCTTAAGGAACCTCCATATTGTTCTCCATAGAGGCTGTATCAATTTATATTCCCACCAACAGTGCAAGAGGGTTCCCTTTTCTCCACACCCTCTCTCCAGCATTTGTTGTTTGTAGATTTTCTGATGATGCTCATTCTAACTGGTGTGAGGTGATACCTCATTGTAGTTTTGACTTGCATTTCTCTAATAATTAGTGATGTTGAGCAGCTTTTCATGTGCTTCTTGGCCATCTGTATGTCTTCTTTGGAGAAATGTATATTTAGGTCTTCTGCCCATTTTTTGGATTGGTGTTTGTTTTTTTGATATTGAGCTGCATGAGCTGCTTGTAAATTTTGGAGGTTAATCCTTTGTCAGTTGCTTCATTTGCAAATATTTTCTCCCATTCTGAGGGTTGCCTTTTAGTCTTGTTTATGGTTTCCTTTGCTGTGCAAAAGCTTTGAAGTTTCATTAGATCCCATTTGTTTGTTTCTATTTCCATTTCTCTAGGAGGTGGGTCAAAAAGGATCTTGCTGTGATTTATGTCATGGAGTGTTCTGCCTATGTTTTCCTCTAAGAGTTTTATAGTGTCTGGCCTTACATTTAGGCCTTTAATCCATTTTGAGTTTATTTTTGTGTATGGTGTTAGGGAGTGTTCTAATTTCATCTTTTTACATGTAGCTGTCCAGTTTTCCCAGCACCACTTATTGAAGAGGTTGTCTTTGCACCATTGTATATTCTTGCCTCCTTTATCAAAGATAAGGTGACCGTATGGGTGTGGGTTTATCTCTGGGCTTTCTATCCTATTCCATTGATCTATATTTCTGTTTTTGTGCCAGTACCATACTGCCTTGATTACTGTAGCTTTGTAGTATCATCTGAAATCAGGGAGCCTGATTCCTCCAGCTCTGTTTTTCTTTCTCAAGACTGCTTTGGCTATTCAGGGTCTTTCGTGTCTCCATACACATTTTAAGATGTTTTCTTCTAGTTCTGTAAAAAATGCCATTGGTAATTTGATACGGATTGCATTGAATCAGTAGATTGCTTGGGGTAGTATAGTCATTTTCACAATATTGATTCTTCCAATCTAAGAACATGGTATATCTCTCCATCTGTTGGTATCATCTTTAATTTCTTTCATCAGTGTCTTATAGTTTTCTGCATACAGGTCTTTTGTCCCCCTAGGTAGGTTTATTCCTAGGTATTTTATTCTTTTTGTTGCAATGGTAAATGGGAGTGTTTCCTTAATTTCCCTTTCAGATTTTTCATCATTAGTGTATAAGAATGCAAGAGATTTCTGTGCATTAATTTTGTATCCTGCAACTTTACCAAATTCATTGATTAGCTCTAGTAGTTTTCTGGTGGCATTTTTAAGATTCTCTATGTATAGTATCATGTCATCTGCAAACAGTGACAGTTTTACTTCTTCTTTTCCAATTTGTATTCCTTTTATTTCTTTTTCTTCTCTGATTGCCGTGGCTAGGACTTCCAAAACTATGTTGAATAATAGTGGTGAGAGTGGACATCCTTGTCTTGTTCCTGATCTTAGAGGAAATGCTTTCAGTTTTTCACCATTGAGAATAATGTTTGCTGTGGGTTTGTTGTATATGGCCTTTATTATGCTGAGGTACGTTCCCTCTATGCCCTCTTTCTGTAGAGTTTTTATCATAAATGGGTGTTGAATTTTGTCAAAACCTTTTTCTGCATCTATTGAGATGATCATATGGTTTTTATTCTTCAATTTGTTACTATGGTGTATCACATTGATTGATTTATGTACCTTGAAGAATCCTTGCATCCCTGGTATAAATCCCACTTGATCATGGTGTATAATCCTTTTAATGTGTTGTAGGATTCTGTTTGCTAGTATTTTGTTGAGGATTTTTGCATCTATATTCATCAGTTATATTGGTCTGTAACTTTCTTTTTTTGTAGTATCTTTGTCAGGTTTTGTTATTAGGGTGATGGTGGCCTCATAGAATGAGTTTGGGAGTGTTCCTTCCTCTGCAATTTTTTGGAAGAGTTTGAGTAGGATGGGTGTTAGCTCTTCTCCAAATGTTTGACAGAATTCACCTGTGAAGCCATCTGGTCCTGGACTTCTGTTTGTTGGAAGATTTTTAATCACAGTTTCAATTTCATTACTTGTGATTGGTCTGTTCATATTTTCTATTTCTTCCTGGTTCCTTCCTTTTCTAAGAATTTGTCCATTTCTTCCAGGTTGTCCATTTTATTGGCATAGAGTTGCTTGTAGTAGTCTCTAGGATGCTTTGTGTTTCTCCTGTGTCTGTTGAACCTTCTCCTCTTTCATTTCTAATTTTATTGATTTGAGTCCTCTCCCTCTTTTTCTTGATGAGTCTGGCTAATGGTTTATCAATTTTGTTTATTTTCTTAAAGAACCAGCTTTTAGTTTTATTGATCTTTGCTATTGTTTTCTTTATTTCTATTTCATTTATTTCTGCTCTGATCTTTATGGTTTCTTTCCTTCTACTAACTTTGGGTTTTGTTTGTTCTTCTTCCTCTAGTTCCTTTAGGTGTAAGGTTAGATTGTTTATTTGAGATGTTTCTTGTTTCTTGAGGTAGGCTTGTATTCCTGTAAACTTCCCTCTTAGAACTGCTTTTGCTGCATCCTTCTGCTGTTTGCCCTCTGGTGGATGAGACTATCTAAGAGGCTGTGCAAGTTTCCTGATGGGAGGGACTGGTGGTGGGTAGAGCTGACTGTTGCTCTCGTGGGCAGAGCTCAGGAAAACTTTAATCCACTTGACTATTGATGGGTGGGGCTGGGTTCCCTCCCTGTTGGTTGTTTGGCCTGAGGAAACCCAGCACTGGAGCCTACCTGGCTCTTTGGTGGGGCTAATGGTGGACTCTGGGAGGGCTCACACCAAGGAGTACTTCCCAGCACTTCTGCTGCCAGTGTCCTTGTCCTCACAGTGAGCCACAGCTATCCCCCGCCTCTGCAGGAGACCCTCCAACACTAGCAGGTAGGTCTGGTTCAGTCTCCTATGAGGTCACTGCTTCTCCCCTGGGTCTCGATGTGCACACTACTTTGTGTGTGCCCTCCAAGAGTGGAGTCTCTGTTTTCCCCAGTCCTGTTGAAGTCCTGCAATCAAATCCCTCTAGCCTTCAAAGTCTGACTCTCTAGGAATTCCGCCTCCTGTTGCCGGACCCCCAGGTTGGGAAGCCTGACGTGGGACTCAGAACCTTCACTCCAGTGGGTGGACTTCTGTGGTATAAGTGTTCTCCAGTTTGTGAGTCACCCACCCAGCAGTTATGGGATTTGATTTTATTGTGATTGCGCCCCTCCTCCTCCTACCATCTCATTGTGGCTTCTCCTTTGTCTTTGGATGTGGGGTATCTTTTTTGGTGAGTTCCAGTGTCTTCCTGTCGATGATTGTTCATAAGTTAGTTGTGATTCCAGTGCTCTTGCAAGAGAGGGTGAGAGCACGTCCTTCTACTCCGCCATCTTGAACCAATCTGAGTTACATTTAATATTTTAACTTTTTAAAATCTGCAGGCATTTATAAAATAGACTATATGAACTCTGAGATCCTGTCCACGTCTAAGTTTAATATTCTGAGTTTCAGTTGCCTTTTGAAAGTTTAATTTGCATTCTTACTCTTCTTATCTAGGAAATAACTTGTAGCTTTTTAATATTTTGTAATTCAATCCTTCAGGAGTTCATCCAGGCATTCTTTCTTTTATTGTATACCTACGACAATATTTTATGACACTGTGGTGTATAGTGAGTACACAAAAGTGAATCAGATACCTTGACTGCCCTCAAGAAGGTCACTATCCGTATAGCAAGGATAGAGAGGTGTACAGGTAATTCGTTTATCTTTAAGATAAGAATAAGGAGTGAGGTTAAGAAGTGGGTTAAAGGTGTTTCAAGTAGGAGGAAATTTTGAAAGTGCACAAGTACAACCTGGGAAACGAGAATGCACAGTGCCTGAAGAACTGCAGGTAGTTAAGTATTCTTGGGGAAAAGGGTGGTGAGTGATTGGGTGGCACAGTTAGGAGAGGCCACATAATTAAGGACTCTATTTGGCATGCTAAGGAACGTGGATTTTATCCTGAAGGCAAGGGGAAGTCAGATGAGGACTCCAATTAAGAATGTGACAAGATAAAATAGGAATTTACAATTTATCTGAGGATCAGGTGGAAGTGTGTTCAGACAATTAGAGGCATGTAGGGCAACTGGAAGACACAGTAATCCTGGCAGGAGTTATGCTCCCCTGGACCAAATAGGGGACAGTGGGCTCTCAGAGGCCACTGGGATAAAGCCCAGAGATATTGAGGAGGTGGAATTGTCTAAATGTGGTGAGGGTCCCACCCCAGGAAATTGGGTGGTCTGGAGAAGGAGCTCGAGGCAGATAGTTTAATCAAATTTCCCAGGTAATGCTCTTGCTTTGTCAGGTGTGAAACCCACCAGTGTAGATTGCTTCTCAAAGAGCTTGAGTGTCAAAGAAAAGAGGAGAGAGAGGATGCCAGTAGAGGGCCAAGGGGCACCTTTGGTTAAAGGTCAGAGCTATGACTGTTCACATCCCAAAGAAAATGAACCAGCAGGGAGGGAGAAGCTGAAGGAGCCGAGATCATAGAATTTTTCTTGCAGGGAAATGACTCTCAGTGGGAGCAGGATCTCAGTTCTGAGGTAGGAACTAAAAAAGTATAGAAATGTAGACACAGACAGTTGGAAAGGGAGGGAAAGGGACAAGGTTGAGGGAATTCTACCTTCTATCCTTCCACCACCACTGCCCCCCGCCCCCGCAAACCCATCCATCCCAAGCAGGTGATGAGAGAGGGCTGGTGAGAGAAAGATAAAAAAAGATCAAGAGCGCTGTTCAGGGAAGAAATTGTGTGTTTGTACTGGTACCAATGGGCACACTTTGTTATTTTCTTCCTACACAGTTGCTAGATTTAGCAAACAAAAATATGACACCCAGCTAAATTTGAATTTCAGACAAACGATGGATAACTTTTTAGTATGTCTCATGCAGTATTTGTGACACACTTAAACTTTTTAAAGTTTATTCTCAATACTAAGCTTATACATACTTTTAAAAATTATTCATTAGTTTTATAAAATTCAAATTTAACTGAGCATTTTGTGTATTACCTGGCAACCCTATACTAGAACTTGAAAAATCGGCCGTGAGGCTTATGACCTAATACTTAAAGTTAAGGTTGAAGTTTACTATGAAAGTCCTCTTCATTTATTAATACTTATTTTGTTTGTAAGCATGACACATTGTCAGCAGCAGACAGGGCCACAAACACATGCTTATAACATGGCAACAACTACAAGCAAGACTGATAAGCATGTGACTGCTGAGCTGTTTCTTTCCTACCTGCTCCTGTCCCATTTCCAGAAGCACCCTCCTTCACCTCTGGCTCTGGGAATCAGTGTTTCCTAACAGTGAATCATCTGTTAGGTTTCTGTTATCCAAGTCTGGAAAAATTTAATCATTTCTCTTATACTACCTTAAACCAGTTACCCTGATATTAACTAAAAGTAGGATAACAAACTGTCCTGGTTTGCCCATAAGTGAAGGTTCCCAGGACTTAGGATTTTCAGTTTTTTTGGTTTTTTAAAAAATTATTTTATTTATTTATTTATTTTATTTTTGGTCGCATTGAGTCTTCATTGCTATGCGTGGGCTTTCTCTAGTTGGCAGCGAGCTGGGGCTACTCTTCATTGCGGTGCATGGGCTTCTTGTTGCGGTGGCTTCTCCTGTTGCAGAGCACGGGCTCTAGGCGCACAGGCTTCAGTAGTTGTGGCGCACGGGCTTAGTCGCTCTGCGGCATGTAGGATCTTTGCGGACCAGGGCTCAAACCCGTGTTCCCTGCATTGGCAAGCAGATTCTCAACCACTGTGCCACCAGGGAAGCCCGGATTTTCAGTTTTAACACTGGGAATATCCCAGGAGAAGCAGGATCTGCCTTGACCATGGTAGATTCCTTTAAGCCAGCGATGTCTCTGTGCTGATTATGAAGCTTTAATTCTGACAGAAGGATTATAATTTTTCTCCTCAAAAAAACTTTATCTTCATTACTTAAATTGTCTCTCTTTTATATGAAAGGTAAGAATTTATAAAGGAAAAGGTATATTTTTTATACATTAGGCCATATTACATTTTAGTTCTTAGGACATTCTTACTGGAAAAGTTTGTATTTTTTTTCTAGGCTAATTTGTTGTGCCATTTTTAAATGACTGGGTCAAGAAAAGAGGTGATCCTTATATATAGGTTGACTTCATCCCTTATATACCAATTTGGAGATATCCTAAGGTTCATGAATAATACAGGATGACAAAATACATACACATGTATATATTTATATACTAAATGCAAAATACAAATGACTGGCAACCTGTCTTACTTTCAGAACTCAAAAATCTTAGTTTTGTACCTTGAAGTAAATTATCCTCATAAAAATTTCAAGGAAACTTGCATTCCACTGGCTCAAGCATATCTTTACCACAGGGCAAACAAAAACAACATAATTCTGGATCAGTGAAAACCTTCATTATGATGGCAGTTCTAGGGTCCTGATTTACAGTTGTGGAAGAAGCTAGCTACCAAACCAATACCAATTCTCTTCTTCTTACTTAATAAAAAAAACTTTGAGGGACTTCCCTGGTGGTCCAGTGGGTATGACTCCACGCTCCCAGTGCAGGGGGGCCGGGTTCGATCCCTAGTTAAGGAACTAGATACTGAAGGCAGCAACTAAGAGTCTGCATGTAGAAACTAATAGAAGTCCGCACGCCACAACTAAAAGATCCCGCATGTTGCAAGGAAGATCCCGCATACCACAACTAAGACCTGGCACAGCCAAAATAAATAAAACAAATATTAAATAAAATAAAATAAAATAAAAATTTAAAAAGTTTGATTTTATTCCAAGTAACAATATGACCAACTAAAGAAGTCCTCACAGCCCACATTGCAGCTAGACATGGAATTCAGAAAGGATCCTTAATAGAGGGACAGCCAGCTTACAGGAACCCTTCTTACTTTTTATTTATTTATTTATTTTTGGCTGCGTTGGGTCTCCACTGCTGTGCACAGGCTTTCTCTAGTTGCAGGGAGCAGGGGCTACTCTTCGTTGCAGTGTGCAGGCTTCTCATTGCAGTGGCTTCTCTTGCTGTGGAGCACGGGCTCTAGGCACGTGGGCTTCAGTAGTTGTGGCACACGGGCTCAGTAGTTGTGGCTCGCAAGCTCTAGAGCACAGGCTCAGTACTTGCGGTGCAGGGGCTTCATTGCTCTGCGGCATGTGGGACCTTCCCAGACCGGGGCTCAAACCTGCATCCCCTGCATTGGCAGGTGGATTCTTAACCACTGCACCACCAGGGAAGTCCCTGCCACTTTTCATTTCATCCTGTTTTCTGTTTTGTTTTTTAGGGATGCTATGTTTGGGGGGAGGTTAGGAATGCACGAGGATGTTTATATTTGGGCATCAGGTTAGGAAGAGATGGTTGGCAGCCTTCTTTGGAGAAATATGAGGAACTAATACATTAACACACTTTCTAGGATCACTAGGAATGATGTAGGCTCAGAATTCTTACTTCTCAAAATGGCTTCAGGACTGCCCTTGTTTAGACTACGGAACAACATTTTTTTTAATTCAGATACAACTCAAATATGTGGATTAGGTTACAGTAGGTATTAGATAATCTAAGGGACCAAGAATGCTTTCTAACAAGACTATTTTCTTATTTTGAGCTTATTATATTAAGCTCTCACCAATATCAAAAGATCAGTTTAAACTTAATTTTGTCTTCTAATTTTCTGGATACAGGATTATTTAAGTTCAGAAGTAACTCAGACTGCTTCAGAGATGTTAGGTATTTGCCCAACTTTCTATTTTGATACTATGCACAGTAATAATTGAGGTCCACAAACTTTATCACACAGAATTATTTCCCTCAGCTTCCTTGTTATTTATGACTCTTTCTCTTAACTAGGCTAAACTTACACTTTGTAGTTCTCTCCATTTTTTGTTTGTTTGTTTGTTTTTGTCTTTACTAAAAGACCAATCAAGTAGCCAAAATCTATGCACCTTATCTAGCTGTCAAATTAGCTTCCGATTTGTCTCTTTCTCTCTCTTTTGTTTCCCCCCAAAAGGATCCAACTGTATTAACTTCCCATTATGAAGTTCTACAACAGTTTGGGCGGGGACAAATACCACAGCCTCACCCTTCCCTCCAGCTGGTTAGCCAACATTTCTATACAGGCGGAATTGCATTTAATATGAAAACAGGAGCAACTGGAATGTTGTTTAAGAAGAATAAGGTAGAAGCAATCCAGCTCTTCCTTTTGAAGGCAACGGAAGCTGGTATGTACCGATTATACAGACACAGACTTTAGGCCTGTCTCTAGTAGTGGCTGAGCCATTTCCTCTCTCTCAGAAGGAGTCGCTGCCCTGAGTCACTGCCTAGCTGTTGCTAGGTGCTTGTTTTCTAAGTAGTCACACACTCCACCCTCACTTCCCCACACACAGAGTTCTGGGGAATTGCCCCAATTTTCAGCTCTGCTGAGGTGGTTTGTGACTCATCCTCTTTTCTCTTTAATGACCTTTGAAAGCAACAGGAATAACCTTATTTTTATTTTATTTTATTTTTTAGTCATTTCTCTTGTAGGCCTCTTACTTATTTGAAAACAGGTATAATGAAGTCTAAAATCAATAACTCTGTTTTGTATACTATTTATATAAAATTGGCTTTCTATTCTGCTTCCTAGATAAAATATTTTCTTTCCATTGGGGGAAAAAGGGCAGGAGGATCTTATTTCCTATGGGACAGTGGATGATATTTCCCATTAAATGCTCTCAGTAATTGTCCTAAATAAGGTATAGAACTGCAATCCTAGGCATTCTATTTAGGTTCTGTTTATTCATAACTTTACATACAAGATCTCTCCTCAAATGACAAGGATTGCCAGCACAAGCAAAATTGCAGCATTTGATTTTTGTATTATGCTGCAATGTCAGGTAATTAAAAAAAAATCTTAACTCCAGTATCTTTGTTTTATTTTATTGTTATAATTTAAAACTGTTATCGTAACTAAATATCCTCACCTTTAATAAAACCTCCTTACCAATATTTTATGTTAGAGTTCTTGGCATGCTTATTAGCATTTTAACCTCCCATAAAGTGGAGAAACCCATGTGGATGGGCTATGGAAGATGTCTTTGTGTATGTACTTAATTCCCATCACTAGCCCTGGAGCCGACTGGATTAGAGAATTTTAAGCAGCCCAATTTTGTTGGAACATAAGGTGTGAAGGTGGGAATAGCAGGAGATGATGTAGGAGAGATAGTGTTAAAGAGCTTGAATTTTGTTATTTTAGAGTCTGTCGTAGGTCTGGAGAGAAAGGCTGGGCATAATCTAATTTTAGGAACTCTAAAATCTAATTTAGATCAATTCTCCTAAATTTAAGAAATTATATATTTCAAAAAATTTAGAGAAAAAAAGTATAAGTCTCCTATATAGTTCAAGAAGGTTTAAAACTCCAGAAATACATTTCTCACTATATAACTCAAATGGCACTAGTAATCACATTGAGAAGTGTTATTGGTTAGTATATTCGCGAGTAGGTGAAGGAGGAGATATCAAAAGAAACAATGAGATTCACACTGAATTTTTTTGTAAACTCCATTTAAATTTATGTATATAGATATTTATTTTTATATATAAAATTTTTGTATATGAATTTGTATACGTGTGATATTACACACACACAGATGCATGTGTGTATGTCTATGTAGTGGAAATAAGAAGCATATAACTATGGACAATGTCAAATGATAGAAATATGTCTAAAGAATAAACAGATTATTTTTAAATACCATACATAGCAAGCTATTTCTTTTTTTTCCTTTCTGCTTGCTTCCCTCCCTCCCACCCTTCACTTCTTCCTTCTTTTTTTGGTTATATAAGAAGAAAGAAAGAGAGAGGGAGAGGAAGGAAGAAAGGACAGAGAGAGAGAGAGAGAGAAAGAGAGAGAAAAGAAGGAAAGAAGGAAAGGAGGAAGGGAGAAAGAGAAAGAAAGAAGACCAAGTTCTGGCTCCAGGGGCTGGCACCTGCATGTGGTGGGTCCCAGCCAGGCCTGCCAAGCCTCATGCGTGTTTGCAGGTTGGTCATTGCTGCCCAGTGCCGATGAGACATGATTGTAGTGCCATTGTACACAAAGAAGGCCTAGCAATTTTTATATAACCTATGGACCAGGTAGCAAGATGGTGTCTATGACAGAGAAAAAAACTGTACCTAGAACCTGGATGAGACACACGTAATATAGTTTGCTTAAGACAGTTTTAGAAACCATAAAATTTAATTATCCTGGAGTTTCAGGTGAGCATGATTTATGTAAGAAGAGCAGCAGCAAATCTAGGTTTTATGAGGTCTGAAATGTATTCAGTTTGGGAGAAGGGCCCTATTTAAGACAAAATAAAAACTAACAAATTCAAAATTTCTATGGTCTTTCCCAAGGCCTTGGGAAGGACTCATGCAAGCAAGGGACCCTAAAGCTTAAGCTTTAATCTGCCTTTGCTTCAATAAGGGACTTTCTTTGATGTGGCAGGACCTCATCCTGGACAATCACAAAACCATTTCCACCACCCAAACACATGTACTTTGTAGGACTCAAGAAGCCACATTCTCTGCCCACCTGAGCAAAAGAACATGGAAAAATGATTTGAGTGACAATTTTCTCAATTCTCCCCAAATGGTTACATAACTAGAACTACTCTAGATGCATAGGAGATAAGTTAATTTGTTGCATACAAGGGATGCCTTAGTGCAATTATGGCCTAATTTGCTCCGGGAACTAGTTGAGAAAGACTACGCTAGCTTCATATCTTCTGGTATTCTTTGCTGCAAATGTATCACTGGAAGCTACACAATAAAACGTGTACGATATATTTGTCAGAGTGACCACTTCTACTACTCTTTATTTTATTTTATTTTTGTTTTTTATTTTTTTTTGCGTACGCGGGCCTCTCACTGTTGTGGCCTCTCCCGTTGTGGAGCAGGCTGTGGAGAGGCCTGGACGCGCACGCTCAGCGGCCATGGTTCATGGGCCCAGCCGCTCCGCGGCATGTGGGATCTTCCCGGACCGGGGCACGAACCTGTGTCCCGTGCATCGGCAGGCGGACTCTCAACCACTGCGCCACCAGGGAAGCCCTCTACTACTCTTTAAAGCCAGTTTCTACAAGACTGAGTCATCACTTTAGACTATGATCCCAGAAAAGGCTTACTCAGAGTGGACACATCTAGGCAGATATGATCTTCTGGTTATCAGAGGACTAATATAAATCATTAGGGCCAAGAGGCAAAGATGAGGTCATAAGCAGGAAGTGAGGACAAACGTCCGGAACGATGGTGGTCAGAAAGTGGTATCAAGTCTAAACACAGGAAATGTTGCAACCCTGTTCTTAACTGGGGCTAACCACATGATACAAACACAAGCTTGACAGGATGGGTCCAAAGTGAGAACCAATGGTGTACTAATAATATAAAGAAAGCCTACTTCTCATTTTCTATGCTGTTCTAATATTTTCTCTCAAGGGAGAACAACTTTTTGGTGGACAATCATGAAATGAATATTAGTTAAAAAATAGAAACCTATGATTAAAGAAGAGGTTGCAAAGAACATGTCAATAAACTACATGAGATGAAGTCTCCTAACTTAGGTAAATTCCATGTCAGTTGTGGGATATAAAGTATAGTTACATATTAGCTATGCCTATGGGGAGGAGGCATCTAGAAGGATTCTCAGAAAAGGCAATGCTTGAGATGAATCTCAGAGATGAACAGAACATTACAGGTGGACAAGGCAGGGTAAGGAAGGCTAAGTAGTGTGAACAAGAACTTGCACGGGATGGGGGGCTTCCCTGGTGGCGCAGTGGTTGAGAATCCACCTGCCAATGCAGGGGACAGGGGTTCGAGCCCTGGTCCAGGAAGATCCCACAGGCCACGGAGCAACTAAGCCCGTGAGCCACAACTACTAAGCCTGCGCTCTAGAGCCTGTGCTCTGTGTGCTTCTAACAAGAGAAGCCACTGCAATGAGAAGACCATGCACCGCAACGAAGAGTAGCCCCCGCTCGCCACAACTAGAGAAAGCCCGCGCACAGCAATGAAGACCCAACACAGCCAAAGATAAATAAATAAAATAAATAAATTTATAAAAGAAAAAAAAAAAGAACGTGTACGGGTATCAGTGATGCTTGAGGGGCTGTGAAAGATGGATTCAGAGCAGGAGTAAAACAAAGATTATACAACATTCAAAAGAGGTAAGAAGATTATGCTACAAATTTCTAAAATGGTTGATCCCAGGGAGGATTTTAAATTGGATTACTAAAGAATGCTTCATGACCTTCTAGCTTCCAGCATGGATTAACTTGAAAAGATCAATACATCCTAACCTCGCCTCTCCAAATCCCACACATACCATTCATTACGGGCAGTAAAGGAATGTGTCTGAGTGCTTAAAAGAGGGGGAGAGGAGGAAAGGGGGCATTGGCTGAGGGGCTGCAATGAAAGTTAGTATAGCATGACCCTGGGGATTAAAGCAGGCAATGGAAGGCTATACAATAGGAGATGTTAAGGCCAGATGATTGAGGAAAGCCAAAGAAAAAAAAATGTGCCAAGTTTCAAAAACGTTAGGAAAAAAGTTACAGGAATTCAAGGCAGAATATGATGCCAAAAATATGAATCTCAGGATAATAATAGCAAGTGCCAACAGTCTGGCATTAAATCAGAGGAAAGGGAGAAAAATAGGAGAAGACAGGAAGTAAGTCCTGAGTGGTTGCCCTAAAACATTGGTTTGTTTGTTTGTTTTAACATCTTTATTGGAGTATAATTGCTTTACAATGGTGTGTCAGTTTCTGCTGTATAACAAAGTGAATCAGTTACGCATATACATATGTTCCCATATCTAAAACATTGGTTTTTAAGTCGTGAAGCACCAGATGAGCATCACATGAGAATCTGTTAGAAATGCAGATCCCCAGGCCCTGCCCCAGACCTACCGAATCAGCAGCTCTGACTGGGATCCAGCAATCTGTGTTTTAACAAGCCCATCAGGTGATTCTGGCACAACTAAAGTTTCAGAAACACTTCCCTAGAATATCAGCTAGAGTTTGCAGCTTGCTTTAATGGGAGTAGGGAACTCAGTTTAACTCCAAGGGCCAGTTTCTATCTTGATTGTTATATGCTAAAGGTTTCTATTTTTAAAAAGCTACCCCAAATTTTTGCATTGTGTTTAGATTTCAGGGATCAGTCACAAATTGTTTTGTTAAAAAGGTCTGCTGCAGAGAAGAATGGCATTTTTTTCTAACCACTGAGAGTTACAATGAGCTTTTTATAGCACTGAAAATAAAAGACCTAAAAAAAGAGAAAACTTAGTGAACTTGCCGCTGATTCATTTGTACCAACTGATAAAATTTATGAACCATCATCAATTTTCACTCTAGCTATTATATCATGACTTTAGGCAATTATTTACAACAATGCTTCACAAAATTTTAACACTTACTCAAGCACAAAGGTTCCTATTGTGTATTTCATAACAGATAAAATCAGGTTCCATAGCACATCCTCTTCTTTTTGGGGACAGGAGCTTAGAGAACAGAAAGTACACTGTAAAACAAAATGTAATCTGATTTAGGACATTTATTCCTATCCTACTAAATCCAGTGAGCAAAAGACAATTTACTTGATGAAAAAATAAATGATTTTCTTCTCAAAGGGTTTATGAGTCAGGGTCCAGTCAGGAGACAGAAACCAAACCAATTATTCAAACAGGAAAAGTTCAATATAAAGAATTGTTAGATAGTAGAAGGCGGTCATCTACCGAAATGAGTAAAAGGAGTCCAGAAATGTCAGGTGCAGAAAACCCCAAAAAACAGCTACTATTTGTAGGCTGTGAATACAGACAATAAAGGAACTAAGTACAGTACCAAGAGAAGGCTTCCCCTACCCCGACCCCTACCCCAGACTAAGATTTGGACCTCTTCAGAAAGAAAGCAGCTACCATAGTAACACAGCCTGCCAGTAGCCCAAGAAGTTGCCAGAGTATAAGCTGGCACAGGTCTGTGGAAGAAGCCCACCATTGCTGGAGGAAGTGGTGAGTGGGCTGGAAGTGATACACTATTTGTCAGATGGTGAAGGCAGGCCAGAGCTGTTCAGGCATCTGGTAGGGAGATCATGGCCTCAAGATATGATTGGAGCTCTTCTGCATAGTAGACTACTAATTTCCTGCTTTGAATAATCATATCTAAGGACTGGAATCTGGAAGGCAAGTGTCTTACTGAGGCTATTGCCTAGAGGGTCATACCAGTGCCCCCTACTGGCAAGTCTAATATTCCCTTAATGCATCTCAAAGAATTTCCTGGGTTCCAGACATACTATTCTTTGCCTCTATGTGTGGTAGCAACACAACTTCCCCTTAGTAATTGGGATCAGTTATACCAGCCAGTAGAGTAACTTTTTTTCCTGTCACCTTCAAATGACAAGGTGGTAATCTTATCTTCCAATTCGATAGAACCATTATTTTGTCTTCTGGTGGAAGCATTCCCTCCTGAGAACTAAGACCTTCAAACCAGTGGAGCTCAAAACTGCTAGGACAGGAAGCAAAGATTCTATAAGTGGGTTGCTAGGCATAGTAGTAAGAGAAGCCACTGCTACTTCTACCCCTTGATTCCTACTACCATACATTAGGGGTAGAGAGTACCATACAAGTCTCTGACTCAAAGTGTATAAATGTATTCTGTAAGACAGACTCCTTGGCTTCAGGGTATTTTTTTCTCCCAAACTGGAACTGTAATCGAGTTTTTACATTTACTAATCAATTAGGCCAACTGCTTCTAAGTCTCTGGCTTCATACATTTTTCTAAAAGATAGGACTTTTATGTTTGTTTTTAGAGCAGATAGTAAAAATGGCTTAGATCTAGTGTGACTTGAACCATAGTAGAATATATGACAAATGGATCATGATATACTTATAAACCATTTAGGGAAATATGGATTGAATGGATGGCTTGGATTAGAAAAGAGTGGAACACCCATTCCCAAAAGATTCACAGGTCAATGTCACCTGAGAGGGACATGTCTAGTATATCAATACAGAAGAGTATTCTTGGCCCAGTAATGTATCACACTGTGATAAATGGCATGGATCATGATATGATTGATGTTGAGGGCATACCCTTCAAATCTATGATAAAATAAAATTAGAAGGGATATAGAATAAATTGAATGAGTTAGGATATTAAAATCCTTAGACCTTAAATTTGGGACTTAATTTAACAAGATTAAATTTAACATAGAATCAATACAAATACTAATAAGCTCTTATGGAGTTATACAACTTGATACTAAAGTTCATATAAAAAAACAAACAGGCAAGAGTAGCCAGGAAAACACTGAAAAAAGGAAACACTACCAGGGAACTAGCCCTACCAGGTATTAAAACATAGTAAATATAAATCCTCCATAATTAAAATAGTGTGGTACTGGCACATGAATAGACAAACAGGCCAGTGGAATGTAATAGACTAGATAGAATTAGATCCAAATATTTATGGAAATTTAGTACATGAGAAAGGTGACTACACAAATCACTGGGTTAAAGATAGACTTTTTAGTACATGGTGCTGTGACAACTGGGTAGCCATTTGTAGAAAGATAAAATTAGATTAATATCTCACACCATACACAAAAATAAACTCCAAGTGGATTAAGTATCTACATGTAAATTTAAAAACATCATACAAGTACCAAAGGAAAAATAGATGAATTCCTCCTCAACCTCCATGTAATGAAAGACTTTCTAATCATGACGCAAAATCCAGAAGCAATAAGAAAATAATAAATTTGACTACATAATAAATTAAAAAATTTTGCACAAGAAAGCCATAGGACTTCCCTGGTGGCGCAGTGGTTAAGAATCCACCTGCCAATGCAGGGGACATGGGTTCGAGCTCTGGTCCAGGCAGATTCCACATGCCGTGGAGCAAATAAGCCCGTGCACCACAACTACTGAATCTACGATCTAGAGCCCGCAAGCCACAACTACTGAGCCTGTGTGCTACAACTACTGAAGCCCATGCACCTAGAACCCATGCTCGACAAGAAAGAGAAGCCACTGCAATGAGAAGTCCACGCACCTCAACAAAGAGCACCCCGTTTGCTGCAACTAGAGAAAGCCCGCACGCAGCAATGAAGACCCAATGCAGCCAAAAATAAATAAATAAATTTATTAGAAAAAGAAAACATAAACTAAGACAAAGTATAATTGACAAATTGGGAGAAATGTTGATGATACATAATACAAAGTGCTAATAATCTTAATATGCAACTACTCTTAAAATTGAGGGACAGTAGCTAAAGCAGTGCTTACTAGGATATTTGTGGCATTAAATATTTATATTAGAAAGGAAGAAAAGTCTCAGATCAATAATGTAAGTTTTCAATTTAGGAACTAGCAAAAGAAGAGAAAAAATAAAACTAAAGCAAGAAGAATGAAGGAAATAATAAACATTAATCAGAAATCAATCAAATTGAAAACAGAAAAACAATACAGAAAGTCAATGAAAAAAAAAGCTGGTTCTTTGGGAAAAAAAGTAAAATTGATAAACCTCTAGCAAGACTGACAAAAAAGAGAGAGAGTGGCACAAAATACTAATTCAGGAATAAAAGAGGGGATATCACTACAGACCCCACATCCAATAAAAGGATAATAAGCAAATATGATGAACAACTCTATGCACACAAATTTAATAACTCTCATGCACATAAGATGAAAAGAACAGTTACTTGAAAACATAAAGAAATCTTTCCCTTCTTTCCATTTTCCCAGGATATTATAACATTATCTTCTGATGATCCCAACCTATTTTGGTTAAAAAAAGCCAGAATTCCAAAGTGCAGTTTGTTTTAATATTTTATTTTTTACAAGATAGAAGTTCCTCCATATAAATAAAATGGATTTAATTATAGTTAGAACAAAGAAAAGTAATCCTGCTGAAAAACACCCCCAGGTTTTTCCTCACTTAACTGACATTCAAAGTAATTTTATAACTTAGTTTGTATGGTGAAAGGCAATATAATTATCTTGTTTACGAAACACAACACATGATGACGTACTGCAATTCCAAATGCCTGCTTCAAACATTGTTAAATGTTCCCTTTAGAAAAAGTGTATCAATGAAAAGGCCCATATTTATTTTAATCAGTGAGTTCTATTTCTATGAGTTCTATATTCTATATTCTATTTATGTAGAACTAGAGCTCTATATTCTAGTTTGGGGAATAGAAACAATTTATCTCATCAGCTTCATTAATAGTTGCTTCTGCTCAGATGGAATGTTAATATAGCTTATGACAACTACTAAACGTTAATTAGTACACATAATTTTCCAAACAAATGGCTAGAAAAAGAGTGATTCTATAATTCATAACTCTTATTTTAAAATAATTTAAGTACTTATTTTTGCTTTCTCTTAGTATATAAACTAGAATTATAAATTTATAAGACCGATATAAAGGAGTGTTATAGGCTGAATTGTGTCCCCCCCAAATTCTTATGTTGAAGTCCTAACCTCCAGTACCATAGAATATTTGGAGATAGTACCTTTCAAAGAGGTCATTAAGGTACAGTGAGGTCATATGGGTGGGCACTGATCCAACATGACTGGTGTCCTTATAAGAAGAGATTAGGACATAGACATAGTAACAGAGGAAAGACCATGTGAGGACACAGTGGGAAGGTGGATATCTGCAAGGCAAGGAGAGGGGCCTCCGAAGAAACCAAACTGGCTGACAACTTGATCTTGGGCTTCCTAGCCTCCAGAACTGTGAGAAATAAATTTCTGTTGTTTAAGCCACTGAGACCGTGTTACTTTGTTACAACAGCCCTAGCAAATGGACGCAAGGATATTCAATATTTTTTCCCACGTGTTGAAAAATGTCTGCAGTATGCTAGGCTCCGTGGGGAATACAAACATTTTAAGAAACAGTTGTTTCACTCAAGAAGTTTAGAATATTCAGACTTAAGTGGGTTGAAGACTGTGGCAGATCTTATATTCTGTAATAAGCAGAAAGATATATATATATACATATATATATACATATATACATTCTCTTATAGCCTTTAAAAGTAAACAGAACGCTGAGTTTTCTCTTCATGATGGATAAAACAAATCCTACAGTGTTTTTTGTTTTCTTGCACTGTAATATATAAAGCCCCATAATAACATGTAAATGCAGTTTAATCATGGACAAATTATTAACGAAGAGCATTTTTTTCTGCTCAACTGCACTTTCACAAGAAGTACAAGCGCAAATAGTAAACTTTATACTACATTTAACTAAGAATGTATTTAGGATCTCCAAACAGATGCTCATTAACACTGAATACCCACTGAAAGATAACAATCTGAGGCCAGGGGACTGACAACTAGAGCTGAGTAGAGACAGGGTCCATGCACCAATGGAGCTAGAATCCAAACAGTTGTATCTGGGATTTTACTCTTCTTACAAAACAGGAGCTACTCTTGTATTTGTGATTGTTCCGAGGAGTAATTACAGGAAATTTCTTTCCAGTAAAAAGTTTCGAAACTTACACACTGCTTTTTGCACTGAAAAAACAACAACAACAACAACAACTGTGCTATTAGTTAAAAGAAGATATGTTGATAAATGAGAGTGTTGTCTGTTCTCTGTGGTTTGGTACAAGCTGTATAATCCATTCCCATCCCACACATCTACATTACTCAACTCTATCACTGAATAATTGAAAGTTAGCCTTGCATTTAGGCACTTACTGCATTGTCTTCTCATACATTCTTAATACTGTATTGTTAATAAGTTGATAATGTACCCCCTTGGATTAGAAATGAATAATCAAAGGCACTGAACTCTGGGAATATGAGCTGTCAGCTTTCCTTTCCTCACTAATATTGAGTTCATTACTTTGATCACTTGGGCCAGTGGTTAGGGTTAAGGATAGCTCATACTGCTGAACATTGAATCAGTATTTGGGGGAAGCTCCTTCTGGAAATGAATTAATTTTATCAGAAAGGGGCAGAGGCAAATTCACAGACAGACATGTTCATAGTACTTGCTAGGAAAGATTTTCAACACATAGTTATTGCTAAAAACTATATGAAGCTTTCTTAGGCTTGGTCTATAACTTTTATGATTCATATTAAACAGATTAATTCCATTCATTCAGTCAGTCCACAGAGATTTGCTGAATGCCTACTATAAGATGCTATCTTATGTCAAGTTCCCTAGAAGCAAAGCCTGAGATGGAGATTCTCGTTGAAATGATTAGTTGAGAGCGTGATCTCAGGAGAATGGGGGTGAGAGAGGCAGGTTAGTACAGGGGATAAAAGCTTAGCAGGGATGTAATCTTACTGGGATGCTAGCTTCAGTCCAGTCCCATGGGAAATTCTTTTCTCATCTTGCGGGAAGGCAGCCAGCTTTTGTGTCTCTTGTCAGTCAATTATTTGATGGGGGCTATATCCCTCAGGGTGTGGCTGCTCCAGTCTCCCGTTCCGCTGAAGGGAAGAGAGCAGTTCTCCTGGGTTAGGGACAGCTGTGAGTTGCTAACAAGAGATACTCATAAGTGCTAGGGGATGGACAGACCAGCCAGATCAAGCAGGGTGGGCACTAAAATAGTCCAGCAGATACGGTACTGACTTGTTAAATTTTTAAATTTTTGAAAATTTAGAGGTAGAAAGTACCTTAGAGATTACATAAAAAATTACCACTCGTTTTCCATATAAGGAGAACCGAGGTTCAAAGACAGTCTTAGAAGCGCCCGATTTGGCATAATACGGATTAAAGCACAAATCCGACTTCCAGCAATTTAACTTTTATTATATCCCAATTCCTAATTCCAGAAATTTTTCTTTTGATTAGTATATAGGTAGCAGAAAACTCACCTCTAATCTTTTTCTTTCAGAGAGCAAAAGGACTTGATAACATATTTTGGAACAAAATTAATTTTGTAATGGGAAAGAATTAACTGCTCAAGGTCAAATTACTGGACTTCTCCTTCTTGCAATGAGTTTAAGAATTCAACATCTAAATTTAGATGAGAACAAAAAAATAAAAAGGCAGCCCCAAACTGGCAATAAAAATAAGAGACAAAAATCAATTTCTTCCTATCACAAGTGATGAGGCAGAAAAACCCCAGGCTGGAATAATGCTAGAAATAAAAAGCAGAAAGAGATGCCTCATCACCGGATTTTTTTTTTTTTAACAGAGCTAAGTATTTTGATCACATTTTATGAGGAAGAATCTTGAAAGAAACTGTGAGTTAGGATTCTATTTTTGAGTCTTTAGACTTGACAAAACCAGGAATTTTCCTTTTCTCTTAAAGCATCTTGGCTTTATATATATATTTATGCTGTCTTTAGGAGTTATGTAACTGTACCAAATAGTCAAAATGTGAGGATTATAAATTCTATTTACTGTACCTGTTTATATCAGGAGTTCTTAACCTGGAGTCCTTGGATGCCCAAACTGTCCATGGATAGAATTCAGTGGGTAGTTGAACTTGATGGGTAAAAACATTTACATCTTTATTTTCAGTAATATTTAACTGAAATTTAGAAAGTCCTCCAAGTATGAATGTTGGCAAAAATCTTAGTCTCTGTGACCTTATAAACCAATAGGAATCACCGAGACTTTCAAATCACAGTGAAGTTGTTGAATATCTCTAAAAATACCACTTATGCTCATCACTCCCTCAAAAGTACTGCAGTGTTAGCTCTCAGCCTCCCTGTCCACAGACACCCTTGCATTGGAGCTGGCCAAATGCAGAGCAACTCTGGGCCTCCATATGGTGAAGCTATATAACCTCATAATAGAAATTTAACTCAAATAGCTTTAGAGATTTTTGATATTCCTTGAGAGAATCTACCCATTCCTTGTTAAGCAAGCTATGGAAACTTTAATTAGATTTACGATAATATGTTTTTAAGAATCTGGATTGTCAGCACTTGAAGCCAAAAAACAAAAAGTGGAAGTCAACTGGATGTCATACGACATGTATATTGCTCTGTCAAAGAAAGTTTATCATTCTTATTCATTTTAAGTAACAACAGCCTTCACACTAAGAGTTGGGAAAAATAAAATTTAAATTTGAGTTGCCTATATTTTAAATCTATTGTTATTTAGTGTATTTTTTAAAGCTCATATATTTTTATAGTACAAAAATAATATTAAGTTTTTCAATATTTTGAAATATTGAAAAATTTTAAAATATTTTGAAATATTGAAAAAATTTTCAACATTTTTTCAATGATTTTCTTTGTAATCTTATATATTCAAACCATTTATTTTCATTTAATAAAAAAATATTTATTGAAACATAACAAGCCAGCCATTGCTAGGGACCACATGATGAGTATATCTATCTCATATATAACAGCAATAAATTTTTAACATGCATAACTTATTTAGTACTAATACAAATGTCCACATAACCACAAAGATGAAAATCAATCAATCTACATTTTTTTCAAACACTGTTGTCCCTTGAATTGCTCTTAAGCTCACCTAGGTTCTTAACATCAGGGCAGCTTTAATGGTCCTACTTGGCTACACACCGGCACTTATTCATGCCTAGTTAGACACAGAGTAACATATCAGATTAAAGGGGGAATGGATTTTACAATTAAAAAATGCAAACTATATAAGAAGTGCTGACTACATTTGAATTTAAAAACATTATTACTAGTAGGAATCCATAGGCTTTATCAGACTGCCAAAGGGGTCCATGTTATAAAAGAAGGTTAAGAACCTTTGATTTAGGTGCAAGTTGTTATTTATGCAAATCATGACTCTGAATGGTTGCTCTCACTGGCCTTCGCTTCTGTGTTCTGATTTAAATCATTTTTATTATTTCCTTAACTCATATTTCTTCCTATATTTTTTACCTTTAATGAGATATATTTCACATACCATAAAATTGCTCATTTCAGGTGTATAATTCAGTCATGCAATTAGTAGCTTTATTGAGTCAGTTTTAGAACATTTTCATCCCCCTAATAAGATCACTCATGGTTATTGATGGTTCTTAGATCATTATTAGGCATATTGAAATTGTATCTCACCTCCTCCTCATTGATTATAGTGTTTTCTAGATTATAAGAATTCACCTATAATGAAAGTCCTATGACTATGTTAACACTTAGCATGGCATGACTGGTATACATTTTAAAAACAGGTTTAATGAAAAGATATTCATTCTAATTAATTCAGGCAGTAGTCATCAATAGATGCTAACACTGGTGTGTAAATTTTTGAGGAGTATTAAGATAGTTACATAATCTCAAAGTATGTTTCCATAAAGCATTTATTAATTATAAGAGATAATAATGTTACAGTGGAGAAACATGAAAGATACCACCTTAGCCAAATGATCAATGTTAACTTCAACAATAATGGGACAAATAAACAGCATATGCCTCCTAATGTGGTACACTGAGAGGAACACAGCCTCATTTCTATGATATTCCTACCAAAAGTGCATAACTTGAATCTAATCATGAGAAAACGTCAGACAAACCTTAATGTGAAGGGCACTCTACAAAATCCTTGTCCTGTACTCTTCAAAAATATCTGCTTCATAAAATACAAAGAACATCTCGGGACTTCCATGCTGAAGGAAAGTAAAAAGATATGACAACTGAATGTGATGCATGATCTTAAATTTCTTTTGCTATAATTGACATTACTGGACAATTAGTGAAATCTGAATAAGGAGTGTATAGTAAATAATAGTGTTATATCAGTATTAATTTCCTAGTTTTGAAAATTGTACTGTGGCTATATAAGATGTTCTTGGTTTTAGGAAATACACACTGAAGTATATAGCAGGAAAGAAGCATTGTATCTGAAACTTACTCTTAAAGGATTCAGAGGTTTGTGTGTTGGGGGTATGGTTGTGGGTGGGTATGTGCAAGCATGCTTGGATGCACGTGTGCACACACACGAGAGACAGAGAGAGAGAGAGAGAGAGAGAGAGAGAGGGAATGAAGAAGGTTGTGAGTACAATAAAAGTTAACATTTGAAGAATCTGGGTGGCGTGTATTCCAGAATTCTCTGTACTACTTTTGAAACTTTTCTATAAGTATGATATTATGTTAAAAGAAAACAAAATAAAAAACCTTTCTAAGTGTACTCACTGTCATACCAAATACTGAGAGTTCTGATACCCCAATTTATACTCCACTCAGTTATTTTTAGCTACTGGCAAATTTTGTCCATAGATTTTTCACTGTGTCCTATTTGCTTTTTTCATTTGAGTATTCGTGCTCTCCTCTTTTGTTTATTATTTCCCTAGGGCAGATGATGCTAAGCTGCAAACATACGGCCATTTTCATTTTCTGCCAATCACTTACAAACAAATGCCCCTAAAGACCAATAGTTGTGATAAGCTAAAATAAGGTGTGGAAATGTTGAGCAGAATGAGTCATATATTTTGCGAGTCAGCAGCTTTGGTTGGCTGCTGATTCAATTCGTGAACTTGGGAAAAAACCCGTCATTCCTTTGTGCCTTATTCTCCTCATAATCTTTTTCATTATGGAGTGTTGAAAGGATTAATTTATGATTGTACATCACTTTGAATCTCCATGATTTAGGTATTAAGGGAGTTACCACAATTAAATATTCCTATAAATAGCATACTTATGAAAATCTTCTCCTTGGTATTTTCATAGTTGCTTTAGAATTATAAAAGCTTTTCATAATGCTCAAAATATTACCAGCCTTGGCTTGTGGTAAACTTTCATCCTATAGACATTGTATTATTGAATATTATTGAAGACAATAGGAATTATGCAAGGGATTTATAGATTACCATTGTTTTGCCTATTTTATCTTTTCATTTCTAGACTGGAAGTGCATAAATTAATTTTTTCCTTCAAAGTTTTTGCCCTCTGCACAAGGTCTGCTGTATTTGCTTGCATGGTACCCAATCACCTTTTCGCTGGAATTGAGTTTAGGTTAGGGAAACATGCCTCCTCCAACTCAGTTCATATGGTTTAGTCGGGACTGACCCAGGAAGATGGGGTCCTTGATGCAGATCTGGCCAATCAGAGAGCACACGCCCTGTCTACAATGATTGTAGGAATAGGCAAGTGATACCAAGGACCATGAGTCCCTCTTATGACTCATTCTAAAATTATTAAGAAACAGGTGATCTCCTTCATCTGGGATTGCTTAACTGAGAAAATGTAAGCTTAGTCTTTCTAGTAGCTATCTTGTCATTATGAGGGGACAGCACATCTAAGCCTGTTTCCAATCCAGATAAAAGCAAAAGTGAGAGGTAAAAGGAAGTAAAATTTCCCAAAGATCATTTGAGTACCTAGATTGGGTATGCCTGTACAGAGATAACAGTTTGCTAATCTGGGTCAATGCTTTTTTTTTTTTTTTTTTTTTGACTTAAGTTGGTTGAGAGAGCTCCAACAAAATCATTTTGTACATGTGGCAGAGACAGCTGGTTGCTTATTCAATATCCACTTTCCTCTTTATCCTTAGTAACATAATCTCAATTTGATTCAGGGTACCAATTGTCCTAGCTTTAAAAAAAAGTACTTCCCAGCCTCCTTTATAGGTAGGAATGACCATGTAACTGGTCAAAGAGATATAGGCAGAAGTCATAGGCTGGGATTTATTAGAAGACTTATTAACAGAAAGCTTGGATGAGTTTTTCTGCTCCTCGCCCTTCTACTTATTCCTTCCTGAATTAATAACATATGACAGTTGCAATTCTAGTGGCCATCTTGTGCTCTTGAGGATGGAAACCATGTATTAAGAAAGGATTCCCGTTGTCGTTGTAGAACTTCGTACCAGTGTGGATAGCCCACTTTTGTGTTTCTTACACGTAAAATGATAAACTCTTAGGTATTTAAGCCACTGTAGTCAGGCTTTTATTGCCAGTAGCTGATAAAATTCCTACTTGATATAATACAACTCTGCAATTGAACATCAATGGTACTTCAGGAGATGCCTGAATTTATTTTCTGTGAAATGAAGAGAAACGAGACAAGAGTATTTTTGCTTAAAGTTACAGGTAATTCTCTTTACTTTTGCATCATTTATGAATGTTAGGTGACAAGCAATTAATAATAATGGCTGCTACTTCTTCAACCTCTTTTCTGATCCTTTCTATACAACGAAGAAAATTTTAGATGGGTCAAATGTGGTAGCTCAGAGTCACAAAGCTCGCCAATATGAGCTTGTAGATGTTCTCATTTTTTTGGCCTTCTCCATTCTTATGATTATTGTCCCATTTCAGGAAATCATCAGTCTGTTACTTGGGGCTTCCTGCATCCAATCTTTTGTTTGCTAAGCCCAATTCTCTGCACTAGCATCAACGTTATCATTCAAATATACATCATGATTTTAAAAACTGCTTAAAAAAAACAATGACCTAAATAAGCTGGAGAGTGACAAAAGTCAGGTAGAAGCTGGAGAGAAGTCAGAACTTGAAGGAGATAGTAACAGGTTATTTTATCAGGTGATTTTTAACAAGCAGTCTCCAGTAAAGGAGCTAAAACTTGGATGGAAACCCACAGTCATACTGGCTTAAAGAAACAAGAAACAAAGCACCAAGTTTAGGGTGATCACTGCAGCTGGAAAGAAAGAGAAAAAATCTCTTAAAAGAGAGATCCAGAAAGGGAGAGTTCCAAATTCTCTGCTCAGATCATAGTTGAAACCTGAACTCTACTTGCACATGACAGATTAAAGGGGCCCAGATAAGGCCAAAAGATTTGAACAGAAATTTAGCTGCTGCCCTCTACGGGGAAAACAGATTTTGGAGTGTGAGTCCAGCTATGTTAACTACATATTAAAAAACAAACGAGCAAACACCACTATTAGAAAACTAGGAATAGAGAGAAAATTCTTCAACTTGATAAAGAACCTACAGCTAATATGGTGAGAAACTTAAAGCTTTCCTGATAACATCAGATACCAGGCAAGGATATCCCTCCTCACCACTGCTTTTCAACATCATACTGGAAATCCTAGCTAATGTAGTAAGACAAGAAAAGGAAATAAAAGTTATACAGATTGGAGAGGAAGAAATGAAACTGTTGTTGCTTGCAGATGACATGATTGTCCATGTAGAAAACCCAAACAAATCAACAACAAAAAAATAACCTGCAATTAATAAGTTATTATATCAAGGTTGCAGGATACAAGGTTAATATACAAAAGTCAATTGCCTATATACTGGCAATGAACAAGTGGAATTTGAAATTAAAAACACAGTATCATTTACATTAGCATCCCCCTTAATGAAATACTTATGTATAAATCTAACAAAATATGTACAAGAGCTATATAAGGAAAACTCCAAACTCTGAGGAAAGACATAAAGAAGAACAACATGAATAGAGACGTATTCAATATTCATGAGTAGGAAGACTCAACATCATGAAAATGCCATTTCTTCCCACTTTGATCTATAGATTCAGTGCAATCCCAATCAAAATCCCAGCAAGTTATTTTGTGATTCTAACGTTTATATAGACTAAGCCCCAAAATAACCAATTCAACACTGAAAAAAATGAACAAAGTTGGAGAACTGACACTACCTGATATGCTTCGAGACTTACTATAAAATTACAGTAATTAAGACAGTGTGGTATTGGGACTTCCCTGGCGTTCCAGTGGTTAGGACTCTGTGCTTCCACGGCAGAGGGGGCTCGGGTTCGATCCCTGGTCAGGGAACTAAGATCCCACACGCCTCGTGGCCAAAAAAATAAATAAATAAAAGATAAATGAGTAGGAACTTCCCTGGTGGTCCAGTGGTTAAGACTCTGGGGGTTCAGTCCTTGGTCGGGGAACTAAGATCTTGCATGCCACCAGTGCGACAAAAAAAAAAAAAAAAAAAAAAAAGACTAAATGGTAAAAAAAAAAAGACAGTGTGGTATTGGTAAAAGACTAGACAAATAGATCAGTGGAACAGAACAGAGAGCCCAGAAATAGACCCACATAAATATAGTCAACTGATCTTTTTTTTTAATTGACGAAATTGACATACATTATATTAGTTTCAGGTGATTCAATCTTTGTATTGTGAAATTATCACCACAATTAGTCTAGCTGACATCCACCACCATACATAGTTAAAGAAGTTTTTTTCTTGTGATGAGAACTTTTACCATGCACTTTCTTAGCAACTCCCAAACATGTAATACAGTATTACATCTATACATTACATCCGCATGACTTACTTACTTTATAACTGGAAGTTTGTATCTTTCCGCATGCCAAATAAATACCATAAGTCCAAAGACAACTAAGTGGTGACACACATCACAAAGGGTTAATTTCCCTAATTAAGAGAGACAGCCTACAAAATTAATAAGAAAAGGACTGACAACTCAAAAGAAAACGAGCAAAGGATTATGAACAGTAAGCTCATGGAAAGGAAATACAAATAACTCCGACAGTGATAGCTCACTCATAATAAGAGAAATATATAATACATCTGCAACTAGATACATTTTTCATCTATTAGATTGGCAAAATTCAAAAGTTTGGTAACACTCAGTTGGCAATACTATAACAAAATGGCTCCATTGCTCCTGAGGGAATATAAATTGGTATAACCTTCATGATGTCAATATCCATCAACATTACACACTCACATGTCCTTTTACCTAGCAATCCCACTTTTGGGACTTTATCCTTCAGACATAATTTTCACATGTATAACATGGCACATGTATACAAGATTATTATTGAAGCATTATTTGCAATAGAAAAAGACTGAAAACAACTCAAAAGTTTATCAACTGGGGACTGGTAAATAAATTGTGATATATTCCTAAAAGGCACTTGCTATCTACTATACAAATGTCGAAGAAAAAAAGGAGTAATCTACAATAGATTTATGGAAAGATTTCCAAGATATATTAGTAATAAAAGCAAGATACAGAATAGGGTATATGATATGGTGCTTTTTGCATAAGAAAAAAAATAGATTAGAATAAGACACATATATATCTGTATATTCATAAAGAAATTCTGGAAGGATACATAAGAAATTAATAATGAATGTTTACCCATGAATGTGGAGGGGCTGAGCATTGAGCTGAGGGAAACATGTTTATGTTTTATTACATATGAAAGAATTACATTTAAAATGTGTCATATTTCAAAGAATAAAACCCAAAAGGTTGGGGAGGTAGCCAAAAGGGGATAGTGCTAATACCAACCTGGCTCCTTTGCTGGGAAATCTTGTTATTTTGTTCTGGATTTATCCAGCGCCATATTTAGAAAAGATTAAATAAAAACTGTGAAATTAAAAAAAAATACAATTGATAAGCCTCTATCCATATTGGTCAAGAAAAATAGAGAAAAAAAATAAAAAATAAAATGTGTCATATTTTACCTATCATGTTCTATATTTGCAACTGGAAGGTTTTCATTTTAGTTCAGTCTACCTTACCAGAACCATAAATCTTGGTAAGAAAAAAAATTTTTTTAAGTAAAGGCTATTGGAAAAATAAATGGACAGAATTAATTTTAATTGCCTGCCATTTCTAAGTAAAATAAATGATAATGATATCTCTTTTTGTTTGGGAATATATTTATTATTTTAACAAGAAATAGGATATTCTTTTTAGTAATACATTTATATTATTTAAATAATAACTATATCATTTTTCAGAATCCAGCAGCTTTTAAAAGAGAAAATAAGTTTCTTTAGTTAAAAAACAGAACAAAAATGTTTGAGCTCCCTCTGCTGGATCTGTAGTAGCATATCAGAGTAAATTTTGGTTTTATTTAGAAACAAACTTGCACATGATTAATGCCATTAATTCATTTGCCAATATTTAAGAGAGTAATTCTAAACTGTGTTTTCCAAAATTTTATAAATGTTAAGTTTTGCTAATATGTCACTAATATTGCCAAGTAAGATGAGCATTTCAATACAAATCTTAAAACGTTATTCAGTATGTGCCTTTAATACATCCTTAAATATGGTACCACATAATTGGGTTGTACAGGAATGAATTCTACATACACCACAATACGTAAAAGAGAACTTTAGTTTTTAAATTTATTATGGCTTTCAAGCTACAGTAATCATAAAACCTACCTGTTGGGTTAGCATATTAACATTTAATTGATTTAAAATATATGCATATTTTGAAGTTAGAAGGAATATAAAATATTTGCATAAACAATGATTAACATGACAATTTAGAGTAACTGTAAATATTGTTTTGTTCTTTGTCATGATAGCATAATCTATGATTACGATGTGCCATGCAAAACTACTAGCTACTTCTCTTCTCTTTTTATTTCTATATTCCAGACCATTGATTAGTGTCTCAGTGGTGACCAACTTATCCTTCTATTTATCTACTAAATTATTTAATTATTTTCTGCTTTACTTAAATTTCTTTAACGATGCCTTAAAAAAGCAATTCAGGTTTTCATCTTTCTGTTTTATCAGTTGTATTTTCCAGTTGTTTGTTCTACTGACATTCCTCTTTCAAATTACTCATGCTTCTTACGTAAGATGTTGTTTTTGTTGGTTGGTTCATGGGTTCAATTCTGATTGTTGAAATATTGGGAATTCCCCATGTGGTGGAAGATAAAGGTGTTTCTAGTCAATGGTGTGCTGATGTCAGCTGTTAGCAGCTTATGAAACGTGACTGTTAATTTTTCAAGAATTTTGCAAGCTAGTTGTTAAAAACAGCTTCTATTAAAAATGAAATTATCTAAACTTAAAATAACATTAATTCTATTAAAAAGGCAAAAAAGTACTCAAAACTGATTTCCTAATTATTCTACTTTATTTTATTATTATTTATGCCACTCAGGTTATTTACATCTATTGTATATGTATAGTGAAAATACTGTATAATGGTGTGTTACTGCAAATTTCTTTCCAACTCTGCATTCAGTGACATCATGTCAGTAACTTGAAATTGGCTATGGTGGGAGCATTTGGAAATGGCAAGTGCTACAGAGCTGGGCTTGATTTATTGTTTTGTTGATTGTCTAGATGTAAGAAAGTGATGCAGAAAATGTTACACATATAAGCACTTGGCAAAAATCAACTAAAACATTTTGTGAGAACCAATTTGTTGTATGGAATTTATAATAAAGAGTATTGTATATTTCATTATTTGTAAATTGTGTGCTACACATCTTTTATATCTGTACAACTTATATACATACATATGTATCTATACATTTTGTTTTCTAGAAAGGCAGTTGATAAACATTAACCAACATATCATTAAAGTCTCTATCCCACAAGGTAGTATAGGCAGGCAAACAGCCAATTCTCTGCTGAGGCTGCTGAAGGAATCACTGATGTGGTATTCACCCAGCCTCAAGGGTAGTGCCATAGCTTTAAAATACGTCCACAAATTCTTTCATACATCTCACTTCTAAAGGTGAGTACTAATTCCTTCCCCCTTGAATGTGGGCTGTATTTGACTCTAATGAGTAAAATGTGGTGAAATTGAAAGTATTAGACTTCCAAAGCTAATTCATAAAAGATATTGTGGTTTCCTACTTGCTCTCTCTTGGATTGCTTGCTTTGGGGGATGCCAGCTGCAATGTCATGAGGCACAAACATCCTCATGAAGAGGCCCACATGGTGTGGAACAAAGGACTCCTGCCAACAGCTATTTTGGAAGAAGATTCTCTAGCCCCAGACAAATCTTCGAAGACTGTGGCCCCAGCAGACATCTTTACTGCAACTTCACGAGAGACCCTGATCCAGAACCTCTCAGCTAAGAAGCTCTCATAGATCATTATTGTTTCTTCAATTCCCAGTAAGTCTTTCACAATGATAATTTCCACTGGTTTTGTTTGGCCTATACGGGTGCTTGTGTGTTTTACTTGTGATTTGAATTTGCCTTTTGGACATACAATTCCCAAATTAAATTAATATCCATCTTCTGGAAAATTACATGCAAATAAGGTAATTATTGAAGAAAAAGAATCAGAATTTGATTCCTGTTAAAGTGTTATCTGTGATTACATGCCCTGTCCTCCAGTTTACGCTGGTAATAAATCCCTCTTCCTTGGTGAAGAGACAGACATAGACTCAAGCTCAATCGATTAGCTTCTTTATCCTGATCATTTGTATCTTGAACAGAGAAGCCCAGGGTAGGTGGTTGCTATTGTGTCATTGGAATGCAGGAGCACCCTATAGAAAAAGTCCATGAAGGAACAAATATTGGCTGCTCTGATTCTTAGAGGTGTGCTGGTTCCTATTGCCTAGGCTTGCTGTTCAGCACTCTTTGATGCCATAAGTTACCTTAATTTCATTCAAAACATGAATCTCCTTTTTTTTTTTTCAGTAAGCGGGCCTCTCACTGCTGTGGCCTCTCCCGTTGTGGAGCACAGGCTCCGGGCGCGCAGGCTCAGTGGCCGTGGCTCACGGGCCCAGCCGCTCCGCGGCATGTGGGATCTTCCCGGACCGGGGCACGAACCCGTGTCCCCTGCATCGGCAGGCAGACTCTCAACCACTGTGCCACCAGGGAAGCCCTGAATCCCCTTTTATAAAAGTAAATCAGCTACGAATATTGGCTGAATGAATGATAGAAGGAAAGTTAGAGCTGTGTCATAAGAAAAATACATGTTGATAGAGACCACGAGCCTGAGCATGTGTTTGTTGGGCTCTGTGTCAGTTAGTGTTCACTACATAACTAACCACCTCAAGTTAATGGCTTAAAAGCATTTATTATTTCTTATCATTCTGTGAGTTGCTGGGACATTATAGTTTGGGCTGGCTGGGCAGAAGCTGAGTGGTTTAGGATGGTCTTTCTCACACGTCTGGTGGTTCACAGGCTGGATCTAGTTGGGACTTCTTCACATGGTGGTCTGGGGTTCTCAGGGTTCAAAAGGATGTGCAAGTACTTTTCAAGTTATTGACTTGTATCACATTTATCTCAGCATATTTGCTTTAATCTCATTTAGTCAAAGCAAATCACATGGCCAAGTCCAAAATTGCTGTGGGAGGAAACTGTGAAAGTGGATATGGAAAGTGTGAACAAATTGCAGGGCCATTACTGTAGTAATTTACCATGGGCTTGAAAGTATGAGTAGGGATAGCCTTTAAACTCCTTTGACTTTCTAGCTCCTTAAAATAGAAGACAAACCCAAAAAAACCTTTGTTAATTCTTTTTTAAACCAGTTCATTTTATTTTTTCCCCTTTATCTGGGAGAATGACAAATATCAAAGAAAGGCCATTAAAAAAAAAACAACAATCTCTCTTGTGACTAATGTTTCACTTTCTGGTACCCTGAGAGATAGACCAAGTGTCAATTACCATCATGAGCACAATACCATCACAATTACTATACAGAACCGCCCCCCCCCCCCGCCAATGACAAATGACAATTTAAAAAAATGTATTATCTTATTATTCCCATTTTAGAAATGAAAAAATTAATGTGCAGAAAGTTTAAATGACTTGTCCAAGATAAATCAAGGCATCAGGATTCAGACCCTGCTGGCCTAACTACAGCTTAGGCTCGCCACATGCCTACCATTGCCCCTGGTAGGGACAACCACAGGGCCAAAGGAACAAGTCAATCTTAGGTTAAGTTAACCAGTTAATGCAATTAATCCACGAGCATACTCTACAGAAAAAAATAATAATAAATAATTTCCTTCATTTCCAGAATGTACAGTTAGGGCTCACTAGCTGCTGCCATTACCTTTTCCCCGACGCTGTGAAGAAGTAGAATGCCATACCCCAAATTAACAAAGATCATCACTTGTCCAGAGACAATGAAGATTTCTCTGTGCCCACAGCTCCTAATGAGGCTACCTGTCATTAGTCAAATAAGAAAATCACTAGATTGGTAACAGAAAGGTCAACACTAACACATCTGCTAATCGTCTAATGAGCCCATGTCCCAGAAAATCTGAGGGAAGCTCCATTGCCCAAGGGGGATCAGAATTTTATGCCTTAGTTTTTTGGACTATTTCTTGCTGTCCAAGGAGTAACACTGGGTTACTATTTTACTGGACACTACTTAATCGATACCAGTAAATGCCAATGATGTATGCAAAGAGGGGTGGGTCTGATACAGAATGTGCATGGATTAAGGTCCAACAAGTCCCCTCCTCTTGGTCCCACCACTGCTCTTGCCTCTCCTGACTACTAGCTCTCCATGGCATTTGACTGCCTGCTGTGTTTGGAATATTCTGCACTTTCACAAGCTAAAAGAACACACACTTCTTGGGGCTGTATGGCAGAACAGGCTCTGGAATCAGACAAACCAGGTTGAAATCTTGGCTCTACCAGCTCCCACTATGTGACCTGCCCAAACTCCTGAGTCCTCTGAGCCTCAGTTCTCTCATCTATACAGTTGGGTCATGAACGATACCTACCTTATGGGATTGACGTAAAGAGTAAATGCATGTCAGATCCCAGAACTCCATAAATAAAAGCTACTATTCAAGAATCTGGATTGACTGAAAGCGGTGACATAAGAATATCTCTAAGTAGTACTTTTCCCCTAAAGGTCTCTGCTTAACACACTTCTAGACCTTCTCTTTTGTAACTGCCTCCAGCATGAGTACCTTTGGTAATGACATATCTCTTTCCTTTGGGGATGCATTATGACCAGAACTGTTTTTCAGAGCCAACAGTGGTACTGAGAAGAGGAGCATCCTTTTAGTCAAATGTGAGAGGTGACTGTGAAGTCCAAATCTGGTCCCAATACACAAGTCTATCAGCTGTCACCACTCCCCATCCTATGCATTCAGATTTCCTCAAACCTCACCATTCCCCAAGTGAGCAGAGACTTTCCTGCTCCCAGGGCTTCTCACAGGGTTCCTCCTCCGAATAGAACGGCACAGCCTTGTTTCTCTGACCCATTCAGAAATATCCTACTTATCCACCACACCAGCCCACTCAACCCTTCTGTAAAGCTTCTTCTCTGCCAGGGAGGCATAATGGCACAGCAGTTAAGAACAAATGTAAGAGCCCAATAACAGTGCTCAGGAGAAGCATCAGAAAAGGTGGTGATGTGCATGGACCACGAAGCCAGGCTGCCTGGGTCTGAATCCTGCCTCTACAATGTGGTCATGAGCTCTGTGATCTTAGATGAGTTACTTTATGTCCCCATGTCTCAGTTTCCTCAATAGTTAAATAAGATAAAGAATGGTGGTTACTTCAAAAGTCTATTTTGGAGATGAGATAAAGCACCTAGAATAGTACCCACCAAATGTTTGTCTAATAAAGTCCTCAATCTATCACTTCTTAGCTGGGTGACCTTCAATGGTTTAATTAACCTTTCTGTATCTCAATTTCTTGACTTTAAAATGAGGATAAGAAAAATAGCACCAATTTCATAGGATTGTTGAGGATTAAATAAAATAATATATGTAACTTGCCTACTACATAATTGTATATAGATCTTTGCATATGGCAGGATTTAAACAAAATGGTAGTTTTAAAAAAAAGTTAGTTATTTTTCCTGAACTCTGTAACGCCTTACTCATATATCTATTACAGCACATATCAGATTATATTGTAATAGCCTAGACTGGGAACTCCTTGAGGACAGGAAGTTTGTCATTAATCTTCTGATAAAGGGAAAACCAGTTCAGCTGGCAACTAGGATGTGAGGGGGGAACTGAAACAGAAACCACCACTTGCAAAACTATATAATGAGTCACAAAATAGAAAAACTGTACAAAACCATGATATGCAAGACAAACTAAGTTCAGACCCTTAACGACATCTCATGGTGTTCTAAATAAGACAACAAACTAACCTAACAATAACTCCACACAAAGGCATGTCTTCTAAAGATAAGACCGCTGATTATTCCAACAACTTCCTAGTTTACAAATTCTGACCTGTCTCTGCCAAGGCCATCCAACGACTAACTAGAGTCCTGCAAACTCTGTAGATAATCTTCCTTAACTTCCACCTGTTAAAATGTTGAACTCTCCATTATGTGTGCACCTCCTTGCTGCAGCAAGCTAATAAACCTTTGTTTGAAAAAAAAAAATACTACCTATTGTACGCTGGACACTGGGAATAAAACCGTGAATGGAAAAAGCTTTTGCCTTCAAGGAACCTAATCTTTTAATGTGGTAACAGACAAATATTAACAATACAGTGTGATATAATTATAAGCAAGGTAAGCACTGTGAACACTTGGCCTAGTCAGGGAAGTCTTTCTGGAGGAAGTGATTTTTAGGATAAATCCTGAAGGGTGATTAGGAGTTAGGTAAAGAATAGGGTTGGGCATGGTAAACATTCTAAACAGCAAGGGCTCCTTGTTCGAAGAAGAGAATAAAGGACAGCATGCTTGGAATAGAATAAAGGACAGCTAGGAATAGATTAAGGACTTTATAGGCCCCATGCATCAAGAATACTGCTAAGTTCTTCCATTTGAAATTCAAAATAAAAATTAATGCTAATTATAAAACACATGCAGGGAAAAAGGCACACAAGACCCAGGGCACCACCTCCAGGCACTTGGAGGAAGGAGGGTCAGTGCAGAGCTGGAAGAGCACGCAGCCAGGCGGGGGGTCGCAGCTCCTACAAAGGTGCAAAGAATGTCAGTAAGAGGATACTCTGTGGCTGAGACCACTGGTAAGAGGCTTCTGGCACTTAAAATATCAGAGCCGTGTGGCTGACAGGGTCTTGGTGCTCCCGTCGGGTGTCAGGCCTGTGCCTCTGAGGTGGGAGAGCTGAGTTCAGGATATTGGTCCACCAGAGACCTCCTGGCTCTGCTTAATATCAAACAGCGAAAGCTCTCCCAGAGATCTCCATCTCAACGCTAAGACCCAGCTCCACTCGATGACCAGCAGGCTACAGTGCTGGACGCCCTATGCCAAACAACTAGCAAGACAGGAACTCAACCCTACCCATTAGCAGAGAGGCTGCCTAAAATCATTCTAAGTTCACAGACACCTCAAAACACACCAGACACAGCCCTGCCCACCAGAAAGAAAAGATTCAGCCTCATCCACCAGAACACAGGCACCAGCTCCCTCCACCAGGAAGGCTACCCAACCCACTGAACCAACCTTAGCCCCTGGGGGCAGACACCAAAAACAACGGGAACTATGAACCTGCAGCTGGCGAAAAGGAGACCCCAAACTGAGTAAATTAAGCAAAATGGGAAGACAGAGAAATATGCAACAGATGAAGGAGCAAGGTAAAAACCCAGCAGACCAAACAGATGAAGAGGAAATAGGCAGTCTACCTGAAAAAGATTTCAGGGTAATGATAGTAAAGATGACCCCAAATCTTGGAAATAGAATGGAGAAAATACAAGAAATGTTTAACAAGGACCGAGAAGAATTAAAGAGCAAACAAATAATGATGAACAACACAATAAATGAAAATTAAAATTCTCTAGAAGGAATCAAAAGCAGAATAACTGAGGCAGAAGAACGGATAAGTGATCTGGAAGATAAAATAGTGGAAATAACTACCACAGAGCAGAATAAAGAAAAACGAATGAAAAGAACTGAGGACAGTCTCAGAGACCTCTGGGACAACATTAAACGCACCAACATTCGAATTATAGGGGTTCCAGAAGAAGAAGAGAAAAAGAAAGGGACTGAGAAAATATTTGAAGAGATTACAGTTGAAAACTTCCCTAATATGGGAAAGGATATAGTCAATCAAGTCCAGGAAGCACAGAGAGTCCCATACAGGATAAATGCAAGGAGAAACACGCCAACACACATATTAATCAAACTATCAAAAATTAAATACAAAGAAAAAATATTAAAAGCAGCAAGGGAAAAACAACAAATAACATACAAAGGAATCCCCATAAGGTTAACACTGATCTCTCAGCAGAAACCCTACAAGCCAGAAGAGAGTGGCAGGACATATTTAAAGTGATGAAAGGGAAAAACCTACAACCAAGATTACTCTACCCAGCAAGGATCTCATTCAGATTTGATGGAGAAATTAAAACCTTTACAGACAAGCAAAAGCTGAGAGAGTTCAGCACCACCAAACCAGCTTTACAACAACTGCTAAAGGAACTTCTCTAGGCATGAAACACAAGAGAAGGAAAAGACCTACAACAACAAACCGAAAACAATTAAGAAAATGGTAATAGGAACATACATATTGATAACTACCTTAAATGTAAAAGGATTAAATGCTCCAGCCAAAAAGACACAGACTGGCTGAATGTATACAAAAACAAGACCCTTGTATATGCTGTCTACAAGAGACCCACTTCAGACCTAGGGACACATACAGACTGAAGGTGAGGGGATGGAAAAAGATATTCCATGCAAATGGAAATCAAAAGAAGCTGGAGTACCAATTCTCATATCAGACAAAATGGACTTTAAAATAAAGACTATAAGAAGAGACAAAGAAGGACACCACATAATGGGGTGGTGGATCAATCCAAGAAGAAGATATAACAATTGTAAATATTTATGCACCCAACAGAGGAGCACCTCAATACATAAGGCAAATGCTAACAGCCATAAAAGGGGAAATCGACAGTAACACATTCATAGTAGGGGACTTCAACACCCCACTTTCACCAATGGACAGAGCATCCAAAATGAAAATAAATAAGGAAACACAAGCTATAAATGATACATTAAACAAGATGGACTTAATTGATATTTATAGAACACTGCATCCAAAAACAACAGAATACACTTTCTTCTCAAATGCTCATGGAACATTCTCAAGGATAGATCATATCTTGGATCACAACTCAAGCCTTGGTAAATTTAAGAAAATTGAAATTGTATCAAGTATCTTTTCCGACCACAATGCTACGAGACTAGATATCAATTACAGGAAGAAATCTGTAAAAAATAAAAACACAGGGAGGCTAAACAATACACTACTTAATAACCAAGAGATCACTGAAGAAATCAAAGAGGAAATCAAAAAATACCTAGAAACAAATGACAATGAAAACACAATTATTCAAAACCTATGGGATGCAGCAAAAGCAGTTCTATGAGGGAAGTTTATAGCAATACAATCCACCCCAAGAAACAAGAAACATCTCAACTAAATAACCTAAACTTACACATAAAGCAATTAGAGAAAAAAGAACAAAAAAACCCCAAAGTTAGCAGAAGGAAAGAAATCATAAAGATCAGATCACAAATAAATGAAAAAGAAATGAGGGAAACAATAGCAAAGATCAATAAAACTAAAAGCTGGTTCTTTGAGAAGATAAACAAAATCAATAAACCATTAGCCAGACTTATCAAGAAAAAAAGGGAGGGGCTTCCCTGGTGGCGCAGTGGTTGAGAGTCCGCCTGCCGATGCAGGGGACACGGGTTTGTGCCCCGATCTGGGAAGATCCCACATGCCGCAGAGCGACTAGGCCCGTGAGCCATGGCCGCTGAGCCTGCGCGTCCGGAGCCTGTGCTCCACAACGGGAGAGGCCACAACAGTGAGAGGCCCGTGTACTGCAAAAAAAAAAAAAAAAAAAAAAAAAGGGAGAAGACTCAGATCAATAGAATTAGAAATGAAACAGGAGAAGTTACAACTGACACTGCAGAAATACAAAAGAACATGAGAGATTACTACAAGCAACTCTATACCAATAAAATGGACAACCTGGAAGAAATGGACAAATTCTTAGAAAAGCACAACCTTCTGAGACTGAACCAGGAAGAAACAGAAAATAGAGACAGACCATCACAAGCACTGAAATTGAAACACTGACTAAAATTCTTCCAACAAACAAAAACCCAGGACCAGATGGCTTCACAGGTAAATTCTATCAAACATTTTGAGACGAGCTAACATCTTTCCTTCTCAAACTCTTCCAAAATATAGCAGAGGGAGGAACACTCCCAAACTTATTCTATGAGGCCACCATCACCCTGATACCAAAACCAGACAAAGATGTCACAAAGAAAGAAAACTACAGGCTAATATCAGTGATGAACATAGATGCAAAAATCCTCAACAAAATACTAGCAAACAGAATCCAACAGCACATTAAAAGGATCATACACCATGATCAAGTGGGGTTTATCCCAGGGATGCAAGGATTCTTCAATATATGCAAATCAATCAATGTGATACACCATATTAACAAATTGAAGGAGAAAAACCATATGGTCATCTCAATAGATGCAGAGAAAGCTTTCGACAAAATTCAACACCCATTTATGATAAAAACCCTCCAGAAAGTAGGCGTAGAGGGAACCTACCTCAACATAATAAAGGCCATATATGACAAACCCACAGCCGACATCATTCTCAATGGTGAAAAACTGAAACCATTTCCTCTAAGATCAGGAATAAGACAAAGTTGCCCACCCTCACCACTATTATTCAACACAGTTTTGGAAGTTTTAGTCACAGCAATCAGAGAAGAAAAAGAAGTAAAAGGAATCCAAATCAGAAAAGAAGAAGTAAAGCTGTCACTGTTTGCAGATCACATGATACTATACATAGAGAATCCTAAAGATGCTACCAGAAAACTACTAGAGTTAATCAATGAATTTGGTAAAGTAGCAGGATACAAAATTAATGCACAGAAATCTCTTGCATTCCTATACACTAATGATGAAAAATCTGACACAGAAATTAAGGAAACACTCCCATTTACCATTGTAACAGAAAGAATAAAATATCTAGGAATAAACCTACCTAAGGAGACAAAAGACCTGTATGCAGAAAACTATAAGACACTGTTGAAAGAAATTAAAGATGATACAAACAGATGGAGAGATATACCATGTTCTTGGATTGGAAGAATCAACATTGTGAAAATGACCATGCTACCCAAAGCAATCTACAGATTCAATGCAATCCCTATGAAACTACCAATGGCATTTTTCGCAGAACTAGAACAAAAAATTTCACAATTTGTATGGAAACACAAAAGACCCTGAATAGCCAAAGCAATCTTGAGAAAGAAAAACAGAGCTGGAGGAATCAGGTTCCCGGACTTCAATACTATGATGCTACAGCAATCAAGACAGTATGGTATTGGAACAAAAATAGAAATATAGATCAATGGGACCGAATATAAAGCCCAGAGATAAACCTACACACATATGGTCACCTTATCTTTGATAAAGGAGGCAAGAATATACAATGGAGAAAAGAGAGCCTGTTCAATAAGTGATGCTGGGAAAAGTGGACAGCTACATGTAAAAGGATGAAATTAGAACACTCCCTAACACCATAGAAAAAATAAACTCAAGATGGATTAAAGACCTAAATGTAAGGCCAGACACTATAAAATTCTTAGAGGAAAACATAGGCAGAACCCTCTATGACATAAATCACAGCAAGGTCCTTTTTGACCCACCTACTAGAGAAATGGAAATAAAAACAAAAATAAACAAATGGGATCTAGTGAAACTTAAAAGCTTTTGCAAAGCAAAGGAAACCATAAACCAGACTAAAAGACAACCCTCAGAATGGGAGAAAATATTTGCAAACAAAGCAACTGACAAAGGATTAATCTCCAAAATTTACAAGCAGCTCATGCAGCTCAATATCAAAAAAACAAAACACCCAATCCAAAAATGGGCAGACCTACACAGACATTTCTCCAAAGAAGATATACAGATTGCCAACAAACACATGAAAGAATGCGCAACTTCACTAATCATTAGAGAAATGCAAATCAAAACTAATGAGGTATCCCCTCACACTGGTCAGAATGGCCATCATCAAAAAATCTACAAACAATAAATGCTGGAGAGGGGGTGGAGAAAAGGGAATCCTCTTGCACTGTTGGTGGAATGTAAATTGATACATCCACTATGGAGAACAGTATGGAGGTCTTTAAAAAACTAAAAATAGACCTACCATACCACCTAGCTGTCCCACTCCTGGGCATATACCCTGAGAAAACCATTATTTAAAAAGCTACATGCACCCCAATGTTCATTGCAGCACTATTTACAATAGCCAGGACACGGAAGCACCCTAAGTGTCCATCGACAGATGAATGGATAAAGAAGATGTGGTACATATATACAATGGAATATTACTCAGCCATAAAAAGAAACAAAATTGAGTTATTTGTAGTGAGGTGGATGGACATAGAGTGTGTCATACAGAGTGAAATAAGTCAGAAAGAAAAATGCATATACCATATGCTGACACACATATATGGAATCTAAAAGAAAAAATGCCTCTGAAAAACCTAGGGGCAGGACAGGAATAAAGATACAGACGTAGAGAATGGACTTGAGGACACAGGGAGCTGGAAGGGTAAGCTGGGACGAAGTGAGGGAGTGGCATGGACATATATACACTATCAAATGTAAAATAGGTAGATAGTGGGAAGCAGCCACATAGCACAGGGAGATCAGTTTGGTACTTTGTGTCCACCTAGAGGGGTGGGATAGGGAGGGTGGGAGGGAGATGCAAGAGGGAGGAGATATGGGGATATATGTGTATGTATAGCTGATTCACTTTGATATAAAGCAGAAACTAACACACCATTGTAAAGCAATTGTACTCCAATAAAGATGTTTTAAAAATAAATAAATAAATAAAATACATGTAGGAAAGTCCTTCTGGTTTTTCTCATCATGTGTAGTTTAATACTTTAAAAGAAATCTTGAATTCTCTGAAAAATATACTCATGTTCCTGCTTTGGCACTTCAGCATATATGAGTTTGTCTATTGCATCATGCACTACTGTTTCTTTAGGGAACTACAAATACTTTAGTGTGGCAGCACTGTAGAGTGTGAAAGGTAAGAGATAAAGCTGGAGAACTAGGCAAGCACCAGTTAATGAAAGATCTAGTAAAGATGTAGTTAAAAGATGTGGTCTTTGTTGTCTACTGACCTGGGTTCAATCTCTGCCATGCTTGGGCACTCACTGTATATGACTGGGCAACTCAAAGCCTTAATTTCCTCAGCAGTAAAATGGAAATGCTAAGCTGTGATGATTAACATAATAAATATAAAGTGCTTAGCACAGTGCTTAATATAAAACACACTAAATTTCAGTTCGGTATTTTTTAAAATAAATTTGTTCTTCAGCCTGAGAAATGGGGAGTCAATAAAAAGTTTTAAGTAGTGAGATGATTAGAATGGGATTTTATGGATTTCTTTGCTGCAGTGTATAGTCTAGGTTGAATGACAATGAGTAGATTCTAGGTGTACTTAAGAGGAAGACTCAAATAATAATGGGGCTTCCCTGGTGGCGCAGTGGTTAAGAATCTGCTTGTCAATGCAGGGGACACACGTTCGAGCCCTGGTCCTGGGAGATCCCACATGCCGCAGAGCAACTAAGCCCGTGCGCCACAACTACTGAGCCTGAGCTCTAGAGCCCCCGAGCCACAACTACTGAGCCCACGTGCCACAGCTACTGAAGCCCACGTGCCTAGAGCCCATGCTCCACAACAAGAGAAGCCACTGTAATGAGAAGCCCGCACACCGCAATGAAAAGTAGCTCCCGCTCGCCGCAACCAGAGAAAGCCCACGTGCAGCAACGAACACCCAATGCAGCCAAAAACAAACAAATAAATAGTTATAAAAAAAATAATGATTGGATGGAGTTTGAAGATATATATGCATATATCTATATGTTGCATGTATACATATATTACATATTTATACATACACACATATTTACAAAGTCTCCTATATAAACTGCCACAGATGATGATAGGTGTAAATCTCAGTTTCCAGAAGAATCAAATATGTAACATTATTAAAATCATCTGTCAGTGAAATGATGTGATAATCTGTCAAAATAATTTAAAATGGGCTAAGGAGAGAAGATGGAGTGTCAATGAAATAAAATTGACCAGGAGTTGATTACTGTTAAAACTGGATGACAGGACTTCCATGGTGGGGCAGTGGTTGAGAGTCCGTCTGCCGATGCAGGGGACACGGGGTCGTGCCCCGGTCCGGGAAGATCCCACATGCCGCGGAGCGGTTGGGCCGGTGAGCCATGGCCGCTGAGCCTGTGCGTCCAAAGCCTGTGCTCCGCCACGGGAGAGGCCACAACAGTGAGGCCCGCGTACCGCAAAAAACAAAAACAAAAACAAAAGCAAAACCTGGATGACAGGAAAGATTATACTTTTTTCTGCTTTTGGATACATTAAAATTTTTTCCATAACAAAAAACATTTAAAAAAATATACTAAGGTACGGAGACCCAGAAAACAAAAAGATCCCTGGGGGGCCTAATAGACTGGCTAGAATACAAGTTCCATGAAGGCAAAGACCTTGCCCGTCTTGTTTACATCTGTATCTCCAGGGCCTAGAGCAGTTCATACCCACACAGTAGGCTCTCAGTGTGTATTTGTTGAAGGAATGAACGCTGGAGAACAAAAACCATAACCTAAGTGAGTCTGACAGCTTAGACTGAGAGCCAAGATTCCTGGGGATCATCTTTTATGCTACATATGATATCTCCCTAGCTACTGTAAGGAAAAAGAGCTCGAGAAAACCATCCCAAGAGAGAGCAGAGCAGATTCACAAACTTCACTTTGGTATTCCATGAGAAGTAGGTATTTACAATGGTAATATGCATTTGATCCCTAGAAAGCTTCTCTGGGGACTCTGTCATATCATTCCATGCCATTGCTTTTTAAAAAACAAATATTTATTGTGGAGATGTCTTTGTCTTGTCTTCAAGCCAAGAATTAGAAGAAAACTATGTATACCCTATCCTCTCCTTCCCTCTCTTATGGCTAATACTACTATGGCTAATAGAAGACACGGAAGGAATAAACAGTCTTTTGAAGAAGGTTCATCTCTACATTTTGTTCTTATTTCCTTAGTAGCCTTAGGACAAAACTGTCTATTACAAAAGTAATGATGTAGAACCTTAATTAGGGTTTTTGAAATTCAAGCCCACTCTTATGGGGGGCAGAAACTGAGCAGAGGAAAACGACCAATAACACTGAAACAACAGACATCAAGTACAATTAAATGCCCACATGAGGCACCCTCTAAAGTTTTAAAGCTGCACTGTTCACTACCATAGCCACTAGCAATGTGTGGCTACTGAGCATTTGTGATGCAGCTTGTCTGAATTGAGATGACCTGTAAGTGTAAAAATACACGCCAGATTTCAAAGACTTAGTAACAACAACATAGTAAAATATCTCAATTATTTTTATATTAATTGCACAGTGAAGTGAAAATATTGTGGATAAGTTACAGAAAATATATCATTAAAAGTAATTTCACTTTTTTTTACTTTTTGAAAAAGTAACCACTAGAAAACTTAAAATTACATATGTGGCTCACACTATATTTTTATTGCACAGCATTTTTTTTTTTTTGTTTAGTAATTTTCCTCTCCTTACGTGGAATAAAATAAAGAGCTCAGGGTATTAATAGCACAACTCCTAGTCTTCTTTCTCTGTACTGTTTTGGGTCCCTTCTATAAAAGTACTGCTATAGGAGTCGTTATAAGCAATTATAGGTATAAATGGAGTGCCCACTGAAGAACTGGTGATTGTCCCACAAACTCTTTTTTTACTAGAAGTGCTCTGAACTTATTAAGGGGGAAATGATAGAATGTCCTCTGATCCCAATTTACACTATCAGCAATTGCTGAAGTGTTTCCTCTTAAATTACCTAAAGATATACCTTACCACAGCAAGCATTATTTTTCTTTCCAAGTCATCAGTGCCTAGTCTCAGATGAGGAAACTGTATTCCCTTTATTAACATGCTCTTGATTCACTTTTTTTTTTTAAATAGATTTATTTACTTTTGGCTGCTTTGGGTCTTCTTTGCTGCGCGCGGGCTTTCTCTAGCTGCGGCAAGCGGAGGCTACTCTCCGTTGCAGTGTGCATGCTTCTCCTTGTGGCTCACGGGCTCTAGAGCGCAGCCTCAGTAGTTGTAGTGCACGGGCTTAGTCGCTCTGGGGCATGTCGGATCTTCCCGGACCAGGGCTCGAATCCATGTCCCCTGCATTGGTGGGCGGATTCTTAACCACAGCGCCACCAGGGAAGTCCAGCTCTTGATTCACTTCTAGCGAAATAAAAATCCTGGCATTATTATGTTAAAAGTGATTTGCCTCCCTTCTGTTTTTATTTAAAAATTCCCAAATTTAATTAAGCTTTTTCTTTTAAAAGAAGTATGTACATATGTTCATGTTTTCAATTCATCCTGTCATACTGAAAAACTTTTCAATGGTTGTGTATCATATTTTAAATAAAATCTAGTTCAAAAATCTTAATGTGGCTCTTGTTTACCTAATTTGACCTACAGCCATGTTTCCCCCTAACTTGATACCCTCCTACCTCTCTGGCTTTCTTTAAGAGCCTAGCTCTTCCTTACCTCTGGAACACCCCACAAGCTATTATGTCTGCCTTGAATATTCCTGTCTCTATTTTGTTTCACATGGCTAACTTCTACTCATTACTCCCTTTCTTAACCATTTAAACACTATATTCTAAGAGAAGCCATGCTTGAGTCTTTCCAGTCTAAATTGTTATAATGGTTCATATTTCTATTTTCTTTCATAATACCTAATATAATTTGTATTAAAATTTAATTACAAAAATTAAAAAAAATTTTCCTATATGATTTTCCGTTAAATGTCTCCCTTTCTAAATTAGGCTATAAGCTCCATAGGGCAGACACCATGCCTTGTTTGTCCATACTGTATTCTCAGCAAGTAGTAGTATATCTGAAACAGAGCCGACCTTCAGTAAACATTCGTTGAGTGATGAACTGGAAAGACCCAACAGAGTACAAGAGTTGCAAACATGAGAAAAGGAAGTAACTGATGAAACAAGGTACTAAAGAGGCCACAGGGGATAAAGTATATGTGCATTAAAAAATAAAACGATAGGGGCTAAATCAATGATGGCCATAGAAAGTCAAAGGTTTGTTAGAATGTATGTCCTGAGAGACATCATATTAAATGAAGGTGGCTAAGGATGGTTTCAAAGAAGTAATTGGGCCAGAAGGGACGGTTAGATTTTATTAACTATAATTTAAAAAATATTTATAAAAATAGAATGAATCAGATGACTTGTGTCATAGGTTAGGTTCTCTAGGAAGTAGATGTTGAGGTGGAGTTAGAAGTACAAAAGGTTTACTGGAGGATAGCATTTGTGAAAGAGAAAGGGAGAAAGTAGGATTAGGCAGGGGGAGGCATCAGACTGCCATGCAGGCCTGAAAAAGCCTCTGTCATCCTAATGTTGACATTAGGTCCTTATACTATGCCTTACTCAATCTTTAGTTGAGGATGGGCATGGGAGAGAGCGGTAGCCCTGAAAATAGTGTAACTTCAGCTTGGAAGCTGAGGTGAACCCAGAAGAAGTTAATGACTGAAGGCTGTCAGCTAACTACATGCCTTCGGCAGTGAGTCCTTTCTCAAAAGTAGATCTGAGCAAAGTACCTGTGACTGCGACACAGGATGCCAATTCAACCCAAATTAATCTATAAATTCAATAAAGGATCCTTTTTTTTTTTGCTAAGCTCAACAATCTTGTTCTAGGAAGTATTTAGTAGACCAAGGGTTCACAGTTAGCTAAGTCAAATTTGAAAGACAAGAGCAAAGGGGAGGGATTTTTCACTATTACATATTAAGACAGTCTATAAGACAATGGTAAATAAAAACAACATGGTACTGGCGTCATCATGGACAAAGAGACCAACTGAAAAAGAGGTCAGAACCAGAGCCATACATAAATGGAAATATGAATATATGATAAAGGTGGCATTGAAAATCAATAGGGAAGGGAGAGACTGTTCAGTAGAATTATAGAGAAGAATTGGCTTGCTGTTTGGAGAAAAAATAGGCTAGATCCCCACCTTACACCAAATAAAGTCATGTATTCCAGAGAGAATATAGACCTAAACGTGATTCTCGGGACAGAGTACTGACTATACAATAGAAGAAAAAATACAGAATATGTTTGTGATGTTGAAATACAGGCTAAGTGTTTAATCAAGACCCCCAAAGCACCACTGAGAGTAATAAGACTGTCTCCACCAGCTAGGTGAGAGAACTGGAAGAACCTAAGGAGGCGTTAAGTATACTCTAGAGAATATTCCTAGGATCAGGGCAGCTAAGTAAACTATAAGGAGATGTAGGCCTACTGGGAGGTATATCATTATGACTTGCCTATCGAAAATATTTCCCCTGTCTCTACTTCCTTCTTATATCCTTCAACAAACATTTCTGAGTTCCACACACTGTGCTACATGCAGAAAGAACAAACAGGAATCAACTTGAGTCCTAGTCCTTAAAGAGCTCATAATCTAGTTAGACAGACAGATGAAAAACTAAATAAGACGTTTTAACTCCTATTCTACAGGTAAGAGCCAAGAGGCAACAACCTTTGCCTAGGGCATCTGGTATTTGAGCTATAAGGAAAGTCATTCCAGGCAAAAGGAACAGCGCTAACAAAGTCACAGGGCTTTGAAGGAACATGGTATGTTGGAAAATGTTAAGGAGGTAACCTAATAATGGACATTCTGAAATGTTTGTTACTGAATACATAAAGTAGTCTATGGGGGTTGTTTTAGTCTTTTCTTAGTTGCACTGCTTATCACATTAGCTAATTATCACCTCTGAAGACAAAGCCAAAGAAGATGAAGCACTGAAGTGATGAGGGATAAATGATAATAGTTAAGAAAGAGAATCATGCTAGGAAGCACTGATGACTAGTCGTGGAGTGATAACAAGCACTGTAACTAAGGATTTAGAGGTGGAAGAGATTGCTATCAGCTACATTGTTCAGGGAAGATTTCCTGGAAGTGGCAGGGCTTCATTTGATCATTCAAAAAATTGAGAAATGACTGTATATATCAGGGGCTGTGCATGGAACAGGAGATTCAAAACCATAGTCTACTAATGAACAGATAATCAGATAATTGCAAAAATAAAGCAATGAGTGTTACAATAGATGCAAGCACAGGCTGATGTCATAAAACCTCAGAGGGACTCCTGCTTTAGAGCAGGGAAGTCAAGGATGGTTTTCTAAAGGTGATGCTGTATGCACTGAATTTAATGGACGGGTAGGATTCAAGTGTAAGGGAGGGAAACACATTTTGCAATGGATCAGTTTAGTGAGAGAACACACCTCTTTCAAGGAGCATGAAATAGTTCAGGGTGGCTGAAGCGAAGGCTGAAAGGCAGTGAAAGAAGTTTCTAAGGCATATAGGAAGAGTTTGATTTTAAAAGGTCCTTTACAGATGTTAAAGAATGTAGATTTTTTATCCTGAAGACAACGTGGAAGTTGATGAAGATTTTAAGCAGGGAACTAACATGATTAGATCCAAATTTTACAATAACTGCTATTAAAGGCAATGATGATGAAGGCAACTGAAGATGAACTGATAAGAAAGCAGCTAAGAGGCAGAGAAATTAAAAGCCTGTTACTATTGTTTAGGAAAAATAAGGAAGGATTCAAAAATACAGTAGTAGTGGTACTGAGAGAGAAGGATGGGCAAGGTTTGAATAGCCAGAGAAAGAAGTAAGTGGAAGCATTCCCTGAGGAAATGATGTGAATAAATGTTTGGAGGAGGGAAAGGTGAGCAAATCTGTTTCCGTGGATTATATAGCATTTAACAGAAGAATGATGATTAGCTGGAGTGCAGAGCCAGAGTTACCCAACAGTTGGTGATGAGGTTGAAAACTGGTGGAGTCAGTCCGCGGCAAGGCTATTAAACAGGCAGGCTAAACAATTAGGATTTTACATTTTCCCTAGCAATATTAAATTTATAAATCATTTTTTTATTGTGGCAAAATATACAAAAATTTACCATTTTAACCTTTTTTTTTTTTTTTTTTTGCGGTACACGGGCCTCTCACTGTTGCGGCCTCTCCTGTTGCGGAGCAGAGGCTCCGGACGCACAGGCCCAGCGGCCATGGCTCATGGGCCCAGCCGCTCCGCGGCATGTGGGATCTTCCCGGACTGGGGCACGAACCCGTGTCCCCTGCATCGGCAGGCGGACTCTCAACCACTGAGCCACCACGGAAGCCCTCACTTTAACCATTTTTAAGTGTACAGTTCACAACACTCACATTATTGTGCAACCATCAACACCGCCTATCTCTAGAACTTTCTCATCAACCCAAACTGAAATTCTTTACTCATTAAAAAATAGCTCCCCATTCTCCCCTACCCCTCTTGCCCCTGGCAACTAAGTGATAACAAGTTGATAAAAATTCTATTTTTCTGTCTCTAGGGGTTTGGCCACTCCAGGTACCTCACATAAGTGGAAACACAGAATAGCTGCCCTTTTGCATCCAGCTTATTTCACTTAGCTAAATCACTTGTTAATTAACACGTGGTTAATCAGTAGCAGCCTTCTAATTTGCATACTACTTTATATGCTATATTTTAAAACAAATGTCAAGCTTTTCTGACTTTATCAAATCTTTTCCACTTAGTGCTTAAGGACACTTCACTCTAGCAAATTATAAACTCAGAGTTCTTAACAATTTAGTCTACCACTGTGTCTGCCATAAAAAGCTTTTTATTGTTCTACTTTAAATGTCTATATTGTGAATTATTTTCATTACAGTTAACAGGCACTAGACTTTTTGTAAAATTCCACCTAGTACCTTAATGGAAGTAAATAATAGCAAATAGAACAACTGAGGCAGGAATCAAACTTATTTGACCACCCAGGAAAAAGGAAGTTACTTTATTTAGGATGCTGATATGAAGGCTCTCTTTTGATATTATGTAATTTCCCTATCTGGGGCTGAATCGGCTCTAAACGGAGGGAATTAAAAACACTAACACTAAAAAAACACAAAAAACCCCCCCAAAACCACAAACACTCATCTCCTTTCTGGCTGGGGAAAAGTCCGAAAGTTTCAGATGTTTGGAAACTATTTCAGAACTGTCAAGGGTTGAAGGAATCCCTAGGTCATTAGTGCTCTGCCCATGCATGAAGTCGAGTAATTCTGGACAAGACTTAACTAAGCCTCTGGCAGTCTCAGTGCGTTATATTAGACCAGCCCGTTCTTCCCAATCTTGTCCACAGCACATGCAGAATATAGTACTGCAGGACCCTGAGGTAAACGGAGGAGGCAGCACAGCGCAGCACACCTGTAATCCCCAGGTCGCCTGCATCCCGCCACATCCGAGTGGACGCTCTCAGAGGAGCGCTCCCGTCGGTCGTTCCAGCCGATGCGCCACGCCGTCAGTTACAGAGGACGGGCTGGGGTTCCCGCTGATTCTGAAATCAGCGGCCTTTCCCTCCTTGCAAAAAAAAAAAGCCTTTATTTCTTAAGAGAATCAAGGCGCGAAAAAGCAAAGGGCCCACAAAACACGCAAAGACGCAAAACTCGCCGAACTTGCCTAGCGCGCTCTCCGCAGATCTTACGTCTCTTCCCAGCAGGCTCCGGGAGTCACCGCGACACTTCAACAATTCTCGCGAGATTTATCGGCAGCCATCTTCTTGGGGGTGCTGGGAGCCGGGAAGACCCCCGAACCGTTCCCATTCAGCTGCCCTTCGTCTTCGCTTTTTTCACTTTTGCCTCTTCTGCGTTGCCAGCCAGCACCTGGTCTCAAAGCTGAGAGAAAGCCCGGGTCTAGGAGCGTGTCGCGCTCTGGTCCAGGAAGATTCGCTGGGGTGGAGAGAAGGGGGAGGGCCCGGGCAAACAGTCGCTGCCTCAGCCGGGGCCGGGGTCCGGGGAGGGGAAGTTCCTGGCACCCCGTGGACTCGTGGCCTGCGGCCGTCCCCCCGGAGCTGTTGGCCCATCGGGGCTCGCGGGAGCCTGCCACCGGCGCCTCCCACCGCGGCCCACGCGGGCGGCGCGCGGAGGAGGGGGCGGGGGCAGCGGCGGCTGTAGCGACCGCGACCTGGGCGGGCGGACTAGTGTGACGGGCCTCTGGGCCGCTGTGGATGGTTTCTAAAATGATCATTGAAAACTTCGAGGCCCTCAAGTCCTGGCTCAGCAAGACTCTCGAGCCCATGTGAGTATCCGGGGGCTATTTCCTTGCAGGGGTGGAAGTGGGAGATAGGTGGCCTCACGGTTGCCTCAAGTGCCTTCCGTGGAGGCCGAAGCGGTGAACGCAGGTCCCAGGGCTCTGTGTTTTCTCGTCCTCTACCACCCTCGTTCCCAGGTTCAGAATACGCCTGGGAGCCTGAGCTGACCTTTACCTTATCGCTGAGTTGGTTCTTAAACGAATGTCTCTTCCTCTTGTTTTCCCGTTATTTGTAGACCGACCCCAACAACCTACACACACAACTCGTATTTGCCCAGGGCCCCCAGATCAATTTCTTCTGGTGAATCCGAGCATAATCCGCTGTCCACTAGACTATTTTTGTTTCTTTAAATGAGGTGAATAGCCCTTATTACGGATTAGAACAGTTCTTGTCTCAGCCACTCACGTTTTACCTACATACAATCCCTGAAAGAAAGGCCATGTCTCCCATGTGCTGTCTGGCTCATCAGCACCTCTGTTAACTGAAGATGTAACAGGTGCTAAGGTGCCCAGTAAAATTCCCCTTTCCCACCTACACGTTTCTTAGGTTGGAGGAAGAAAATGCAATCTATCCATATGGACTATTTAGCAGTTTTAAGTAGGTTTCTATAGGTGGACTCTGTGCATGTGTGTGTTTGAGGGGGTTCAGAGTGCTGAAATGCATTAGATTGGAAAAATTGAGTGTTTTAAGGATTTATCTTTTAATACACGCAAAATATGGGCCAAGTGTTTTATCAAAATTGGTTGATTTACATTAAACAGCTTAAAATACAATGGGGAATATCCATTCATTTAATAAATTTATTAGGCTCCTTCTATGTACTGTGGGAGGGTCAGGGCTAAAGTTTTTAAATTCCAAAATCAGTAAGACATAATAAACAAGTAAATAAGGTAATTTCAGGTAATAAGAGTAATGATGATTGTAACAGTAGAGAATCATGTAAAAGAGTGATTAGAAGGCCTCTCAGAGGAGGTGACATTTGAGCAACACCTAAGGAACAGAAGGAACTATCTGTGTAAAAGTCTGGAGAGAGAATGCTCCTTACAGAAGGAACAGCGAGTGCAAAGCCTCTGTAGTGGAAATGATCACGGTGTGATCTGGGAAGAGAAAGCAGGCAGTTGTGGCTGCAGGGAACCTTGTGATGGGGGAGAGGATGGAAGGTTGTGAAGTTTGAGAAGTATGCAGGGGCCAAATCATGTAGGATCTTCTAGGCTGTGGTCAAGAGCTAGGATTTAATTTAAACTATAATGGGAAGACATTAGATGATTTAAAGCAGGCAGGGATTGATTTGATTTTGTTTTAACTCTGCCTGCTTCGTGGAGGTTAAGGGGTCAAGAAGAGAAGTAAGGAGACCATTCTGAAGGACGTTGTAGGCAGAGCTGTAGATAGTTTGCATTAGAGTGATAGTGGAGACAGAACTAAATATGTTTAATGAATAGATCTGGTAGAACTTGCTGATCGATTGGGTGTGAGAGATAAGGGAAAGGGAAGTCAAGGGTGATAACTAAGAAGTTAGCCTAAGCAACTGAATCCGTGTTGGAGAGAACAGGTTGAGGGGAGAAGAGTAGGTTGGTTGGTTTTGATCATTAAGTGTAAGGTATTATATACCTAAGTGAGATGTCAAATAAGTAGTTGGTTATGAGTCTAGAACTCAGGCCAGGACTAGAAATATTTGGAGTCATGCAGATAGTGTTTAAAGCCGTGAGACTGGGAAGTTTCTGAGGAAGAATGTGTAGATAGGGAAGCGAAGAGAGTCCAGGTCTGAGGTAGGAAGAAAATTGGGATACATGTCACTAATGAAACAAATGTATGACAAAAGAGGAGGGTTGTCAACTTGATGTGATACTGCATAATGGATGAAAAAGGTGGAGGCAGATTAGTGGCCCTTAGGTTTGTCAAGGTAGAAGTCATTGGTGAACTAAGTGAAAAGTTTCACTAGAGTAGGGTGGTATGGATAGAAGCCTTGTTTAAGTGGATTGGAGAGAGGGAGTAGGCAGGAGTGTAGTAATAGTGGTTGAGAGGGAGAACCCTGGAGCCAGAATGGCTGCCTTTGAATTCTGCCTCTGCCACTTAACCAGCTGTATGATACTAGGTAAGTTACTTAGCTCAGTGCCTCCTTCCTCATGTCTAAAATGGGGAAAATAATGAGTATGTGTTAAGAAAATCTTTGAACACTGCCTGGTTTGTAATTAGCACTCAATAAGTGTTCGGTGAACAGAAAACTTAGAAGAATGTTTTGAGTTAAAATAGCATTCCCGGGGCTTCCCTGGTGGCGCAGTGGTTGAGAGTCCGCCTGCCGATGCAGGGGACACGGGGTCGTGCCCCGGTCCGGGAAGATCCCACATGCCGTGGAGCGGCTGGGCCCATGAGCCATGGCCGCTGAGCCTGCGCGTCTGGAGCCTGTGCTCCGCAGTGGGAGAGGCCACAACAGTGAGAGGCCCGCGTACCGCAAAAAAAAAAAAAAATTAGCATTCCCTTTTTTAAGCATTCAATTCTCAAATTACTTATCAGCTTTATTACCATTTCCTTTTTTTTTCACTAATTGAAGATTATAGCTACTTTGCTTGTAATTTTTCTTGAGTTTAATAAAGCATCTTCGGGTATCATATAGCCTACTCAGATGACTGTAGCAGTGCAGTCATTACTGCTGGAATAAAGCACTACTTGTAGAACCTAGACAGTGATAGGAGCTGGGATTGGTCCTTTTATAATGTACACTACTGTGGTAAAAATGAGCCCTTATCCAAGTTCCTGTCCCTTTAATTGCATTTCAGGTGAATACTTTTTTTTTTTTTTTTAACAAGCCTGCATCTGACGTTAATTTATTTATTTTTGCTGTGTTGGGTCTTCGTTTCTGTGCACGGGCTTTCTCTAGTTGCGGCAAGTGGGGGCCACTATTCATCACAGTGCTTGGGCCTCTCACTATCGCGGCCTCTTTTGTTGCGGAGCACAGGCTCCGAACACGCAGGCTCAGTAGTTGTGGCTCACGGGCCCAGTTGCTCCACGGCATGTGGGATCCTCCCAGACCAGGGCTCGAACCTGTGTCCCCTGCATTAGCAGGCAGACTCTCAATCACTGTGCCACCAGGAAAGCCCCTCAGGTGCATTCTTTTAGATGACTTTTAACGCTGATTACAGTTATTTAAGATCTATGGTTTCTAACCTTGGTTTTGTGAAACTTGAAGATGTATTTGTTATCTAAAGAGATTTTTTTGCTTTACTTCGTAATTGCCATATAGCACCTATTTGAGGCAGGACCATATGAAGCACAAAGGATAAGACAGAACTCGAAACGTGTATAGAACTTTTTTAGCTATTTGTGCTAGTAAAGTATCTGATGGTTTTGGACTTGCCTCGTAGTTTAAATGTATTAATTCAGCACATATTTATTGAGCACTTAATCTACTCTGTGCTAAGCACTGTGTTAGATATTGGGGAAATAGTAGGAAACATGACATGAAATGACCATCTTCATATTGTTTACCGCTTAGCACGGAAGACCGATGGTGAACAAGTAACCATAAGACTAGTGAGTGTTATAAATCCAGAATGCTGTCAAAGTATATGTCTGGGAGGTCAAGAAAGGCTTTCCTGGCATGATAATATTTCATCTCAACCGGGATGGATGAAGAGCAGTTTGCTGGGGCAAAAGGATGGGAATGGAGAGCTGTGACAGCAAGGTTTTAGAGGACAGATGGTATGAAGGCCCTAAAATAAAGGGAAAAAGAGGTGTCTTGGAGGAATTGAAAGAAACTGAAAAAAGAGCCAGTGGATAGCTCCAGAGAGAGGAGCCAGATCGCACGAGACTCTTGAGTCATTTTAAGGATTTGGGATGTCATTGAAGGGTAGTGGGAAGCCAGTGAAGGGTTTTAGGGGAGGAAAGTTTTCATACGGACATTAAGAAAAAAAAAAAAGTCAACCTGGTTGCAGTTTCAACATGAAATAAAAGTTGGTAAATCTGTATTTTATTTGATTATAAGGTCTGTAGGTATATCAAGATTCTGAGTTTTTTTCATAATTTATTGAAAATATAGGTGTTAAAATTGTCATCTTGAAATACTTGATGTTTTTGTTCTCCCAAACATTTGCTTAGTCATGCATGCTAATAATAAAATTAGATGTTGGTCTTCCCTTTTACATTGATTTCTTTTTCATAATGTGCAGTCCTGGAAAAGAATTAAGCTATCTTCTTTCGATGTTTTTTTTGTTTTTTTAAACAGAAGAGGTTTTCTGCTGTATTTTAAAACTTTTTCTGAGTTTACACATCACTGAATGTGGTGATTTAATAAAATCATGGATTATTTTTAGTTTAGGGGAAACCTCAAAATCTAATCAAACCCCTTAATTTTTCAGAAAATAAAATTGAGAGACAGATGGACTTAATGATGTGCCCAGATTTTGTTGAGTTTAGTAGTAAAGAACAAAACGCCTAGTTTTGTGCTCCTGCTACTATGTAGTGCTGTGGAGGTAGCATTGTGTAGTGGAAAGAGAACATTTTTGTGTCCACATAGACCAGTGTTCACATCTCAGCTCTGCCACTTATTAACTGAGTAATCTAGGCAAATGAACCTCCCTTTTCCTTGTTGGTGTGATAGGGAGAATTATACTTGTTTCTTTCTGTAGTTGAAAGGATTAAGTGAAACATTTTAAAGAGCCTAGCCCTTCCCTCCTTTCTTAAATACCGGATTGATTAAACACAAATAGGTTACATTACTATTATTGCTACCATTAACATTTGAACACATTGTTAAAGTTTTGTATTTCAAGTTCTGTGAGGTAAATACTGTACCTCCATTTTGCAAGTGATGACCCCGAGGCACTAGAGCATGAAGTTGAGATACTTGCCCAGAGTCACAGCTTTTACATGTGACTAAACAGTGATTTAAACTCAAGTTTTTGACTCTGGAGCCTTGTTCTTAATTTACTACAACACAATACAATGTATTGTTTCCTATTACTCTGTGTGTGTGTATATACACTTTTTTTTTTTTTTTTTTTGCGGTACGTGGGCCTCTCACTGCTGTGGCCTCTCCCGTTGCGGAGCACAGGCTCCGGGCGCGCAGGCTCAGTGGCCGTGGCTCACGGGCGCAGCCGCTCCGCGGCATGTGGGATCCTCCCGGACCGGGGCACGAACGCCTGTCCCCTGCATCGGCAGGCAGACTCTCAACTACTGCGCCACCAGGGAAGCCCTATACACTTTTTTACTATTACATTTTTGGAGTAGTAGCTGCTATTGTAAAGGAACAAAGTTCTAAAGCATCATGGTTATCAGTGCTTTAGAGTTTAAGAAAGAAACCTAGAGTTTTTGTAGTCTTTTCCTCTTCACCCACGCTTGTTATTAAACCTTTCTTACCACATTAAAATTTATTTTTGTTCCAGTTTTACAAGAAGAGCTGAAAGGTGATCTTGTTATTTCTGAACTTTATACCTGTTTCCCTCCCTTGATCTTTTTTTTTCTACAGACTCCTTTGGGCACAGAGTCAGTCTCCCATTCCTTAAGGAAGAAAAGCTTAGCAACAATAGCAAAAAATAAAACAAAAAGTTAAATCATACTTCTAGTCACTTTGCTAGCTTTCTTTTCCTGTCAGTGTTAAATCTTGAAACAGTAGTCAGCCTTTAATTTTTCACTCATTTGCCCCAGCCATTTACTTCTTAATGCCTGTAATATAGTTTCTTGCTACTTGTATTCAACCAAAATTGCTTACCTAAATGTTACCAATGAATTTGTTTATTAAATGTAAATACTTTGTATAAATTTTAATTCTTTGACCTCTGTATATAACATTAGACAGTGTTGATAGCTGCCTTTTTCTTTTTTTTAAACTTCTCATGCCTTGGATCCATAATATTTTGGTTCTCTTCTCAAATCATTCCTATCTCCTTAAGTTCTTTTTCTTGCCTTTGAATTGTATTATTCTTAGTTCTGTTCCCAAGACTTTTTTTTCTTAATCATTCTACTCCTGCTCCCTCATTCACATTCATTCCTATGGATGGTTTCCATTGTAATACGTGCCTGTGGTTTTTAAAAACTTTGTGTGTGTGTTGTAGATGCTTTGAAAGTTTGATTAAAGACTGTTTTCCCCAGGATACTGCATATACACATTTGCATTTGAATTTTAGAGCTTTTCCAACACATACCTGTATGCATTTATTTTTCACACAATTATGTTTAGGCTTAACCACTTCAAAGTTTTAAGCTCTTAACTCCGATTGCTAGCTCTGTACCTGATCCTCTCATCTGAACTTCAAACTATTGTATGTTTCTGAAAATAAAAAGTTCACTTATTTCCATTTCATTTCTCCAAATTATCTGGGCTTGAAGTTTCATTTTTTTGGCTTCTCCTCCCTTCATTTCTTTTCTCCCATTCGAGTTGGTCATTGGGTTCTGTCTCTTTCTTTTAATAATTCTTACTAATGACAGTGCTCAGTAGGGGACTCTTCACTCCTTATCTAAACCATTGCAGTTTGTTTCCTAACAGACCTCCCTATCTCCAGTCTTTTTCTCTCTTCCAGTTCTTCTGGCCTGGATGCCCAACTTGTTTATATCCTATTGTTAGATCAAAATCTTCAGGACTCCTAAGTAATTAATTGCATACTTTTTAACTTGGTTTTCAGGACTCTAATGTCTGTTTCAAATTATCTTTCCAGTTTATATCTTCCTACTTTTTATGTAAGTCTTAATTTCAGCAAAACTGAACTTTACATTCTGATTCTTTATCACATTGGTCATACTGTCCTTTTCCCCTCAACTTTAAGTAGAAGGTAAGTGCTTCTGCTTCATTGAGTGCTATTTGCTAATGCTTGTGCATTCATTGTATGTGAGCTAGGTTCTGTTATACCAATTTTAAGGATGAAGAAGTTGACTCTTAGGAAGATTAAGTAATACACTTCATTCATAGCTTATAAATGATAGAGACAGGATTAAAAACAAGACACTTATATTCCAGAGCTTTGTTGTGCATTATCATGTACTGCCTTTCTCCGTTTCTTTTTTATATGTTGAAATCAAAGGTCAAGTGTGATTCCAGTTCTTCCAGAAAGCCATTTATCATCTATCCAGTTGGAAGCAGTGACTCTCCTCCATGACTCTCCTCTCCTAGCTCTAGTTTGTACTCATCACTTGCAAACTTGTTCAGTAGTTAATTCTTACTTGTTTTAAGGGTACTGTTAAGAGTCTAAGGTCCTTGAAAATAAACTCCAAATCTTAAGGTTAAGTGTTCTCCTGTTCTGTGTGAGCACCCAGCACAATGCCATGTGTGGGGTGTGCATCTGAGTTTCAAATGCATTAGTTGAAATTTCTATTTTGTGCACCCATGACTTAAGAGAGAAGAGGCATTTCTGTAAAACTTTTATTTCAGAGAAGCAGATAAGTGAGCAATTTGAAGATTTCCTAATCTCAGGGCCTGTTTTGCTTTATTTTTACCTTTCAGCAGTTTCAAATTTACTAAAGCTTAAGTGATTTTTTTAAGGGGGAAAGGACACTGAAGAGTATTAACATTTACTCATTAAAGTATTAGTGAATGCTGCTGTATGCTAGATTGCGCACCTCCATGGAGCTGCACAAAAAATTATGTATGGTAATTCTAGTCTGATGAATTTTACAGCTGGTAGAAGAGTTTTTCTGTAATTAATTATTGGCTAAAATATTTTTCATGACCTTCATTACCACATTTTACTGCTGCAACCTTAGTTGGGTTTTCCATCTGAGTGATGAGTAGTTAAAATGCATTTAGCATTTTCTGTCTATTTTAGCAATTCCTTTTCTTTGGCTTACAGTCTTTTCAAATGAATTATTTTACATGCATAAATCAAGATATAGGGATAGTATTATGAACAAAATGGAAAATAAGATATTACAGTGTTTGGTGTGTACATATTGAGAATGAATAACTCAAACTTGAGCTAAATGTAGGCTTCTAGGAATTTTTTTTCTTCCTCCTGCTTCCTTAGTCCCAGAGAATAGAGAATGAGTGAAACGAGTGGATGGTAAATGCTTCCTACTAGACTTACTCACTACCCTCCTACCACCTTGTTTCTGTGGGAAAATCCTTTTCAGTTTACAGATTGTAACTTCTGAAATAAGTAAAAGTTTATTTTTAACTTAGGGTTATATTTAGTATTTTGTGTGTATATGAAACAATGGAGTATGTTGGAGATATGTTACTCATTGGTTCTCACTGCGATATTTTGCTTATGTACAAGCAAATATGTTTATATATATTTTTCTCTTTTTTTATATAACTGGTTTCATACTTGGAGGTCATTCAATATAATACATAAGAGACTTGCCCCCTTTTTTTTTTTTTTTCTTGCCCCCTTTTTAACGGTTGCATGGCATTTTAATGTAACGTGTGTACCATAATTTATTTAACCAGCCTTTATTGATTTACTGAAAAAATAGTACTATGGTGTATATATCTATCATGTGTCAATTTATACTTAACATAAACATTAGTTGCATAAGGTTTTTTTTGGCAGATTCTTTTTTATTTTTTAAAATTTTAATTTATTTATTAATTTTATTTATTTTTGGCTGTGTTGGGTCTTCGTTTCTGTGCAAGGGCTTTCTCTAGTTGCGGCAAGCAGGGGCCACTCTTCATCGCAGTGCTTGGGCCTCTCACTATCGCGGCCTCTCTTGTTGGGAGCACAGGCTCCAGACGTGCAGGCTCAGTAGTTGTGGCTCACGGGCCTAGTTGCTCCGCGGCATGTGGCATCTTCCCAGACCAGGGCTCGAACCTGTGTCCCCTGCATTGGCAGGCAGATTCTCAACCACTGCACCACCAGGGAAGCTCAGTTGCATAAGTTTTGACAGTTATATATGCCTATGTAATCACCGTATAAAACAGGATCTAGAACATTCTCTGGAACATTCTCTTGTGCCTCTTTCTGGGTTTTTCTTTCCCTCTCCAACAAAGGCATCTACTTTCTAACTTTGGCATTATGAATGTGGCTGCTATGAATATTCTTATTCAAGTCTTTGTGGAAATATTTTTTTTGGGTAAATACCTAGGAGGATATTTGCTAGATCATAGGGTAGATAGATGTATGTTTTCTATTATAAGAAACTGCCTAATTGTTGCTACCTGTGATTTATGAGAGTTCCAGTTGCTCCATATCCGCAGCAATATTTAGTATTGTCAAGGGTTTTTTTTTTGTTGTTTGTTTTTAAACCTTTAGAGTGAGTATAAAATGGCATCTTTCCTTTTTTGGACTGACAGTTTAATTCTCTTTATGGTTTTAATTTGCATTTTCCTGATGACTAATGCTATAGAGGACCTTTCCATGTGCTTATTGACTGTCATATCTTTTGTAAAGTATCTAAGTCTTGCTTATTTTTAAAATTGGGCTGTCTTTTATTGTTGACTTATAGGAGCTCTTTATTCATATACAATACATGTACTGCAGATTTTTTCCCCACTCTGTGACTTTTATACAGTAGTCCCCCCTTACCTGTGCTTTTGCTTTCTGTGGTTTCAGTTACCTGTGATGAGCTGCTGTTTGAAAATATTAAATGGAAAATTCCAGAAGTAAACAATTTATAAGTTTTAAATTGCATGCTGTTCTGAGTAGCATGATGAAATCTTGCACTGTCCTGCCCGAGATGTGAATTAATCCTTTGTCCAGCATATCCCACCTGTTAGTCACTTAGTAGCTGTCCTGGTTATCAGGTCAGCTCTCATGGTATTGCAGCGCTTGTGCTCAAGTAACCCTTATTTTACTTAACAATGACCACAACACGCGAGAGCAGTGACGCTGGCAGTGTGGATATACCAAAGAGAAGCCATAACGTGCTTCCTTTAAGCGAAAAGGTGAAAATTCTCGACTTGATAAGGAAAGAAAAAATTCAGTACTGAAGTTACTGAGATTTACAGTAAGAATGAATCTTCTGTGAAATTGTGAAGAAGGAAAAAAATTCTTTCTGGTTTTGCTGTCACACTTCAAACTGCAAAAAAGTTGCAGCAACAGTGTGTGATAAATGCTTAAGATGGAAAAGGCATTCAATTTGTACTAAAGTATTTTGAAAGGAGGAGAGAGAGACTACACTTACATAACTTTTATTCCAGTATATTGTTATAATTGTTCTATTTTATTATTGTTGTTAATCTCTTACTGTGACTAATTTACATATTAAACTTTATCATAGGTATATCTGTGTGGGAAAAAATGTAGTGTATATAGGGTGTGTTTGTGGTTTCACTGGTTTCACACCCCCCCTCCCAGTGGGTGTCTTGAAACATATTTCCGCCATGGATAAGGGGGGACTATTGTATAATGATGTCATTTCGTGAGCAGAAATTTTTAATTTTTATTAAGTCCAATTTATTTTTCTTTTATGGTTAGTGCCCTTTGTGTCTAAGAAGGCTTTATCTCCTCCAACATCATAAAGATATTCTATGTTCTAGAAATTTTCTGCCTCTTGGTTTTATGTTTAGGTCTGTTCATCTCAAATGAATTAAAAAAATGCATATGGAGGAGTTTGGGTTTTTTGAGCACAAGCCACCTGTTCTTACTTGGCCCTGCAGTAATCGTTTCTCAGTGCTAGACTCCGACATTTTGGTTTGTTTGGCCTAACTGTGTGTCTCTCAGGCAAACGAACTTGCGTTTGGTATCAGTTTTGGTGAGCCAGCCCAGTAGTCTATTCCTGTGGCAGGTTGACCCTGGCCAGGAGCAGCCTCTTCCCTGAGTCCCCAGCAGCTGCCAAAGCTCATTTCGTTCAGAGGCACTCAGAAGGACTCCCAGACAAGCACTGGCTGCCCTGGCTCAAGGCTGTTTGGAGTCGAGAAACGAAAAACAAACAAACAAAAATGGATGTGGAATGAGATAGGGCTAAATGGCTCCTTTTTTTTCTTTAATAAGTATATTAAGTTTTCCAGAAATGGTTCCTAAAAAGACATTCCTTTTCCCATTGGGTGACTTGGCACGTTGGTTGATAATTAAGTTATGTATAAGTCTATTTCTGGATTCTGTCTTGGTCCAATGATATTTGGCATGTTGGTTGATGATTAACTATATATGAGTCTATTTCTGGACTCTGTCTTCGTCCAGTGATATTTATTTATTATGATGCTTATACCACACTGTCTAAAGCCAACTGCCTTTATAATAAGTTTTAAAATCAGGTTATATAAGTCCTCCTAGTTTGTCCTTTTAAAAGATTGAGTTATGCTGGCTTCTTGGCATTTCCTTATAAAGATGAGAATCAGCCTTTCAGTTTCTGCAAGAAAGCCTGTGTGATTGTTGATAGGGATGTGTTGAATGTAGAGATCAATTTTAGAAGAAAGAACATCTTCATAATATTTAGTCTTCCAGTTGATGAATGTGGTAATCTCTCCATTTATTCAAGCTTAATTTCTCCTGGCAATGTTTTGTAGCTCTCCGTGTGGAGTCCTTGTAAATCTTTTGTTAGATTTTTTTTCGCTGGGTATGTGATGTTTTATAAAATCATTTTAAAATTTAATTTTTCAATTTTCTTTGTTATTTATAGAAATATGATTGATTTTTGCATATTGACCTTATTCTGCAACTTTCTAAGTACACTTATTAGTTATAGTAGCTATTTTATAGATTCTTTGGAATTTCTTTTACCAGTCATGTCATCTGTGATTAATGACAGTTTTACTTTCTGATTTTTTATGCCTTCATTTCTTACTGAACTGGTTAGGAACGACAGACAGTACAAGTTAAATTGATGTGGTAAGAGTGGACATTCTTGTTTTGTCTCAGTCTTTGGGGAGAGAGACTTAATGTTTCAGTATTAACTGATGTTAGTGCTAGATTGTTTTTTTTGGCCGTGTCAGGTCTTAGTTGCAGCACGCGGGATCTTTGTTGAGGCATGCGGGATCTTTTGTTTTGGCGTGCAGGCTTCTCTCTAGTTGTGGCCTGCGGGTTTTCTCTCTCTAGTTGTGTTGTGCGGGCTCTAGGGCGCATGGGCTCTTTAGTTGTGGCGTGCGAGCTCAGTCGTTGTGGTGTGCGGGCTTAGTTGCCCTGCAGCATGTGGGGTCTTAGTTCCCCGACCAGGGATCGAACCTGTGTCCCCTGCATTGGAAGGCAGATTCTTTACCACTGGACTACCAGGGAAGTCCTCAGTGCTAGATTTTTTTTTTTTTTTTTTTTTGCGGTACGCAGGCCTCTCACTGTTGTGGCCTCTTCCGTTGCGGAGCACAGGCTCCGGACGCGCAGGCTTAGCGGGCATGGCTTACGGGCCTAGCCGCTCCGCGGCATGTGGGATCTTCCCGGACCGGGGCACGAACCCGTGTCCCTTGCATTGGCAGGTGGACTCTCAACCACAGCGCCAGCAGGGAATCCCTAGATGTTTTTTATAACTGCCTTTTAAATACCAGATTGAGGAAATTCTCTTTTATTCTTACTTTGCAGAGTGTTTTTGTCATGAAAAGGTATTGAATTTGTCAAATTCTTTTGTCTACATTTATTGAGATGATCATAGGGGTTTTCTCTCTTTTTCTGTTAATATCGTGTATTACATGGATTGGTTTTCAAATGTTAAGCCAGCCTTGCATTCGGGAGATAAACCCTGCTTGGTCATGATGTATTATCGTTTTCATACATATTACCGGATTTGATTTGCTAATATTTTGTTAAGAGGTTTTGGTTTTGTTTATGAGGGCTATCTGCATTTTATTTTTTCTTTAAAATGTTTGGTAGACTTCACTGATGAAGCCATCTGAAACTGAAGATTTTGTTGTGAAATGGACTTTTTATTACGAAATCAGTTTCTTTAATAGGTGTAGGTCTGTTTAGGTATTCTGTTTCTTCTTGTGTCACTTTTGGTAATTTATGTTTTTCAAGGATTTTCCTTTTAAGTTGCCAGATTTATTGACATAGAGTTGCTTCTGTTGTTGCCTTACTATTCATATAATGACTAGAATCTATTGTGATGCTCTCCCTCCCCTTTTAAAAATTATACCTGACGTTGGTAATATTACTCTTTTGTTGACCAGTTTTGCTAAGTTTATCAATTTTATTCATCATTTCCAAGAACAGTATTAGCTTTGTTGATTGTTTTCTGTTTCAATATTATATTTTTATTATTTCCTTTTTTCCTACTTTGAATTTAGTTTGCTGGCCTTTCCCTCTTTATGTCATTGGTTTTATATTTTTCTTTTAGTTTCAAAAGCTTGGAGCCTGGAGGTAAAGCACAGGCAAGTATCCAGAATCTTGTTAATGCTGAGATTCCAGTTTTTATGAAAGGGAAAATCCTGATCATGCCCTCAAAACATTTGAAGCCAGTGGTGAACTGAATCAAACTAAAGCTTCTTACAAAGCCCAAACCATGTCAATTACAGAACAAGTGACTCCACTCTAGTGGCCTGACGAAAGGGCATGGCATTTACTGAAGGTAAATCTTATTTACTTCAGTCTCCATTCACCTCAGTGTTCTTTTACACAAAACGTTCAACATAAGATCAAATAACAAGGAACACAAAATAGTAAGAAAATAAGATCCACATGAGAAGAAATAGTCAATGGAAACATACCCAGAGATGACTCAAATAATAGAATTATTAGTCAAGGACTTTAAAATAACTATGATAAAAATGCTAAAGAATTTATTTGAACATGTGGACAGCATGCATAAAGATATGGGGAACTTCAGCTAATACATGGAAGCTATTAAAAAGAGCTTAATGGAAAAACCTAGAAATGAAAACTGTAACAGAAATAAAGAATTCTGCTTTGCAACAGACTGGACACCATAGAGGAAAAAAACAGCAGTGAACTTGAATGTAGGAAAATAGAAAATATCCAAACCGGAAACAAAGGGACAAAAGTAATTTTAAGATACATCTGAGATCTGTAGGATAGTATCAAGTAATCTAAAATACAAGTTACTGAAGTCTTAGAAAAAGGAAAGAAAAATGAGGCAGAAAAAATGTTGGAAGACATAATGACCAAGGACTTTCCAAAACTGATGAAAGACATCAGAACATAGATCCAAATTGGCAAAACCAAACAGGATAAAATACACACACACACACACACACACACACACACACACACACACACACACAGCCTTAAGCATATTGTAGTCAAACTGCTGACCAAATAAAAAGAATCTTAAAAGTAGCCAAAGGGAGAAAAAAAGACAGATACAGGAAAACAAAGACTTAAATGGTCGCTAATTTCTCTTCATAATCATTGGAGGACAGTGGCAATAGAACAATATCATAAAACAACTAAGTGTACAACCACTCAACACTTACCAACTAAAAACACAAGAGTAGTTCTGCAAGCAAGGAAGGAGAAGTAGAAGAGATCTACCAAGGCACTCCCAGCTTTCAGCTAGCAAAGTCTGAGAGTAGAATAGGAGGGCTGAGCAAAACTCCTCTTAGGCATTCCAGGCCTTCACAGAGAATTGGGTGGTTACCCTACAAAAGAAAAGGGAAGGAGCAACAAAACAACTGCTTTGCCTATATTCTCCATTTATTAATTTTCCACTGCTTACTGGCAGTTTAAAAGTTGATACGGAAAAAAAACCCCCAAATCTTGAAGTCAGTTATTATAAATAAAAAACATTTGAATGATGTCAAGTCCTGCATATAAGCACTAATAGCAGTTCAGCAGATCATTTGTTGCTCTTTTTAATATAGTTTAAGTGCAAGAAGTATTTTGAAACCTATAACTTAACCTTTTTAGGGCATTTTAAAAAGAAATTATCAGTGTGACTCTTGTTATTTTTATATATTTTCTTTAATGATAGCTGAAGTACTTATTTTACATTTTCAAAACGTTTAATTTTTTATAACAACAGACTGTGAAAGAGATATATCTTATTTTGAAAACTGTTTTATAAACTTGTACTTACCAGGCTGTGAAAGTTTTTCAAGAACTTTCTCAAATTGGATTGTGTTAAAGTTTTTTTTTTTTTAATTAATTAATTAATTTATGACTGTGTTGGGTCTTTGTTGCTGGGGGTGGGCTTCCTCTAATTGAGTGGGGGCTACTCTTCGCTGCGGTGTGAGGGCTTCTTATTGCAGTGGCTTCTCTTGTTGCGGAGCATGGGCTCTAGGCGCATGGGTTTCAGTAGTTGTGGCACATGGGCTCAGTAGTTGTGGCTCGCGGGCTCTAGAGCACAGGCTCAGTAGTTGTGGCGCACGGGCTTAGTTGCTCCGCGGCATGTGGGATCTTCCCAGACCAGGGCTTGAACCTGTGTCCCCTGCATTGGCAGGTGAATTCTTAACCACTGTGCCACCGGGGAAGTCCCTGTGTTAAAGTTTTGAAGCTCCTGATGACATTGAGTGCCCCAGATTGGATGAATAGTTATGTTCTATGAGGAATTATGACCGTTCATTATGGGTAGGAAAAGGTTTTTGACTCCAGCTAGCCTTTGTTGGTTTCAAATTAAAAAGATTTTATTACCATGTTGAAGTGTTTGGACATTTTGGGGACTAGATTATGGGATACTGGGAAGGTTAATTAAAGTAGCAGAGTAACTTGGTCACATCTCTTTTTAAGAATGAAACTATGGTGTTTAGAGATTTGATTAAGTTGTAACATTTTGGAGACAAGGAAGATTAAATCGTTTTTTAATTCTAGTTTTAAGAGTGAGTTGTAAAATGCCTAAATTTGGGCTTTGGCAGGAGGTAGGAAGAGAGAGGTAATATACTTAGAATATATGTACTGGATATATATGAGGGCCATTGAAGCAGTCAGAATATGGAAGAAAAAGCAACTAGGAAGGACTTGTCAGAATGCTTGTGAGCTTTTTTATTGACCTTTTTTGGTATCTGTGACAGCTTTTTAAACTGTTGGCATACCTTTGTATTTGTAATAATTGGGTTTGACCTAAACTGAGAATTTTTTTGTGTGAGTTTCGGTTGATATGCCCCTGACTTAGTATGCTATTACATACTGTGATAATTAGTAGATACTTCTCAACCAGTGTGATTGGTTCTAGGGAAAAGGTAGACATAGTTACCTAGTCTGAAACAGACGAGCACACCAGTAGTAACATTTGAACAGTGGTAGAAATATGTGCAGATCTTAAGGTCTGGCAATTCAGAAAAATTATGTAAAGTGTTTCTACCTAGTAGAATTTAGTTATTCTTTATCCTTCCCAGAGGCTCAAACTTTGCTCATGAGTGTTCAGAAAAGGGAATTATATGGCTTTTGAAAAAGACCTAGAGGAAAAAAAATTTTTTTCAGATTACATACTGAATTATTTTTAAGTTCAGTTAAAGTTCCTGGGAATGAGAGTAGGGGAGTGCAATGACGATGAAAGCTTTGCATCTTATTCCTAAAAAATGCCCCACTTTGTCAGATTGTATGGTTCAGCACCTTTGTTTTAAAAATGAGAAAACTGAAGCCTAGAGAAATAAAATGCTAACCCAGAATTATATAACTAATGAATAAAGTAAGATGATATCAGACTAGAAATCTGAAAACCCCTGGGCTTTTGGAGTTCATTTCTGTGCTTTTTTTTTTTTTTTTATAATACCAGACTGCTTCAAGGAAAAGCTGTTAGTTTGGCTTAGAAGACAACATAGATTTGAAAGGGAATAGTGCTTAAAATATAGTAGCTAGATTTTAACACCTATTCTAAGGGGGTGGCAATAATAGGCATCTTATTACTTCAAATTTTTATTTTATTTCATTCTTTAGTGGTCCATTTGTTCCGGTGTTTGGCAGGTTAATAAAATGCTTTCTTATTTGCAGTCATATTTATTTGTAATTATTTCTAATTTGGCAGAGCAGCTGTTCTCTCAGATAAGGAAACTGAAGCTTAGTTTCTTTAGTCCTGAGATTTGTGAGGTGAAAAGTATCCCCTTTTTAATGAAAAAATTTCGCGTGATTTGATAGCAGTATTAGAAAACTGTTGTGGCAATATTGGAAAAAATCCAGAAGTATACCATACAGCCACACAGCATTAGCCCGAATTTTTTTTTTTTAATATATGAGGAAACAGTTTGTAAGAATTTAGTTGAAAACAGAATGACAGAACTAGGTTTTTCACATTTCTAGTCTTAGTGCTATTTCTTTTGGATAATTCTGCCCCTTCTTGGTCAAGAGAGAAAATGTTCCTTAGCCTCTCCTGTCTCTTAGTAACTGAAGGGAATAAGCGCTTCAAATCTGTTTTGTAACTAGGTAAATGTGAATCCACATATAAGTAACTGAAGGGGTGGCCTTTGGAAGCCCCAGAGCCCTTTCCCAGAGAATTTGATTCTTCCTCAGCTGTGAATTAGAATGTAAAACGTACAAGAAATAATGGAGTTTTGTTGTGGGCTGCCATATCAGCATTTCATCTGCAGTTCCACTTTTCTTTTAAGAGAGAATTCTGTGACATGATTCTATAACCACACCTATCTGTGCTCAATTTGCTCTTTGGGCTACTGCTTTTTGCACTGAGCAGTATACAGTCTGATTATTGGGTCTTTGGGAGTGTGAAGACTGACTTTGTCTTTGAATTAGACGCTTAACACATACTTTCTGAATCACTTCTAAAGCAGCGATTCTCAAATGTGGTGTGAGGACTCCTAGAGCTTCCTGAGACCCTTTCATGGAGTCTGTGAGGTCCCCACTTTCCCAACTGTATACCTGTGTGAGGCCAGATTTTATATTTCAACCAAAACAGGGTATCACAACAGATTGAATATAAAAGTAGATGTAAGTATCAGTCTATTATTTAAGGCAGACATTAATAGTATTTGCAAAAAAAAAGAAAAAAAAGAACCATTGTCAATCTTCTTACTAAATTTTTATTTTGGTGTGGGAATGTAACTTTATTCACAAAAAAATATAGGGTACAGGTTTCCCCTGATATCTGAAATAGAGTGTTCCTGTGAAACTTTTCGTAAGCTGAAATGGCGTAAAGTGAAGAAGTAGTTACTTTAGGACACATCTTGTCAATGGATGCACAAAATAAATTGAGATAAAACATAGCTGCTCACAGATACAGTTCAAAGCTATGGCAGCTTGATGCTGAGATGCCCAGTGTAGTTCTTGGGGAAGGATCTGGGCAGTGCCACTCTGGCTGCTTATGATACGGGCTACCTCTATACAACTTGCTGCAAAACAAATGCTGGACACTATTTATATTTTTCACCTTTTCTCATAAAAGTGAAAATTCTTTCTGAATTTCTTGTGGTTAGTAGTTACCAATGTAGGTCTTCTGTAAAAGCTTCACAAAGGGGCATAAAGCAAACTTTTGAAAAGCAGGGGATTCCTGTGTTTAGTTTCAGGTGAGGCTATTAGTTATCGAGCTCTGCCCATCCCTGCATTGCAGTGGGGGTATAGCTCAAACTGGGAGAAGGTCAGTCATTTTCAAGGACCAATATGATGCTCTGGGAGAGAGGGGAGGCTATTTTCTCTGGCTTCACTAGCTGTCAGAATAATGTAAGCCCAGAACTGCTCAGGGCTATTTTTGTTGCCACATGTGCCTGCCTCAAAATAAAGCAAGTTCAAAGGAAAGCAGAATAGAAAGGGAGTGTCCTGGTAACATCATTTGAACTCCTGGATCCAGCTCTGCCTAAAGTCAATCCTACTCTTGGACTTCCCATTTATTTATATCAATAAGTTCCTCCTTTTGATTACTCCTCCTACCCCCCACCCCCAGGTATTTATAGTTAAATCATAATGGATTTATTTAGTTATTTTAAACTAAATAATTTAGAATTTTCTCATTTTTAAATTTTAATATGGTAAATACTGGCTTTTAAATAAAAGCTTTTCCGGGTCCTCTGTCATTTTTAAAGTGTAAAAAGATTCTGAGACCAAAAAGTTTGAGAACCACTGCTCTCAAGGTAAGGAGGAATTCCTGCCATTTCTTGGGGGTAATATAAGGGAATGAAGGAACTAACTGAATAGTATTCAGCATTATAATTACATGTTTTGTACTAAGTTTGTGCAGTGATAAGTGGTTCATGTGATGCTCATGGATGTATCACGTTTACATATGCTTATTTTGTGGTGGTCATTTTATTTTGTAGAATAAAGTGGGTATGTAATAATTCTTTATGAGTAACCTTTGCTGTAACTAATTACTACATACAAATAATCTATGTTTTACTCTTGTTTTGAATTGGATGAAACCGTATAATAAACTATGGTAATTGAATTTTTCAATGCATATAGTATGTTTGTTGCAATGGAATTTGGGTTTTTAAAAGAGTAATTCTGTGTACAGAATATAATTGCATGACTTTGATGTAAATTAGATATTTTTCTTGAATATAAAGTGAAAATTTGGTAGGAACAGACGTGGGTGTATATCCGTGTTCTAAAGTGACTGAGTTAACATATTTAAATTTAATTTTTAATTCCCACTGCCACCTCCAGCTCCTCCTTCTCAAGATTACTGAAAATGGAAGCTTGGGTAAAATTTCATCAGTTATCTTCCACTGAATTTCTAAAGCCTCCAAAAAACTTGGGCAAAACAAAACAAACTTCTTTTTGAAATATTGTACTGGTGTGTTAGCTTTTTGTTTTTTGCTTCACTGTCTCGTTACTATTTTGAAAGTACTAAATTAAAAAGTAAAAACTAATATGATGAGTGTGTTAGGAAGATTAATTAGAACCTTTATATCTAGGGGTGATTCTTTTTTTAATTGAGGTATAGTTGATTTACAGTGTTGTGCTGATCTCTGCTGTACAGCAAAGTGACTCAGTTATTTGATTCATGTTTTTTGAAGTCTTTCTTAAGAAAATTAAGTTCTTTTCGGAGATTTTATTAAAACATTTGATTTTCTGCATTGCTTTGGCTTTTCTAACTTATTTAGTGCATGTGCTCTCCTTCCCAGATACAGCTGGAGGAGAAAGACCCTCTTAGATATTCACCCATGCTTTTCAGGGGTATTATTATTAGTTGTATCCTTAACTGAATATATTCAGAGATTGATACAATTTTATTTTTATGCCTTTAAAATCATTGGTTTGAATGACTTCATAGTGATCTGATGTAAATTTTAAATCCTTAACAAAGGTGAGAGATTAGAAATCCAAATGTGCATGACACATTTGGATGGAATGGAGCACTGGACTCCTATCCCTCATGAGTCAAGTATCAGTAGATACCCACCTCAGCCCTTTCCTGTTGGTTCCCTCTGCCTGGGCTGACCTTTTTCCAGAAAGCCAAAAAGCTTGCTTGCACTACATTCTGTTCCCTATTTAAATTCTGACCCTGTTTAAATATCCTTACCTGATAATCTTATCTAGGATCTCCTCATTCATTCCTTCTCCTCCCTCCGTTTTCTTTCTTCCTCTTTTTTTCCCTTCATTCCTCTTCTTCTATACTTTATCCCATTACCTGGCATTTTTTTTCTCTTCGGAGCACTTGTTTATATGAGAATGCCTTCTGTGTGTGTATTGTCTGGCTACACAAGAATCCCTAGCAAGTTATCTGATAATGATATCCATTTACCATTCTGGTCATTTTCTAAGAATGTTTGACTTTGTTTATATATTTATAAAAGGTGGCACCTAGAAGTGAAAGCAGTGGCACTCCCTACTGCATGGGAGAGCTGCACTGTTTCCTCTCTGGTTATGATTTGTTTTCCTCCATTTTAATGCTTTATCTCATTTGACTTTTGTAAGTTGAAATACTTAGTTGCTTCCCCTTCACCCCACCTTCCACAGTGCTATTGGTAAGCCATGTCTTCTTTATTTTGTAGTTTCTGGTTTTTGTTGTGTTTTCCCTGCTCCCCTCCTTCTATCCCCTCACTGCTTCCACCCTCCTACCCCCAACACACACACAGAAGGGTAATTGAAGTTGGAGCACTCTGTGGTCAGAATTGTACTTTATTGGCAGATTATGTTTTTGCTGGGCTTAGAAGTACTTATGGAACAGAGACTTAGTGGGAATTCAGCCTGTTTTCTAAGGTAGGAGTGAAGTTTGTCACTGTTTCAGTATTATTTTTTTGTCCTTAACATTTTCAAAATCTGATTCTTTTTTTCTCTTTCCCTGATCTGAAAGAAGATTTCAGCCCCACTTTTCTTTCACATGTTTCTAGAATGCTGGCAGTGTAGCAGAGGGTAAAGACTAGCTTTGACAAGATAATGTGTCATTCAAATCACAAACCTATCATCAGCAGTACCAACTGGTATAGTAAAGTACCTCGTGAACTATCTTGCTTACCATGGAGACAGTTTTTAAAAGTAACCCCTTACTATCAGAATATAGTTTTCTTTTGATTCAGTAATTTAAACATTTTTACTTCATTAATTTTGCATAGCAGATTATTATCGCTAGATGTTCAGATGAAGTAGCATTGGTACTTTTAATTAAGATAAATAGAAAAGAGAACACACAGTTTGCCTTTTGTCCCTGATCCATAACATTTTGGTATATTATTAAACTTCTGTGGTTCAAATTATTTTTTACTTAGCTATAATTTGTAACTACATACCTTTTTTTGTTTTCAAAAGTTATTAAAATAAAAATGAAGTGGCTTCCTATAGGACTTAAGAAAAATTACCTCCCAAATGCATATTTACCTGTTCTGTTGTTAAATGTGAAATTGTAAACCTTGCTTCTACTATGTAATTTGCAGTCTAACAAATTTTAAAAAGTAATCTACCTTTCAGACTGTTTTAAGTATTTAACATTTTTTTGTATGGTAGTTAATTCATTATGATTGTTGTGGCTTTTTTTGGTTCTTGATTTGGTTTGAATTGCTTCTAATAGAAGATGTTGAGCAAAGATTGTTCAGGAGTTTATCTTGCTGTTTTATAAAACTGTATTCTAGGCCACAATAATTTTTTAAAAATCGCAAAAGTCTTTCTCCACATTTTTAGCTGCTAACATTTTAATTCACTTTTAAAGTGTCCTGTTTAAAAAATAATGGAGGGAATGGAATAGATTTGGTGTTTAGCTAAGAGAAATATAAAGTGACAGTTATTAGAAAGGCTGTTATTAAGTTGAAAATTCACTACAACAATCAAACCAATACTCAATCAGACTATAGCATTTGGACTCAATGTAGAGATTCTGAATTTGTTCATTAACAGTTGCAATAAAACTGTATAACACAGTGATAGTATTATGTATCACAGTGATTTCCAGTAAACTGAAGTATGTTCAGCTTGGTGTCTAGTTAGGTTAATGTTTAGTTGATTGTGCTTATTCAGGTTACCTAACATGGGAAAGTACTGTTTCATGGTCTCTCATGCAGTGTTACCAGATTGCCAGATATAAGTGTATCTATAGATACATCATGAGGTTATTGTCCCATTTCTTCATGCTTATTTCATCACAGAGGCTGACCCCAGCCTCTCCAGTTTCTTTGAATTCGTTGTCCAGCTCTTTCCTATATCCTTATCTGTGGACTTTTTGCTAAAGGAAATTCCTTGTTTAATTGGTGTTTCAGAAAAATGGGAAAATTCATGGCCCATTGTCTCTGGAGTCATATCATCACCTTCACTAGCAATTAAGTGAAAAGCAGGCTCTAAAATTTTTCTCACAAAATTACCAACATGAATATTATCTTTAATATTGTGCATTTAATATTAATGCACAATATTAACGTTAGCATTATTAATATTAGCATTATTTAATAATGCTCATTGTGATAAACATGAAAAAATTAACTTACCACAAATCACTTTGTCTGCATTTAAAAAATTGTTGGTATAAATAAATATATTGAAATAAATTTCAAAGAGAAAGTGTTTAAAAATCTCATGTACCATTGAAATGATTTTTTTTTTTTCCTGTTTAGGTTATAACCCACTTCAAGTCTTTGTAAATAAATGGAAATAGATCTATGAGAAAAGTTGATATATAATTACTAACAGATTACCCTGAAACTTAACTTAGTAGCACAGCAGACCTTTATCATCTCATGACATATATCATTCCTGTGGGTCAGAAATTTGGAGCAGGTTAGTTAGGTATTTCTGGCTCTGAGTCTTTCATGAGATTGTGGTCAAGCTTTTGGTCAGTGCTGCAGTCGTTTCAAGGTTCCACTGGGTCTGTAGAATTGGCTTCCATGTTCATTCATGTATGGGTCTTGGCAAGAGACCTTAGTCCTCCCTGGAGCCCTCATTTCATAGCCACATGGTGCTCTCTGTAAGGCTGCTTGAGTGTCCTTGAAACATAGCAGCTGATTTCTCTAGAATATATATATAATTGCAAATGACCTAGATGGTGTCTGACCATAAACATCAGACACCATCACTTCTGCCATATTCTGTTTGTTTAGAAGCAAGGCACTAAATTGAGCCTACTCTCAAAGAATGGGGAATTGGGCTCTGCCTTTTGAAGGGAAGATTGAAGAGTTTGAAGTCACAGTCACCACAAAGATGTACACTAAGGAGTCTTAACATTATATAATAAATGCTGTACTAGTTCCTTAATAGAGTAATTCTCAACTCTGATACTGTATCAGACTTATCTGTACAGCCCTTATAAAACAAACAAAGCAAAATGCAGATGGTTGTATTAGACCTGTTGATTCACTTGCAGTCAGATTTTCCATAGGTGCAGCCTGTGCAGCCAAAGCTGTCCAGTGTCTTTAAGATGTACTTTTTGATTCAGTGACATGTTACTGCTATAATTCTGTAAAACTGTTACATTCCAGATATGTATAGGAATTAAGACTTTTTGGTATATGTATTAAAGTATTTTCTAGCTTTAATGTGTATAAGTTCCTTATTAATATTCTAGCATTTGAACTTTTGGTAGAACATGTGGAATTTCTATTTTGTGTTTAGTAATGTTAGAGTTAAAATTGCTAATAGTTGTTACAATAAAGAGCGATAAAAATGAATTGAAGGATGTCATGTATCATGTATGTATCTGTTTTTCCTCAAATGAACTATTAGGTTATCCTGTCTCTCCCCCTCATTTGTAGTCATCTCTCCCTACTGTAATTCCCTAATGTATTTGTCTTTTTTTAAAAACTGTAATTGGTAAGTCTTTTTGTGTCATCAGTGTCCTTTGAAAATTTAATTTACTGAGCATTATTTATGTTACTGGCATGAAACTAAGAGAAGCTAGGAAGTTAAATCTAAGCTGGGGGTGGATTCTAACTTGGGATTTTGCCAAGTTGGTGGCATAGAAGAAGAGTAGAAAGAAAGTGAGGCAAACGTGGCTGAGGAATTTAGAGGTTGTTTGAAATAGTGGACTCTGAGGGGAGAGTACAAGAGGAAGTAAATTAGAGGAATTGTGCCTTGGACAGCAACTAAGGGAGGTATTGTAGGGGGCTTTTACTAGGATGGATAGGGAGTTGGTGGCTGTAACTAGATGTTTGTAGCAGTAAGTAAATTGGAGGTCTGGTTTTTGGGTAGCTTGTTGTAAGAGCAATTTGGTGTAGTGGTTAAGAGAGCAGACTTTAGAGTAAGAAATTTAGGTTTAAATCTTGGTTCTGTTACTAATTTACATGTAGTCTTGGGCAGTTTGCTTAACTTTTTCCTGAGCCTCAGTTTCATCAGTAAAATGAGAACTAAATATAGAATGTAAAGTGTGGAGCACTGTTCATGGCGCAAATGAGGGTTCAGTAAATGTTAGTGCTTAGCTATTGCTATTATTTTATTATTATTTACCCTAACTTGTAAAATGATCTTTAATTAAATAGGTAGCAACTTTAGCTTAGTTGAAAAACAATTATCTGCTTTTTAGCAATTGGATGGGCATGGTTTGGGCATCAAAAACTTTCCCTCTTCCCTCCTGACCCTGTTTCTTTTTCACTTCCTACTCCCTACCCCCATCAACAAATAACCATAGTTACTTGTTTATACTTATAGCTATTCATTATTCAGACATAAGCCAACCCAAATATATAATCTCCTTTTCTTCCCACACAAATGGTAATACGCTATACAAGTTTTTTCTCTATCTCGCTTTTTAAACTTAACAAATTGATAGGAAAATTTCTCCATGATATGAAAACTTCCTCATTCTTTTTTGTCCTTTTGCTGTATCCCATTCCCTTGTGTAGATTTAGTATACTTTTTTTTTCCAGTCCTCTGTAAATGGACAGTTGCAGATTTTTGATTTTACAATCAGTGTGACACTGAATGACTTGTACACATATCATTTTGAACATGTAAGTATATCTGTAAAGTTAATTCATTGAAGTAGAATTGCTGGGTCAGTTGTATTTGTGATCTTTTTACTGCCATACCCTAGGAACTACCAGTTTACTCTCAGCAGCAATAATGTATGAAAACTGATTGTTTCTGTCTTGCCTCCAGAATATGTTTCCATATATTTAGATTTTATCAACTTTGTAACAGAAAAATGATATTTCAGTATAGCTTAAGTTTGAATTTCTCTTATGGATGATGTTATATTTTTACTCATATTTAAGAATCATTTTTATTTCCTTTTCTGTTTAGTATTTCATTTGACTTTTAAGTCTTTTTTACATTCTTAAGTTTTTGCTTCTTTTGTATAATCAAATTACTCTTGTGCAATATATGGATTTTCTCTCATAATTCAAAAGGTCTTCATTACTCCAGAGTTGTAAAATAACTTTTTCTTGTTTTCTTCTAATACTTTAATGGTTTCATGTTTTTACTGTGGTATATGGAATAAGTTATGGGTCCAACTTAATTTTTTAGAAAGACAGCTGCCAAGTTTTCTCAGTACCATTTATTTTGTAGTTCATCCCTTCTTCCTTGACTTGGATGTCACCTTTATAAAATTTATGTTTCTATATATATTTGGGTCTATTTCTAAATTTCCTTTTCTTTCGTTAAAATTCTGTATTGTGTGGTATGTTTTCAAGTTTCCCTTTATTGTCCTCTTCTTCAGGGTTTTTCTGACCATTATTTACCTTGTTCTGGGGGAGAATAGGCTCTTGGTTTTTTTTGTTTTTGTTTTTGTTTTTGTTTTGCGGTATGCAGGCCTCTCACTGTTGTGGCCTCTCCCGTTGTGGAGCACGGGCTCCGGACGCGCAGGCTCAGCGGCCATGGCTCATGGGCCCAGCTGCTCTGCGGCATGTGGGATCTTCCCGGATCGGGGCACAAACCCGTGTCCTCTGCATCAGCAGGCGGACTCTCAACCACTGTGCCACCAGGGAAGCCCGCCTCTTGGTATTTTTATTGGTACCACACTAATTATTAGTTTTTGATGTTTTGGTGTTGTTTATAATTTGTCATAACTTCTTTTTTTAATAATAGAGCCTACTGAATCTTTAATACATGTATTAGTGTGTATTTGGCAGAATACTGAATGATGACTACATATACCACGTAAAGCATATTAAGATAAGGGAGAGAAACTTATATTTCTTCATTGCTTTCTATGAACCAGATGCTTTTTTACATATATTAACTCATTTAACTATCATGCTATTAGTTTGTAACTGGAATTCGTAGAATGTGCAATTGTTTATGGTTAAATTTCCTTCAACATTGCTTTTTTCTTCAGCTGTGATGCAGATCCATCAGCCCTGGCAAAATATGTTCTCGCTTTGGTAAAGAAAGACAAAAGTGAAAAAGAATTAAAGGCGTTATGTATTGATCAACTGGATGTATTTCTTCAAAAAGGTAAGATCTTTGGTTTAAAAATACTAATTTAAAAAGTTATTTAAAATAAGATTCAGAGAGTGTTAAAGGAATTCAGTAAGAGACAGACTCTAACTGTAACAAAGTTGAACAAATAGTATTATTACTGATTATATCCATAGCTTATTTATAATGGAAATCTTTTCTTTCATTAACGTCCATATGCTTATTCTTAAAGAATGCTGTTATTTTTTTCTTGAGAGATTAAGAAAATGACTGAAAGATAGTACTGCTTAGGAACCTACTTTGGATGTTGTCTAGCACAGTGCTTCTCAAATTTTTTCACCTTGCCAGCATTTAGGTAATGATAATATTTCTGTTTGGCACACTAGGCAGGATACATGGAGACTAGTGATGGCTGGGAGCGACTGACCCAGAGGCTCTAGCCATTCTAGCCCTCAGCATCCTGAGAATTGAATGGATCAGTATTACCATGGGACTTGTGCCATAGTACACTGGTTGGGAAGCTGTTGGTCTTAGTATAATTTTTAGATTTATAAAAATCAAGGCATATTTCATCATACTGATGTGGAGAAGTAGAGAATAAATATCTTAGCAAATGATTTTTAATCTATGCTGGTTTTGGTTTTATTTTTAGAGACACAGATATTTGTGGAAAAACTTTTTGATGCTGTGAATACAAAGAGTTATCTACCTCCTCCAGAGCAGCCATCATCAGGAAGCTTAAAGGTAGAATTTTTTCAGCACCAAGAAAAAGATATAAAAAAAGAAGAGGTAAGAATTTGTGTTAAACTTTACATGTTCTTTAAAAACATATTTGGAGTGATTAAACTGAGTTTTATTTTTTTTAATTTATTTTTAGTTTTGTTTATTTTTATCTGTGTCGGGAGTCCTCAAGACCACCTCCAGGTTTGATTATTTCACTAGGAGTACTCACAGAACTCAGAGTGTATAGTCATACTCATGGCTATGATTTCTTACAGTGAAAGGATACAAAGCAAAATCAGCAAAGGGAAAAACGTATATGGTGCAAAATCTGGGGAAAAACAGGAACAGATTTCCAGAGGTTTCTTCCAGTGGAGTCAAAGCAGATATGCACTTAACAAGTAGTGACAACATGTGTGAACCAGGGGCGCTCATTAGAGACACAGTGCCCAGGGTTTTTATTTAGTGCTGGTTACATAGGCATCTTCAGCCTCATATGTACCAAAATTCCAGACTCTGAGGAGGAAAGCAGATGTTCAGCATAGACCATATTGTTTATCCAGACAGTTTAGGCATAGTGAGCTATTGTTATCAGGGAATGATGTGAACCTTCCAGAAATTGTTGTTTGCAGATGCCAGCTAAGGGCTTACCTTATCAGCAGGTCTTTCTAAAGATAACAGTCTCAGGAGTGCTTTTAATTCTTTTCTGCACAGTATTTATAGGTATGGACTCTTATTATCTGTGTTCTATGAAAATAGTTAGATTGTCAGTAGATCGGTTTGCTTCTGCCTACATGCATTTTGTAGGGGACTTTTTTTTTTTTAATAGATTTATTTATTTATTATTTATTTTTGGCTGTGTTGGGTCTTCCTTGTTGCACACGGGCATTCTCTAGTTGTGGTGAGTGGGGGCTGCTCTTCGTTGCAGTGCACGGGCTTCTCATTGCAGTGGCTTCTCTTGTTGCGGTGCGCAGGCTTCAGTAGTTGTGGCACATGGGCTTAGTTGCTCCACGGCATGTGGGATCTTCCCAGACCAGGGCTCGAACCCATGTCCCCTGCATTGGCAGGCAGATTCTTAACCACTGCGCCACCAGGGAAGCCCTGTAGGGGACTATTTTTAAGGTAGTCAAATAAAAGGACCTTCACAGGGCAATGTAAATGACTTCATACTTTAAGAGGTGTTTACCTTTCATACAAGATTACCCTCTTGTTTAATAATCATATAATAGTTCAAATTTCCTCAGTTTGATGTTTAAAGATTGTAATTTTAACAAAAATAATCATTGACAATTAAGCTATTAATATAATATATCCATGGTTAGCCTAGTTTTAGGTCAAACAAATCTTGGTTAAATTTTTACCACTGTTTGGGGCTTCCCTGGTGGCGCAGTGGTTGAGAGTCCGCCTGCCAATGCAGGGGACATTGGTTCAAGCCCTGGTCCGGGAGGATCCCACATGCCGCGGAGCAATGAAGCCCATGTGCCACAACTACTGAGCCTGCGCTCTAGAGCCCACGAGCCACAACTACTGAGCCTGAGTGCCACACTGCTGAAGCCTGCACGCCTAGAGCCCATGCTTTGCAACAAGAGAAGCCAGCCAATGAGAAGCCTGCGCACTGCAACGAAGAGTAGCCTCTGCTCGCCGCAACTAGAGAAAAGCCTGTGCACAGCAACAAAGACCCAATGCAGCCAAAAATAAAAATAAATAAAATTAATTAAAAAAAAATTTTACCACCGTTTTGTGACCTTGAAATTATTACTTTTCCAACCCTTAGTTTACTCAGCCGTGAAATGGAAATATTATAGGACTGTTGTGAGGAATAGTAAAATAAGGTCTGTGAAGCACTTGGCAGAGTGTGTGGCACAAAGTAGGTTCTCAGTAAATGATAGTTGCTATTATTGTTGAGACATTGTTGTGTGTTGGGTGTGGTTGTGGCCCTTGGTTTTTTTTTCACCTGATAATCTGTTTTTTTCCAGATTATATAAGTAATATATGTTCGTTATGTTTACATATGTGTTATATAATAATATTTACATATGTATGATATGTATTGTAATTTACATATGTATTTACATATGTATTATATAATTCTCAAATGTATTTTTGTCTCTGTATATCTGAACATATTTGCACACGTGTGTGTGTGTATATATATATATATAGTTACATGCACATATACATAAGACACCCCCATCACTTCTGTCTTCAGAGGAAGACCAGAAATAATTTTATAACTGCATGTTTTGTACCTAACGGTATAGGGGGTCTGTTAGTAAGGAAGAATGGGATAGTGGATATTGTCTTGGCAACTGCTTATGCAACATAGAGATATACAATAATTTATTTAAATTTTACCCATTGATGGAAGTCTGGATTGGTTCCAGAATTTTTTCCAGATAATTGCAAATTATATTTTAATTCTTGGAAATCTTGAGTAAATCATGGGCTCTTTGTTTGAGAAGCAGTAAGCCTTAGTCTTACATCTGTTGATATAATAATATTTCACCACAGTTGTCTTGAGCAGTTGTGAAGGATATTTATCCCTCCATCTTTCAGAACCGAAATGTCAGATGGCAGTCTGGATTTTAAATGCTGTGGGTGTTGTGAAAGTTCGCAGTTGGGCAGGTACCATGGAATGTGACAGTCTGTCAACCTAACTTACTTACAAGAGTGCATGGAAGCAAACTGAAGGGAAAAAGTGCATCAGGAGGGTTTTTTGTTTTGTTTTGTTTTTGCAGGGGGGAAGGTTGAAATGGATAGGAAGAGTAGAACAAAAAAAGTACTTACAAGAAAGAAAAAGGCAAACTGTTAAAAGAAGGCTTTTAAGTATTATTTCTCAGAGTTTGGTCTGTTGATAGGATTTCCATTTAATTTATCATCCAGTGTGAGACACTTGACAGTGAGAGGCTTTTACCCAAAGGAATGCTGAAACAGCTGGCATAAACTGGGACATATTTATGCTATCTGTAGACTATGTGCATAAGAATATCTTAGGGTTTTTATTAAACATGCAAAATCTTGAGCCCTATCATATTTACAGAAGCTCATGTTCAATATTTTCTGAATTTGTTTATGCTCTGAATCCTTTTTTCTCTAATAACACCTCTTAATGTCCTGTGGAACCAGTTTTTTGGGCAGCATGGAAAACTGGTCTAGAGAAAGTAGCACTGATCAAGGGAATGTTTTTCAGGGCTGCATTATATTATATAATATGAATTGTAGGAAAGAGGAATGTATAGCTGTCATACTGCTGTGAGAAACTAGAGAACTGTTTTCACTTGTTTATTTTCACAGGTATTTTTTTCTCAAATGTTTTCTTTTTCTATGACTTGGTTAGTTCTAATGCATTCTCCTTTAGTCCCTAATGTGTTTGGTGCCAGATCAAATCCATGAAACCAAAACTTGAATGGACTTTTGAAAGAAGGAATAAAATTGGCTTTCCATTAATGATGTGTAAAATGAGGACACTTGCTTAAAATGTTTTTCTTGCTACTGTTATCTACGATAAACATTTATGAATTTCTTTACCATTCACTTTAACTTTCAGCAAGCCTGTCTTTTATTGTTAAATTAAATGATTGTACTTAGAAGACAAATTTATTTTGTTTAATGCTTTCACAAGAAGACTCTATTGCTCATATTTTAATATCAGTTAAGTCATTGAAACAGTAACATGGCAAGGAATAACTGTTGTTAAATTTGCACACATTTTTCTTTGTGTATCAGATCACAAAAGAGGAAGAGCGAGAGAAGAAGTTTTCTAGAAGGCTAAATCACAGTCCTCCTCAGTCAAGCTCCCGATACAGAGAAAATAGGTGATTGATTCTTTGAACCATGTTCAATGTTTAGACATTACTTTTATTTTATATGAATATTTAGACTTGATTTTCTTTTACATAGGGGTAAGTAATATCTACTCTTTTATTGGTCTAGGAAAGTGATAACTCACTCCTTTTCTACCAAGAATATCTAGGTGTGATTTGTTGGTCCTGGAAGTGAGATTTAGAACAGTGCTTGGCATATGTTGGTTATTGTTATTATTTTTATTCCTAACTGCAAATTCCAGTGAAGTCTTAATGTGAGACCTTTTTTGCCCAAAGTTTCCCTTTAGAGTAAATACATTATTTTTCCCATTAAGGCTTCAAAAGCATTTAGAGTGCAGTGCATGTAATATATACCTATAAGTATGAGACTGTGTACAAGACAATATATACTACAGGACATATGTACAGATCCCTTAATGTATAGATGCATTTGTGTATAAAATGAAGACTTCAAAAGAGTTCTTTTTTTCCTTAGAGGTTTTAGAGTACTTTAGCAGGTCATGTTCAGGTTTTCAGTTTTTTGAGTTTCCTATGTTTGTATTCTGATGATGGGATAAAGAATCATGGTACAAGAATAAAATAGAACTTTTGCATTTAATTAGAGTTTTTCCTGTATCCACTTAAATATTTTCATAAAAGTGATCATATATTTCTTTAGAAGTCGTGATGAGAGGAAAAAAGATGATCGTTCTCGCAAAAGAGATTATGATCGAAACCCTCCTCGAAGAGATTCATACAGAGACCGGTACAATAGAAGACGAGGGCGAAGTCGCAGTTACAGCAGGAGTCGGAGTCGAAGTTGGAGTAAAGAGAGGCTTCGTGACAGGGATAGAGATAGAAGCAGGACTAGAAGCAGAAGCAGGACCCGAAGCAGGGGTAAATAATCCACATATATGTGTATTTTGGTTGGCACTTTCACTGTGAAAAAAATTCTGTATTTGAGGGTTTTAAAAATTGTTTTAATTTTGTCAGTGTTATCTTTATTTTTTTCTATTTTGATGTATTTTGTGGGTCCAAGTGAATACTTTTTAAAAATTTCTTTAAAAATTTTTATTTTATACAAATTAAAGCTACAATGAATTACCACTGTACACCCATCAGAATGATTGAAATTAAAAAGACTTGCTTTACCCAGTGTTGGTGAGGATGGAGATAAGCTGGAACTCTTTGGAAAACACTTGAACAGTATCTTAAAAATGTTAAGCCTGTACCTACCAAATGATCCAGTCAGTCATTCCACTCCTAGGTGTTTACTTAAAAGAAATGAAAGTGTATTTCCACACAAAGACATACACAGATGGTCATGGCAGCTTCATTTGTTATAGCCAAAAGCTAGAAACAATCCAAACGTCCATCAACAGGTGAATAGATGAACAAATTATGGTATATCCATAGAATGGATAAAAAGGAAAGAACTATTGATACATGCAGGAAAATGCATGAATCTCAAAATAATTATGCTGATTGAAAGAAGCCACACAAAAAAGTGTGTGTGTGTGTGTGTGTGTGTGTGTGTGAGAGAGAGAGAGAGAGAGACAGACAGACAGACAGACATAGAATTTTAGAAAATGCAGACTAATCTATGATGACAGAAAACAACTCAGTGGTTGCCTGGGATAAAGTAAAGGAGAGATGGATCATAAAAGGGAACAAGGATACTTTTTGGGGGTGATGAGTATGTACAGTATATACCTTATTTTGATTGTGATGTTTGGTTTCACAGGTGTATACATCGATCAAAATTCATTAAATTGTACATTTTAAGTATGTTCAGTTTATCATATATCAGACCTCAAAACTATGAAAACAGTTAAAAATTTTCATTTCAGATGTGTGAGTTTACAGGAGTGTCTCATTTCCAACATGCATATTTTTCTTTCAATGTGTATTATTGAAAGGGATATATTGCAGGCAGTAGAACAACTAAACACCTTAAGAGTAAAACACCTTTACTCAACTTAGATTTTTACTACCCTTGCGACCTTTATTGTATAGTTACTTTTAGTCTTTAGGAAATAATATTTATGGCTTTTGTATAAGCCCTGTATTTCTCTGTTACTCTTAGAGTTTTTCCCCGCCCCGTGATCTAGGTGTATTAGGCCTTTCTGCACATTGCTTCACTTAACTGATCTCCTTAATGTCTTTTCTCTTTCCTTGGTAAATTTTCTTTTCTTGGCCCAGTTAATTTCTTTGTGTTTATTATGTACTCCTTTTTCTTCCTCTTTACACATCCATTCTCATCTTCAACAAATAGTGTTCAGTGTATAAAGCCATGCTAGGACCTTTGAATGGATGACAACTAAATATTCACCACAGAAAAAATAACCATACTTGTATATTTTGTTTTGTTGGCTAAAGTTATGCATACTAAGATTGCAATGAAGAAAATTTAAAAATTCTCTGCTAAGTAAAGCTCAAAGAAAAATCTCATTAGGTACAACAAGTTTATGTGTGGTTTTTTAGTTTAGGTCATATTGAAAAGAAATTGCTTATCTTGGAACATTGTATATACATTGAATAGTTTTTAAAAGGAGGATTGTGTAAAATTTGAACTTTTTCTCTATGTTTAGCAAAAATATTGGGTTGGCCAAAAAGTTCATTTGGGTTTTTCCATAACGTCTTATGGAAAAACCCAAACGAACCTTTTGGCGAACCTAATATCTATTTCTTAGCTTGGGGACATGTGTGTTTTTTGTTTTTTTGTTTAATAGAGTGTAGTTTTATAAGTCATTTATATTTTATTGCAGAAAGGGATCTGGTAAAACCTAAATATGACCTGGATAGAGCAGATGCATTAGAAAACAATTATACTCCAGTCTCTTCGGTACCTAATATTTCATCTGGCCACTACCCTGTACCTACTTTGAGCAGCACTATTACAGTAATTGCTCCTACTCATCATGGTAATAATACTACCGAAAGTTGGTCTGAATTTCATGAAGACCAAGTGGACCATAACTCGTATGTAAGACCACCAATGCCAAAGAAACGGTGTAGAGACTATGATGGTAAGCCTGTCAACTATTTCATGAGGTATCGAATTAATATTTCCAGCTGAGTAACTTCTGTAAATTTAGGTTATACACGCTCAAAGACTTAACCTATTGGAAATAGTGGGAAATCAGTTTTAAGCACTTCATGAATTCCTCAGTATATTACTGAAGTCTTCATTAGTCACCACTGACTATTGAATATTAATTTAAATAGTGTTTATTTGCACCAAGTCTTAACATAGTTTTGGAATTTGCCAAACAAGAGTAATATCTACTGAGTAACCTACCAGGGAATTGGCTACTGAAACATTCTTGACAAAACTTACTTCTTTAGAAATCAGTGGTTATTAGAATGTTAGTAAAACCTAGAAATGTGAATATCACCTATATAAGCATTTTATAAATGAATTGAAGACTCTTTAAGATTTTACTGTAAAAGTTTTGTAAACTGTATTAAAGCTGTATCATGTTGCTAGCTGGGTATACTCATTTTAATTTGGTAATATTTTTTAGTGGGTATGTTAGCTATATTTTCACTTAATATATATTTTATATTACTGGAAATGAGTAGGTAGCTCTTGTGATATGGTTACTTATATTTGCCCAGTATTAAAAATATTCCTATTTTTAAATATCTCCACTTTTTTTAACTTAGAGAAAATGTATATGTCCAGCGGTTTTCATATTTCTTTCTAATTGTTCTTCCTCACAGAAAAGGGTTTCTGTATGAGAGGAGACATGTGCCCTTTTGATCATGGAAGTGACCCGGTAGTTGTAGAAGATGTCAATCTTCCTGGTATGCTGCCTTTCCCAGCACAGCCTCCTGTTGTTGAAGGACCACCTCCTCCTGGACTCCCTCCACCACCACCAATTCTTACACCCCCACCTGTGAATCTGAGACCCCCAGTGCCACCGCCAGGCCCATTACCACCCAGTCTACCACCTGTCACAGGTAAGTAAATATGTTTGCCTATGCTTATTATCTATCCATTCATAGTCTTTTATAAAAGTTGATAGTTTGATGCTTGATTTTGTTAAAAGTATCTAAAGTAATCCTATAGATGCCTGTTAGGAACTAAGAGTAAGATGCTCCCATCTGGAATATACTCCTTATTTTTCAGGCTGTGCCAAACCTATGGTTTACTGTGGTTTAGGGTGGCCCTGAATTATGCATGTTACTGATGAATCCCAGCTATCTGTAGTCCTTTATAGCTTAAGACAAACCTGTTTTGGAATACATTAAATGAATATTTTACCCTGAAAAACTCATATAGTTGTAAGAGCTTGGTGTTTGTAGATATTATAATTTGCTAAAGGAGAATATCACGTTTGGATATACAATAACTTATTTTATTTGTTTGCTTTCAGATGATATTTCTTATTCTTTGGTTTT